>NC_056735.1:502041472-502363972 GCF_019279795.1 Protopterus annectens | reverse complement strand
CCTTTGTTAAAATTATGATAGCTAAATGTATGAGCTACTTTGCTGGTGATTCCTTTAATTTATCTAACAAAAGATGATATTCACAACCACTGGCAGTACAGAAACATTGCATCACAGTGCTGGAGATGGTGACTGATAAATGAATACACAAAGTAGGAAGTAAGATGGAAGCAGATCGTTTCAGATTCAGATTATGATACAATACATATGACATATATTTGCAATGAGTCAGATAATGGAGAGGAAGCTGGAGATGATGAAAGAATCCAACAGGACATTCCTAAACATGGAAAAATCATATTACAAGGCCCCTAAAAGCTACTTGGGAAGTCCTGTGATGGTGTTAAATGTTACAAACAATCATAAAATTAGGGCAAGGTGTGTACAAGGAAGCACAAACAGTATTTGGGCTCAAAGAGGGGTTTCCATAGAGCATGAGTGTGCATCAGAGTTCATTACAAAGGCCACTTCTGTACATATGGGTGATGGACTACTGTTAGAAACTGGTTAGAAGAGAGAGAGATTAATAATCTGCTGTATGCAGATGATGTCACACTGCAGGCAGTTTCTAAACAGGATCTTCAGCAAGTGATGGGGCTCAAACAAAACTGAAGACATATGGTATGAAGCTGAGTATAGACAAGACAGGTATCACTGCAGAAAATGTGGGGGTAAAAAGAATCTGAAAATTGGGATAAGAAGGAAAGTAGTGGGGCAGCTTAACAGCTTCGTACATCATGGTGGAATGGATGAAGCCTGAATGAGTAGGTCAAATATGGAATTAGAGGTTCTCCAAGCAACTGGCTGAAAGTGTCAGGAATAGTATGAGACAGAAGAAAGTGTAAAAAGATTAAATGGAACCTGAACTAAATAGTGGTACATCCAGTACTCCTTTATGGTGCCGAATCCTGGGAAGTGAAGACAGAACATGAACTGAAGGAGACAGAGTGCCAGAGATGGGAAAAATTATTGACATTGTGAGATACAAAGATACATAAAAATTCCTTTTCAAATATTAGCATATCCCAGTTTGTTAAGAAGGTTAAAATAGAACAGATTAGAGTGGTTTAGAAATGTACACAAGAAAGCAAATGACAATTTGTTAAAGCAAATTTAGAAGAGACAGGAGTGAAAAGAAAAAGAGCTGAGGAGGTCTCACCAAGATTGATGGATGGTATTAGGGGAAAATATGTAGCAATTAAGTATGACTGTCAAAGAAGGTTGAAGAGTTGCTCTGAACTAGTAGAGGTGAAACACCCGAAGCCTGGGTAAATGTGGTAAAAACAGCATTGATGATGATAATGAGGAGTTGTTTCAGCAAAACTAAGACATTTTGTAGACTAAATTAATGATGTGGAATTGACACAATGTTATAAGGCATACCGTGTGAGATAGAAAATTGGAAAAGAGACTATACAAAGTTACATACTAAGGAAAAAACGTGAATATGGTGAGTCCAAAGGAATGGAAAAATTTCATATCAAGGCAATAATATGCAATCAAAGAGAGGAAAGAAATGATAACATCTTGGTTGAATATCAACATAAAGAGCTAGGATTCATGAACAATCAGTTTGGTAGATGTCTCTGGTGCTGTAATTGTTGACTATGTTTAAACAAGAAAATGTAATGGGAGTTGTATGCAAATATATGTAAAGTATGCATGTTTGGGAAGTTGTTTTACCATAAAATGGCAATACAACTACCAAAAAGAACAAATTTGGATACTTGTGATTAACAAGGCTAGGCTTGCAAAGCCTCTAGGGCCACTAGCCTGGTAACCTCCTATTAACCTATAAACATGTGAAAATGTGGAACATGGGAGTATTAATCTATTATTCATGGGGGAAAAATTATGTGATACAGAAGAAAATTACTTTAGTTGAATTGAATGGGGCACTCATTAGAGTAAAAGTAGATGAAGCTCCTGTCTTAGATCGGATTAGTATGATTATTATAAAGAGCAAAAGGAGATTTTATTAAGAATTATGAATGAAAGATATAATAATGGAATGAAATTTTGAAGAACTGAGCACATGTATTAAGGTATATTAGAAGAATTTGATCTAATGGAACCTTGACGCTCTATGTCAAAATGATTGTGAAATTGAAATTGTTGCTTTGAAAGCTCGCCAGTCACTGGTATAAGACAAAAATGGCTCAGGCTACTGCAACGGCGATCTAAATGTTGAATATTGCAAATGTATCTTGCATTGAAAACCTTTCTTACTATGTAGGAACCCATCTAGAATATAAAGTACAAAATTTAGGCTTGAAGAAGCTGTGTTGAATATTTGACTTTAATCCAATAAACGTTTATTTCCACATTGTCTTACTAAAAAGAAGTAATACATTCTTGCAATGACTTTTATATTGCCTAAGAAAACTAGCATTGCCCTTGTCTACCTAATAAACAAACTGGTTAGCTAAGTTAATTCCATCTAAAAACATGAGTAATTTCTTTGGAAATTAAACTTTACAGATTAATGTTCTTTTATATTATGTGCTACCCTCATTTTCTACCTGCCAGATCTATGTCATAATGCTGAATGTACAAATAGTCAACAACCAAAATGTCAATGTGAAAACATCAAAGCTGCTGAGCATGGAACTATGGATGTAGCTGTTTGTCCAAGATTGTGTGTAGTAGGGATTTTCCCCTTCCCAACTGTACTGCAATCATGGATTTGGTATATATAGTTAGCAAGGAGTGTGGAGGGTGCAGGTGGCCATAGCAACCTGCAAAGAATATCTTTTCTAGATTCTGTTTTGGCTTTTGAAATTCCACAATTTTAACATTTTCAGGTTGATATTTTGGTCTTTGACAATTCGTGCTGCTGAGACAATGACAGATCCATACCTACTCACATTCTCATACCCACACCTCACATTTTTCTAATCACTTTTCTAGTTATGGCAACATAATCTTTGAACAGGCATGACACCAATCCAGTTCTTCATAGTGGTAACCCAGATTAGTGTAAAGACATGGGAGACTGAGATAAGATAATGTAGGTTAAGGAAAGAAATTAGCGACTTCACTCAAATTGCCTTCCCATTCTCTACTTCACTGTAACCTTTAGTCAAGTATGGTATAACTATTGAGAATATGTAGGGTGTACAGGCAAAAGAAAATGCCTAAACACATATTCTGATGGAGTGATGACACCACCCCAATGATATCATACAAAAAAAGGCAAAAAATAACCACTTGGGTTATGGTTGAGAGTCAGCAGCTGTGTGTGTGTGTGTGTGTGTGTGTGTGTGTGTGTGTGTGTGTGTGTGTGTGTGTGTGTGTGTGTGTGTGTGTGTGTGTGTGTAACAAGAGTATACTTGGATAATTTGTATTTGACTAATATATCATGACATCATCATGTTTAGTGAGAGGTAATTTGCAAATCTGCAAACTCAGAAAAAAAATGTAAATAATTTACTGCAGTTCACATTAAACAATGTTGGTTCATTTTCTTGAGCAGGTTACTGTGGGAGTATGATTTTATTTTTCATTTTTTCAGAGATGGCTGCCTGGCTGCAAGCTTTTAATTCATGGGAGTCTCGACAACAAAGCTTAAAAGCTCTTGATGATGTAGAACCCTGAGGCAGAAGAATAAACTGGGTTTATCTCATATGGCCTGTTAGCTATTATTTATAGTGTGCAACACTGCAGTTAGAAAATGGAGCTGCAGAACATTTATGTGGTTATAAAGCATTACATGTTGTTTATACTAACTGCATCTACAACAACCAATATTTTGTAATGCACCAGGCACTTGTGTTTATGCTGAACCAGCTGCAATGGGGAAGGAATTTCTAACTGGGTACCTTACAGGAATCATGCTCACCATACATTACATGCCAGTGATTTGTACACATATGCATGTATGGATTCAATTATTTACCATACTATGTTCTATTAAAATTCTTCTATACATTATAAGTTTTAACACTCCAGTGAAATATAAAACATAAGTATTGCTACTAAACTGCTGCTGTGTTAAATATGTCTACATAAAAACCTTCATAACTGTATTAATCCACATATTTGTACCACTAGGCTGCCATTATTGTGATATATCTGCTATTCCTAGAATCACTCAACATCAGAAACACTGGCATTTAAATTCATAATTTGCACATGAGGTACCAATAGTTATTATGAGGTACTATACAGCAAAATATTTTTTAAACACAAAAGACACTTTCTTAAACATATGCGAGAATTAAGTAAAAGTAAATTTATACTTATTTACCAATAGTGAACTACCTTTAGTCTCTTCTCATCGCCTGCATCATCTACTCCTTGTATTTTGCCTTTGGTTTCATATGGAATAGGTACACTTAGAGGAACTGATGCAGTTTATCTTTCATTCGTACTTTACATAGACTATGTCTATTAAAGTAGTATTCAGACATCTATTTTCCTCTTATAAAAATCCCATTGGAACTCCTGAAATCTTAGTTCCGTATAGGTAGCCATTTCCATTTCACATCAGTTTTGTCAGAAACGGAAACGAATGACAGAGGACTTTAGGTGCATTGTGCTGTTAGTATTACTAGTCTTGTTTCTTTGTGAGTAATGGACAGACATTTTTCTGATTTAGTTCTCCTCATAGGAGGCAGATTATCTGAGTGCAAGTTCTGCTAATGATATAATGCCAGGTAAGCCTCATTTCCAAATGTTCAAATGTGAACCTAACACTTTAATAGTAACTTTTGCTTTTACATTTATAATTTTTTTGATGAACAGAAAAGCATGGTTCATAGACAGTGTTTTGTTTAGGTGAAGATAAGTAAACTTATCATTTTTTATTGATATTTATGAATGATAGCTTGCTTTTCTTTGCAGCTCTGGCCATTGCAGAAAACATGATACTTCTTACAGTAGCTAATTCATTTTATGTCTGCTTGAAGTCCATTGCAGTATATAGTCCTGCAGTTCTGTCTCTCTCTCTCTCTCTCTCTCTGTTTACAAAAGTTTAATGAGTGGGAAGAGGAAAATTTATAGTTACTGTTTTCATAAATTCTATGCCTGTCTTTATCACCATATAGTCAGGGCTCTGTAATACTGGTCAACGTTGGTAGCAAGAATAAGTGGTTTGGAATCATTAACTGCTTCTTAAACTAAATGCTGTAGCACATTCTTACATCTGGAAATATGTATATATATTTGTATGGCACATTGAGATCAGTGCACTACCCTGGTAAACAAACAAACAAACAAACAAGCATAAATAAATAGATATATAGATAAACAAACAAACAAATAAATAAATAAGTGATGTATTCTCACACGTTTAGACTGCCGAAGTTGCACCAATGAATTTCACTGTGCCGAGGGATGAACCCTTGCCCATGACCCAGATAACTTCGGATCAGACACTAATCCAGGTGCTGAAGGAGCTTACTTGAAGGTGTGCGTGTGGTGGGGTTGGGGTAGAATTGAGTGGCAAAAAGAGTTTAGTACATAATGGGAAGGAAGGGTGTTTGTCCTATAGCACTTACTGCCCCTAATGGACGCAAGGAAAATCAACCAGGATATAATATGAAAATGCAAAAAGTGTCTGACCAAACAATGTTCAGCTTTCTTGGCAGGATGACCTAGGTGTAAGCCACATGTGACAAAAATGGCTATATCATTATAATGCACAGTTCTGATTGAACAGCAGAGCATCCATGGCCCTGAGTGCTCTGTAACAGAAAAGCACCATGGCTTGTCTGATTGATGGGCAGGTTCTGTACTGGTGTTTTTCCCTGTTCCTGTAGTGTTGCATGGAATAAATTAGTGCTTGGTTATTTCCACAACACCTAGATTACTTTAGAGAACCAACAGTGGTATAGAAGGATAGAAGAACAGATAGAAAGAACTTTATGCTCAGAAGGCATGTGAAGCAAAAATTAACTAGGTGAAACTTACTAAATAATAATTGTATTTTTGAATCTCCAGAATTCTGCAAAATCCTATGGTATCATTGGTGTTTGCTTGCTAATCAGTGCAGCTCTTGTCTGTATTTTTAATTTTGCCCTAAAATCAATTACGATCTGTACTTGCTTTTTCCTGGTGATTCTTCATACAGCCAATCTGGAATATGCATAAGTAAATCATAGAAAGTGGTTAATGCAGTAGCAGGATCATTTCAAGTATACACTAAGGTCCAGTCAACGTGACACAGTTTAGTGTATAGTGAAGCTTCTGATGAATTAGGGATGAAATGACTTGTAATGACTGCAGGTGGTCTTTTAGCAGCTTTCAGTGACCATGTAATTATCAATGGGCAGAGATCACTCAGTGAAGGTGGGAGGACCATAACAGCAGTTCTCTTCTCATGAATATTGAGAATTAATACATCAGTCATGGTGTTCCACATTTTAGCTGTTTGGTCTAGTTCCTTTACTTAAAGTTTGTTTTTGATTTAAATATGACATCAGTCTATGTTCAGGTCACCGAAAACCTGACCTTTGACCATTGGTTAAATCCTCTATGGTGTCAATGGTGTTTTATATTAACATTTGATTGCAGGAAATGGAATAAAAATGGTAGCCAGTGGATGCTTTGCATCCCTCCCATCATAAATTGTAATGGTAGCCAACTGGTGCAGACATCTCCAGTAGCATGGGTAGGAGGATGACAGTGTATCATGGAGCAATAATATGCATCATTATGTGACACATCCTCAGAAATGCACACACTCCCACCCCAACCATCCCTGTGTAGTTACTTAGCACATTAGGTTTGTATAACTTTGTCTCATTTCTTTCCACTGCTTGCATTTGCTACCATCTTTGGATTTCATATATTCTAGACCATATACTTCAAATTCATAACTCTCAGCTCTTATCTGAATATTCAGGGACAAAAACCTCAAAGGCAAAAATAATCAGAAGCAATGGCTCTAAATCAAAGACACAGACCTACTGACTTTGGACACGACTGATAAACATTACATACAATTACAAGAGATTAGTTTGTGTATAGAACTACATAGCAGAGCCCCATACAATTCTTTAAGTGATTTGACCTCCACAGAGTATAGTCACACACTACTAATTTCTGGCCAAATGCAGCTATGCAATATAAATGCAGACTGTAAACTGTCATGGTAACCTCATGCTGCTGCTTGCAAACATGAGTCTCAGTGCACAGCACAGTGACAGTACCTGAAGACAGTGTTGGTAGAGCTGTACACACAAGGCAGTGAAAATGGTGCCAGCAAATCCAGTGTAGAAGGAAATGTGAAGTGGTACTCCTAACGTCACTGCACAGAAACATGCCAGCAACTGCCAGAAAACAAAATCATACACTGTCTGAAAATGATGCAGAAAGGCATCCATGAACTGGTTACCATGTACACAAGCACAGTGGAGTAGCCTAACTGCACCACAACAGTGAGGACACTGATATCTCTTCTCTGTGGTAGCATTAGTGTCAACAGAACACTAACTCTACATAAATAAAAAATCACCGGTACAAAGTTATGTGTGGAAATATATGCTTTTCACTGCCACCTGGAGTCACATTACTAAACTGGGAAGAAGGTCTACTGTTCTTGGGGTCCAGTCCCAATGTATGCGCTTGCTAGTGGTACACGTGTAACTATAAAATCAACCACATTTTTGTTTCTTTCTTGTTTTGTGCTGAAGTTATATTTACTTAGTGTACATGCTGTGGCTGGCACCCGCGGTGGTGGTGCTGCGGTAGCGTTGTCGCCTCACACTAAGACGCTGTCCAGTTCGATTCTCAGCTAGAGCATCTTATGTGTGGAGACATGCATGAATGGGTGTACCTTCGTTGAAGGTTGTGCGTCAGGCCTGGCAAGCCAGTATGTAAAAATCAACTGCCAATCATTAGCGTACCGGAGTTCCGCTGTGGTGACCCCTAACCAGGAAAAGCCGAAAGACACAAACAAACATGCTGTGGCTGGCGTAATATATACTTCATTAATTTCATTCATTTTTCTCAGGCCTAGTTTTGCAAATGTGTTGTTTGCAGACTATATAAGCCCTACACTTGGCTGAATCTCATAGTCACAATCCCTTTCTGCTCAGCTTATCATGTGGATACTCTTGTGCATGTATGTTCACTATCATTTCTCACACTACAGTATTACTTCTATGGCACACCATGTTTGTGAATATGGTGTCCATAAATTAAAACAATAGGAAGACATTAGCTAGGAGAAATCATCACCAGCATTCAACTGCATGGAGAGATTTTTTTCTAACTAGATGCTGGGACTGAATTTATACAAGCATTGTACTGAGCTTCTGACTCACTATGTTAAACAATGACATATTTTAAAAATTTTTTCACTGAAATTCTAACTGTTTTTCAGAATATAAAATGGAGCATGGTGTGTAAATCAGAAGCGAAAGCTGTGTATAAGCAAAACTGCCAAGCAGCTACTTTGTAGGTCACTTAACTGACCACATATCACATTACAAGGTCATTTTCAAGTCATTGTTGAAAGTTGGATGACATCTGATTGCTGACAGGGTTCAGAGCATTCAACAGTGATAGGGAGACAAGAAGTGTCTTGAAGCTTTTCAAAGCCTTCACAAAGCAAATTTAGTTGATGAAGTCTCTTCAAGAAGTAAAGCTGATTATGTGCTAAGAAGTTAAACCCCTTAGATATATAGATAGAAAGATAGGCAGACAGATAGCTCCATCTGCATCTACTGATCTATCTGTCAATGTGTGTGTGTGTGTGTGTGTGTGTGTGTGTGTGTGTGTGTATGTGCGTGTGTGTGTTTGTTTATGCTTCTGTGTGTGTGTGTGTGTGTGTGTGTGTGTGTGTGTGTGTGTGTGTGTGTGTGTGTGTGTGTGTGCCTGAAAGTGTTCGCTTTCATTTTATTTTTACAAAGGGCTTTAGGTCTTTAAAATCCACTTCTGAGTGCCAGGATGTTATGAATGGTAACAGTGTAGAAATGCAGGCGAGAAATGTAAGCACATATGCATACATAATATGATGTTTTTGTCTGAATGCTTTTAAATCCTTTGAAAATGAGAATATGGGGGATAAGAGGCATAGCAATTTAAAATGTACTTATTAATATGAGAATTATCTCCACTGTGGAAGAGAATACTACCAGCTGTTGCATACTGATAGTTCTGCCCTGTTATACTTAATACATGGTAACAGACCGAATCGTGATTTCCATAAGTGCAACTTTTTAAAACAGTAATTTCTGATGTAATAAGGTATAATTATATCAATGTATAAAACCAATAATAAATGTGTATTATTCTTAATTTACAAAAAAAATCACTTTTTAATGTAGAATACTTTGCTTGCTAACTACAAGAGTTTTTTGATTGACTGATTTCAGTATTATTTAACTTTTTTAACTGAAGCAGTCTGAGTAGGTGTAACCCGATTTCAGTGAAGACCTGAGGATAAAAGGTGTAGAAAGTCAATAAAGATGAGTTTAGGAACCTACACAATTTAGCTGGAAATGATATGTAGAACAGGTTTTAAGAAAGGGGTGAGACTGAAAGCAGAGGAAGGGCATGGGTGTCAAACAGACCTCTGGAGCATTGGAGATCATGAAGTAAGGGAAGTCAGGATCCCGAGGTAATATAACCAGGGGAGCAAGTTAGTGAGGTTTAGATGCCTTGGAAATAGTACAGTGAGCAGAGCTAACTACAGAACTGTTCACTTTGCTCTTTAAACTTTCTTGGCTGATTGGTCATGAGGTCTGGTCAACTGGGATGAAGGAAATCTGGATTACAGGTAAGATAGGCACCTGTGAGAATTTTGTAGCTTATATTATATCTGTAGTTAGCACTGGGGACTGTGATTAAGTATTTATTAAAATGTATGTATTTATTTTATTTATTTCACATTTGTTAAATGGGTTAGTCCAAATGAGTTTGCAAACAAACACATTTTCAGTGGAGACCCAAAGGGAAAAGCCGCAGCAAACATAAGTAAAGATAAAGTGATGATATGCAAATATTAAATAGCAATCACAATACAAAATACTTGTAAGAAAGAAAAGGTTATTAACTATTTGCATTGCATTGCTAGTAAGCAATCCATTTTCAGTGGAGACCCCAGGGGAAAGAACCCCCAGCAAGCTTAAGCAAAGATAAACATGCAGGACAAAAACTATTAAAAATAACAATGCAAATATGAAATTAATTATAAAGAGAAAGACAAAAGAAACAAATATGAACATTAAGGGTTGCACTGATAGCAGTGGTCTAAATTTACTACATATAAGAGTAAAAACAAAAAGATAATTGTTGTTCAAAAGAAGAAAAATGTACAGACATTGATAGGAAGTGGGGGGTGAATAGTGTGGAGAATGGGAGGGGTAGGGAAAGGAGGGGGCTATAGTAGTAGAGCTGAGGGTTTAGGAGGTTAGGTTTGGCAGAAGTTACTAACAGAGAAAGAAAGTTAGGAGATACAGCAGGTTATACAGTAGGACAGACTAAGGCTACGTGTGGTCAAGGCAAGGGCATAATTTCAAATTTAGTAGGTGGGATTTAAGCTCCTTTTTAAAACAGGGAAAGGAAAGGTTGGATCTAATATGGAGAGGGAGTTTGTTCCAATTTACTGAGACAGAGTGTTTGTAACGTAGTTTGCCAATATTCCTTTTGGGTTTATAAACTGAGAGAAGATGCTGATCAGCACTCCGGAGAGGCCGGGAGGGAGAGAGTAGAGAGTAACATGGGAGGTGAGAGCAGGGCAGGCAGAGGGGTTGTTGAGTATGGAAAAGGTAGTGTGGAGTTGCGATTATAGGAGAATGTGTAGAAATTCAAGCCACTGAAGTCTGTTTAGTGAGAGACAGTGATGTCACGAGAGTGGTTGGTTTAGAATAAATCTGGCAATTTTGTTGTATGTTTGTTCCAGTTTCTGCATCGAGGTATCTTGGATATTGGTAAGGATGGGGGAAACATATAGAAGACTAAGTAAGGGAAATGCCTGTGCAAGCGTACATTTAGTGGCAGTAGTGAGGAATTTTTTGTTCCTATAAAGTAGTCCAAGATTTTAGTGTTTTTTTTTTTTTTTTGATGGCCTGTTGCATGTGCAAGTCAAATTTTAGTCGGCCATCAATTATTTCCCCAAGGAATTTGGTGTGTGAGGCAGGGGAGATAGTGGTGCCATCTAGGGAGGAAAGAGAAAAGTTGGATTTAAGGTGAGAGAGTGTCTGAGGTAGGAAGAGAAGGAGTTGAGTTTTTTTCGGGTTAAGGGTTAGTTGATTATTTCTGAGCCATTTTTAACAGAAATAAAGGAATTCTGTGTTAGTGTGTGTAGTTCAGAGAAAGTATTGGAGAAAGATAAGAGAGTAGATTCATCTGCATATTGTATTACAGATGAGAGACTGCAGGATGAATGTAGGTTGTTGGTAAAAATGTTGAAAAGGAGCGGTCCAAGTATGGAGTCTTGGGGTACTCCTGTTTGAACAGCAAGGAAGGGTGAGAAAGCCTGCTGCCATATAACAGCTTGTTTTCTGCCATTAAGGTAGGATTGGAACCAGCCAAGAGTAAAAGGAGAGGGGTTTAGGTATGAGAGTCTGTTAAGAAGGATGGGATGAGACATAGTGTCGAAGGCTTTAGAGAGATCAAGGAATAGACAGGCGACAAGGAGGTTGTTGTCCCTAGCTTCTGCAACCTTTTGAGTAAAGGATAGTAAGGCAGTCGAGGTACTCTGTTTAGGGTGGAAACCATGTTGCAAGGGGGCGAGAAGATTTCCATGAATGAAATAGGACAGTAGTTAAGTATGTATACATTTTTCAAGGATCTTTGAGAGCCGTGAGAGAATAGCAATTGGTCTATAGTTAGATGGTTCAACAGAGTTGCCACCTTTGTGCAGAGGTGTGGTATTCTAAATTATATACATTTATCTAAATTATATAGTGGTAAATTTTCTATGTTAAAATCTTAGCATAAGTAGTTAGATATACAAATACTGATAGGAAAAGGAAAATACATGCTTTAAACAGATTATCAGGGTAGATTACGAAGCCCTGTATGAACTGTTGGAGTTAGTGGTTTGCTTGATTTTCTAATTGAGTATTCATCTTTATGTGCGTGGGCATGTGTGCACACTTGCTTATGTGCAAGTGTGTGTATCTATGCCTTAATCTGTTAAGATAATGTGGTTTATATGAATATTTGGTCATTTTCCTTAAGTGGCTTTAGGGGGTTTTGTGCAACTGGCCTGAGTTAATTTTTTCAGTAGTAGAGACTTAATTAAATAAAAAGTCTGTGAATAGTAGGATTCAGTGGGAAGTCTGCTAATAACTTACTGTGATTTTTGGGAGATTTTATTGCTGGTATGAGCTGGGGCAATACAGTATGATTGTTAGAGTTATGATTGCATTGTTATGTGTTGGAGTTTGGTATTTTGTTGCAATTAATTAAAATCACAGGCATGTAAATTGGATAGCTTTGATTTTTTTAAAATTATCTTTGAAGTGTGTGTGCTGTTTTGGTGACTTAAATCGTGGACATGGTGGTTTATCTGGTCAAATCCTTTGATGAAAAATCTTCATTTTTAGCATGGTATGTACACTGACAGCTGTCATCAGAGACATTTGACTGTCTTATGTTACGAGGATCCTAGGCAGAAGCTGCCATCTTGGGTGGAAAATAATGCTGATTTCATCAAGAAGTCTAAGCAAACTGTAGGCATGCATGAAATTATACAAGAAGGACATTTAAAAGGTCAGAGATAAGTTACCATCTTGTGTTCAGCAATGAAATGGTTGGGCATGTTATTTCTTTGAATGCTAGTAAAACCAATCTGTACTTTTGTGTTTTAGTGTGTGAAAGATCTAGTTTATTATTAGCATTTAATATATGTTGAATGAAGGGGTACATCAGTGTGAAGGCCACCATGTTAGTAAGCCAAAAGCCATCTGAATAGTTGCATTTAGGTTTATAAAAAGAAAATAGCAAGGAAACACAGAGATGAGGCTACGTCATTTAACTGAAATTGCATTTCAATGAAACTCAAATGGACTAGCCTATTTGCATGAAATGTAATTTCAACGAAAATTAATTTGACTGAAAACTCATGTAATTGAAAAGTGTAGAAGTCTATAATAAGTTTCTTATGGTGTCATTTGTTACCATAGGTGTCAATATAAAAGTGAGTCTAGAAAAGTGTGTGTTGAGTATAACTGTCAGCACCTTGTTGTACCTCCAGATTTGTAGATGACTGTGCTTTGCTCCAGCACTGCTTTACTGCATTTGATTTATTTATTTATTTAACATTTGTTTACCAGGATAGTCCAGCTAGACCACTAGTGTCCATTTTCAGCTGAGTCCTGTGGAGAAAAGCTCCATACAGTAACAGAATAAAGAGCTGCACATGGTATCAGTGGTAGATTACAGAGTTTACAAAGTAAAGACAATTAGGAAGCATGCTGTAAATAGTTAACAAGATTAAAAATACAAACTTGGAGTACAATTTATGAGAATAACACTTTTATGGAATAGCATATGTACAATATATGTGCAAGGCATTTTCATATATTTACAATATATACAATATATACACCAAGCATCAGTAGAGCACAATTTTGTCTGAGGTTGTGTGACCGTGGAGTTATTAAGTAATAAGGGTTTGTGTATGTGTATATGTGCATGTTGTTTGTTTGTGTGTGTGTGTGTGTGTGTGTGTGTGTGTGTGTGTGTGTGTGTGTGTGTGTGTGTGTGTGTGGCAAATCCCATACATGGGGAGGGGGTGCATGGGAGCAGTCAAATGAACTTTCAATGAACTGACATGAACTAATATCTATCTATTTATATCTACCTATATATATATATATATATATATATATATATATATATATATATATATAGAGATTCACTTTATAACCTCGAAATACTGAAATATCGAATTTCAGTATCTCGAGACTATAAAACCGAATCCACAAAACACCAACACAAAAAAATGCGAAATTCACAACACTGAAAAAACCGCACACACAATACCACACATACACCACAACACCCACATCATAACATAAACAAACAAAGCAACACACATACACTACTCATACACACATAAGCAGGGGGCAAGCCCCCTGCACCCCCCATGTGGGGGGCTGCGCCCCTCCACACCCCCCTACTTATATATACTAATTCTGAGATCGCACAAACACAAAACAAAAGCCAACTCACGCACGCACATTCTCCAACCCCTCACACACACATCAAACACATCAGCACACTCACACACACACACTCTAACTCCCACTCAAAACCCTTAGAAAACACTTTCCTGACATAACACCTACATCCACACACGGCACAGCGCATCATCAAAACACAATCCCGGACATTATGCATCATAAGGTCATAACCGCGAATTCGACATATATTCGAGTTCGCGATTATGACCTTTCGCTATTTTTAACATTTGGCTTTATAGTCTCGAGATACTGAAATTCGACATTTCAGTAATTTGAGGTTATAAAGTGTTTCCATATATATATATATATATATATATATATATATACATATATATATATATATATATATATGGGTCTACCTGATAACACCGACATGCCAAAACACCAACAACGAAATAACCGACACAACAAAACTGAAAGTTCAAAAACACAAAACTTCACATGCCCGACAAACCACAATCCCGAAAATTAACAAAACAAATACCTTTCCTGAAAAACACACACACAACACAAGCACACCAAAAACCTTACAAACCTACACTAAACCTTACATTCACAACTATCTATGCACTAACCTTAACCCAAACCCTAACCCTAAGGTCCGTCACAATCGTACACTTACCTTACCCACGCCCTAACCCTAACTCACTTAACCCGCCCCTAAACCTAAAGTCCGTCACTATCGCAAACTTACCTGACCCGCACCCTACCCTAACATCCGTCACTATCACACACTTACCTTACCCACAACCTGACCCTAACGTCTGTCCCTATCGCACACTTACCTTAACATGTCGGTGTTCTCAACATCGAGATTGTCAACTTTCGGTCTTCTCCGTTGTCGATCTTCCGGTGTCGGTGTTCTCCTTGCCGGCATTGTGGACGTTCAGCATTTTCAGGAAGACCCATATATATATATATATATATATATATGTATATATATATATATATATATATATATATATATATACATGTATATATATATATATATATATATATATATAGATATATATATAGATATATATATATATATATATATATATATATATGGGTCTGCTATACATGATCAAAATTTCTGAAAGCCAAAACCCATATGGCCGAGACGATATGTTCAACTTTTGAAATTTCGAACATGTAAAAAAAAAAAAAAAACGAAAACTTACCTACACGTTGCTATCAGGAGGGCAGCACCCCAACACCCCACTTAGGGGTGCTGCACCCCCCTCACACCCCATGCAATTTAAATATACCAACTCTGAGATCACACTACAGTGTGGAAGATGGAATCTTTCCATTCCGCACTATACAGAGATGCCCGTTCTGCATGATCGAAATTTCAAAAATCGATCATATGGTCTTGGCCATATAGGTTTCGGTTTTCTGAAATTTCGATCATGCACAACACAGCACAAACCACAGGACACATAGCTCACTTCCACAGTGTGCCCCTCAACCTAAGCCCCTAAGGCTAAACACCTTGGCCAGTACACTAATCATAGGTGACTCAATAGTGAAGCACACAGATGTCCCACTCACTAGGCCGAATAAGAAGGTAGCAGTCAGCTGTGTATCAGGTGCCAGCATCTGACACATAACACACACACTCAGGTCACTCCACAACAAGTACAAGTATGACTCTGTCATTGTTCATATGGGTGTAAATGACCTGAGATGCACCTCCCTGGACTACATGAAAAGAGACAAGGTGGAGCTCTTTGATTATGTGGCCCAGGCAGGTATGACACTAGCCCTGAGCAGTATCCTACTGTCACTCAGAATGATACCACTGTAGAAACAAAAATGATTCACTTCAACAATTGGCTAAGTTTCTGGTGTAATTCTAAGGGGATCCAGTATCTGTCTGCTTGGGATGACATGATTGACAGACCTCGATGCTTTGCCAGAGAAGGCCTGTACCTGTCACCCCTGGGTTTCCGGGCACTGGCTAAGGTTCTTGCCACCCTACAGCGCCTTTTTTAGGTGGAGTTCCAAATACCAAATTACCACCATAACAGCTATAAATAAATGCAATCTGAGGGTCATGCTGCTGAATGCTAGAAGTCTAGATCTCAAGATGCACTCGCTCAAAGCACTCCTCAAAATGGAGAACATGGACATTTGTTCTGTAACAGAGACCTGGTTTAAAACTGCAGAAAGCACCCCCTGCTCTGCCAGGGTATAACCCATTCCACACCTTTCGGCCCTGAACATGGACTGAAGCTCCAAAGGTAGTGGTGTCTCCATATTCATAAAGGATATGCACACCTCCAGACTAGTAGCCCAGTATAATGCATCTGAGATACTTCAGGTACAGCTAAAATTGGGTAAGACTGTGATCCAGGTCATAGCCTGCTATAGGTCTGCAACCATGTCCCTAGACCCTCACTCCACATTCCTAAGCACCCTGGAATCAATCAAGGTCCAACCCAACATTCATACTAGGAGACTTCAACTACCCCTCCATCAACTGGGAAAACTACTCAAGCACCAAAGCACTGGCCCAACGCTTCCTGGAATTCATAAATTCCAATGCCCTGGACCAACTCATTCCTACCCCCACTAGAGGAAGTAACATCCTTGACTTGGTTATTACTAACATGGGCAAGCATTGCTCTACACCAACAGTCAATTCCTCCCTGGTTAGATCAAACCACAAACTAGTCACCATTGAAATGCACATCTCACCAACACCCCCCGCAAAGGTATCCACCATGAAAGACTTCTCCAAATCTGACTTTGGACACCTAAAAACAGAGGTGGCTAACTTCATGGCACCCATGCCAATGGAAAATAGATGCATATCTGCCAAATCATACACCAATGCACTGTATGAACACATACATAAATGCATGGAACTAGCAATTCCTAACAGAGACAAGATGCTCCCCTCCAATAAAAGGAAGCCAGTCTGGTGGTCCCCTGCCATTAATAAAGTCTACAACAGAAGGAAGAAACTCTTGCAGAAAAAGGTGCAGTCCAAATACTGAAAAAATTCCCTTATTAACCTCAACAAAAAGTTGAGATCCCTCATCAAAACCTCCAAAGCCAACTATGAAGGCAGAATTGTGGCAGACACAAAAACAACCATAAAGCGTTCTTTAGTTATACCAGTAATCTCCATGGCAATACCCAGATTTGCTCTGCGTTACTGCACATTGGTACCACCTATACTGAGCCAACAGATATTGCCAACATACTGGCCAACAGATTCAGTGCCAACTTTACCCCTCTCCCCCCACTAAAGAACCAATCTCAATACCAGAAGAATGCCAGGCACCCTGCATTACTACAGCACAAGTTAAAGTTGCATTGTCTAAGGCCAAGAATACAGCTTCCATGGGACCCGACAATATCCCAGTTTGTGTTCTACATGAATTACAAAGTGAACTGGCACCACATCAGTGTACGCTGTTCACTCACAGCTTCACCTCAGGCTTTGTCCCTACTGAATGGCACACTGCTACAGCCATCCCTGTCCATAAAGGAGGAGCGACTACAGACCCTGGAAATTATTGCCTCATTAGCCTGATGAGTCTGATATGTAAGGCTATGGAGTGCATCATCATGGACCTAATTAACAAGGATATAGGGAATCTCCAAACTCTAGGTCCCATGCAATTTGGTTTTGAGAAAGGTAGACCATTCCTGCTCAACCTGGTTGACTTCTTTGAGTCAGTCATCAGAGTGGTGGATGAAGGTAAGGCAGTTCATAAAGCCTACCTCGATCTGGCCAAGGCCTTTGATACCATTCCTCGCTAAGGAATTATTGATAAACTTACCAAACTAGGCATCAAACCCGCACATAGTGTGAAAGTAGCGGACTCCATTTCAGACTGCCAATCAGTCACGAGTGGAGTCCCACAGGGATCAGTCCTTGGTCTTCTTCTGTTTGGCATCTACTTCTCAGAAGTCCAGGAAAACATGGAGGGACTCTAGCTGCCAATTTCACAGACAACTGCAAGCTGGGAGCCATTATTAACTCCCCAAGTGATGCAGACATCCTACAGAAAGGCCTCACTGAGACGAATGACTGGTGTCGAAACTATGGCTTTAATCTTAATGCCAAAGCATGCGTTGTCATCCCCTTTGGGAAAAACTCAGTTCCCACTAATTACCACATTGATGGGAGCCCACTGAACACTGAAGGCATCATAAGAGATCTGTGGACACAGGTTGACAGCAACCCCTCCTTCGACCACCACATTGCCACTGTGGTCAGAATGTCCCTCTGTGTGGCACATCTCAATACCAAGGGTTTTGCATCCAGGAAGAAAGAAGTCATCATTTCTCTCTATTCTTCCCTCATTAGATGAGTCATAGAGTATAATTCCCCATTTGGCATGTAACTCACTAGACACATGCAACAGCTGGAGAGCCACAAAAGTACCTCACGAAGAGGATATTAGGCCTTAAACATATGTCCTACACAGACAGACTCAAAAAAGTCCAGCTATTCTTTATCTCATATTGTCTACTAAGAGGCGATAACTGCTTGACTACAAAGCCATGTCTGACCCAGTTCTGTTAGAAATGCTACATCTAAAGAAATCCCAATCCCTCTGCACCACATGCTCCAGAGACCTCAACCTCATTACCACAATCAACAGAACATGCTGGAGGGACAAGTGCATAACCCAGAGACTGCCCATGCTCTGGAATAGACTTCCCATACATGTCAAGCAGAGCACCTCACTAGCACTCTTCAATAGAAATCTTGATGAGTGGATGGGAAATAGAAAGTTCACCCCGGGGATCACTTCAGTGGCTCTACTTGATAGAGACACTGGGAACTAACGATGGGTGGCACAGTGCCAGGGCACTTCTATGGGCTACGCTTGTAAAGGCCCCAGAGACTTTAGCCTAGTACACACCTATGAACCTATGCAGGAGACATATATATATATATATATATATATATATATATATATATATATATATATATATATATGGATCACCTTTAAAACCTCGAAACCGCGTTTGCCCGAAACACTAACGACCGAAACAAAAAGACCGAAAACATAAAACGCCGACAACGCAAAACACCGAAAACCATTACACCAACACAGTACACTACATAACATATGCACTATCCCTAACCCAAACCCTAACCCTAAGGTCCGACACTACCGCACACTTACCCTACCTGCACCCTAACCCTAACTCACTTAACCCACCCCTAACCCACAGTCCCTCACCATCGCACACACACCCTACCTGCACCCTAACCCTAACTCACTTAACCCACCCCTAACCCACAGTCCCTCACTATCGCACACTTACCTGTCCGCTCCTAACACTAAATCCCTCACTCGATCGCACACTTACCGAGTCCCTAACCCACAGTCCCTCACCATCGCACACACACCCTACCTGCACCCTAACCCTAACTCACTTAACCCACCCCTAACCCACAGTCCCTCACTATCGCACACTTACCTGTCCGCTCCCTAACACTAAATCCCTCACTCGATCGCACACTTACCGAGTCCGTCCTTTTCGGTCATCTGCGTTTTCGGTATTCTCGTCCCGTCGGATTCCGTTTCGGGCAAACGCGGTTTCGAGCTTTTAAAGGTGACCCATATATACATATATATGTATATATGGTTCTACATCTACATTTTGAACATTCAGAACACCGAATTTCTTATGGTCAAGACCATAAGATCAAAGTAATGAAAGTTCAAACTGCTTAAATGGAGACCGCCATACAGCGCAGAATGGTATATTTACTGTTTTCCTCCCTGTAGTGTGATCTCGGAGTTGTGATATTTAATTAGCAGAGGGTGTGTGGGGTGGAGGCCCCCATGTGGGGAGTGCATGGGGGCTTAAACTGAATCAAAGCAAAAGCAGGAGAAAGCAGGTGAAAACTCTTGGCTGGGGTAAACAGCATTAAGGCAGGTACAAATAAACTACAATGGGGTATACCATTTGCATTCACCAGACATGGTGAGCTTGACAAGGTAACAACATTCTGGCTGAAACTTAAACAATGACATGAGCTAAGAACTATGTGGAAGTTAGGTGTTTTGGCAATAGGATAATGGGAGAAGGGATAATTATCAGGTAAATTAAGAAGGTAGACAACTATGCATGTATATATACAAAAAGTTGCCTACCAGTTGAGGGTATGGGTGCAGAAGGGGGTATCTTAGATGTCTGAAACACAGGTAAACACAAAGAGGGTGTGGATTTAAGTGGACATTGTTAAATGCATTGGATATATGCTCTATGCTGTATTCTTTCAGCAATGCCAAGGAAGGCCTCAGCATGAAAAACTGGACAGTGATGCTGTGTGTCAGTACTGGCAGATTTAGTTAATGCCACCTGAATAATGCAGGGAGAAGGGCATATTTATTTTATTTTATTTATTTCCAGTTTGATAACCGGGGAGGTCCATTGGGCTCAAAGGGCCCATTTTCAGTGGAGGCCCGGGGAGAAAAGCTCCACATTAAAAAGAATTCCACAGATAAAACAATTAAAACAAGCAAGCAATGAAAACACAGGGATCTAGAACCTCAGGAAGAAGTGGGAATATGTGGAGCTAAAGAAGAATAGCAGTATATGGCTGCTTGCAAATGAATATTCAGCTCAGGAGCAGTTGTTCAAGTAGTCACCAGAGTTAACAGCTAATAGGTATGTAAAACATAGAGCATCAGTTACTTGAAATGCCCTTTGGGATGATTTCCTAATTTAATAGCAATGTATGTGTTTTCTGATGAAAGGGAAAAGAAACAACAATTGAGGTTTATAATTAAGCTTTATGTTTGGACCGCAGAACAATATGTGTTTGTGTTGATAATGGCGGACCTACATTCACATATCAAGGCAGACAGAACAGGATATGAGGAATTCTCGGGTCCATGTGAGTGGGACAACAGGATTAAGGGAGGTGAGACCATTCTCTCTGGCAAGTTTCTTGATTGTGGCCAACACATGGTGCAGCAAGAGATATGGTCACAAGATCACATACAGGAGTGACTGACATTTAAGCAAACTTCATTCTAGTAAGGAAAGGGCTCTGATGTAGAATGATTGATTCCAACGTCATCCACAGTCAGCCAACAGTATAAACCACTAGTTGCCCCAGTCATTTGCAAACACTGGTCAGAGGAGACTCAAAGGTCAACAGAATGTTGGCTGAATACCTAGAAGTTGAATGCAGAGAAAGCTCAAGAGGTCAATGAAGTACCCAGGGATCTAGAACCTCAGGAAGAAGTGGGAATATGTGGAGCTAAAGAAGAATAGCAGCACCTCAAAATAACATGTCTGAGGTCTACACTACAGATATGTGGCCAATCCAGCTATTGAAATGACGTACAGAAGGAAAGTCAGCAGTGGAATGCAACAGTCCAGGAAGTCATCAAAAGAAAAAATGAGTGCAGGAAAAAGTGAGAGATAGAAAATATGCGCCAAGCTAAGAATGAATAATGGTTGGCTGACAAAGAGGCTGAGAGAGCAGTTGTGATAGTGAAGGACAAGGCATCAGAGGCACTCTATCAGCTTCTGGAAAAAGACTCCATACATAACAAAAATAAACTCTATTAGGTTGCAATGCAAAGACAGAAAAATAAATAAGATAGTCATCAGGCATCCTTATTATGGGCTGCCAGCAACAACCTTACTAGCCTACAGGATAGCAAAAGCAGATGAAAGGAGTACTTTCAGCAACTTACAAATGATGAAAACATCACAGAAGAAGTAATGCCCCAAACTTAATCTAAAACAAGAAGTGGAGCCCACCCAAGGAGAAGTAAAAAGAGCACTAAGGAAAATTATATCAGAGACAGAAGCAGGTTCAGATGAAGTCACTGCTGATGAGATAAAAATGTTGGGTGAGTTAGGGATGAAATGGCTCCTGAGGGAACACATAGCAATATGGAGAGAAATGCATATCCCAAATGAATGGAGAATAAGTATACTAGTGAGAGTGTACAAGAGCAAAGGATAAATTGAATGCAGTATAGAAGTACCAAATTTCTGTTACACTGCATGGAAGTTCTGGAGACGATAACTGATAAACAAATACGCATGGTAGTAGAAACTAAGATGATGCAGCACAACTGACCCAGTGTTTGCAGTGAGACAGATAGTTAAGGATAAGCTACAGATGAGGAAAGAGTCCAACTTGGGTATTCATAGACATGGAGAAAGCATATGGCAACATCCCAAGAATGTTGACTTGGGCAGTCCTGCAATAGTATGGAGCCCCAGAAACATTAGAATTAGTGTATGCTATGTGTAAAACCCAATGACACAAGTACAAACAGTGTTCATCCTTACACAGGGGCTCCCAGTGGGAGTGGGTGTGCATCACAGTTCAGCTCATATACCCCCTGCTGTTAATATTGATGACAGACTACATTAGCAAACAGGTACTAAGGGACAGATCAACAAAGTTTCTGTATTAAGGCAATGTGGCTTTACGGTTAGACTCTGAACAAGAATTTCAGCAAAAGGTAAGGGAACAGAATGAAAAAACTGAAGTTACACAGGATGAAACTGAGTACAGCAAAGACAGCTGTAATGGTAACAAATGGAAGAAATAAGAAGAAGCTGAGAAATGAGATAGAACAGAAAATATTAGGACAGGTAAACATCTTCAAGTACCTGCACGGAGTGGTTGAAGCGAAAGAAGTTTGAATGAGGAGGTCAAGGTGGGAATCAGAGGGGCTTCATCTGGCACAGAATCAAGGGTAATATATGACAAAAGAACAAGAAAGAGGTTGAAAATTAAGGGGTGCAAAACAGGGGATGGACCAGTACTACTGTATGGTCCCAAAACATGGGAAGTGAAGGCAGAACAGTTGAGGTGATGAAGGTGATGTGCCTGAGATTGGTGTGGACAGATGAAGAAATGAGGACATCAGAGCAGAATCACAAGTAGCTGCAATTGCAGAGAAGGTGAAACAGATTGCAGTTGTTTGGACCAATGTGCAGGAAAGCTGAATAAAACCTGGTGAGGAAGATTTGGGGCAGACAGGAAGAAGGTAAGAGGAAACAAGAGCATTCAGAAAAGACATGGATGGATTGTGTGAGAAAAGACCTGCGGCAGTTAGGCATGACTGTAGAAGAAGGTATGAGAGTGGCATTGAACTGGGGGAGATGGAGACAGTTGACTTGGCACCCCAACCTCATGTTGAAAATGATAAAACAGTGGGATGATAATGATAATGAAGACAACGATATGTAAATTGGTAAGGTTTGGGTGAAAGGTCAGATTTTATAATAATATGGCTTCTGAAAGTATGGCTAACATTAAACGAGGATCTATATTGGCACTGTTAAAAAATGAAAGACAACAGTCCAGTTGTGTGGAGAACCATATGAAAACTGTAAGACAGTAAATCTTTGGTTGATGTATGGGACTATACTTAAAATCTTTAACAATGTTAAACAACAAATCTGTGAATATTTCATTATGCTGGACCATCAATAGATGAATATTTCATTAAGGTGAATAACAAATCTATGAATATTTCATGAATGATTAGTAAATTGCAAGTGTTATCGCTTGTGTTTTGAGTGGAGATCTAAGGAGAATGTAAAATCAATAGTGCAGAAATACACCCAATATTTTAATCGAATATACTGAATCATATTACAGTTCACAATAATAATGATTACAGTGTGATATATTAGATTACATATTGCATGTATAGCAAGCTATGCTAAATAGTACAGTATAATCAGAGACAGGCGTTATTAGAAAAATGTGATGACGAATCAAGAATGAACAGCAAAACTGAAACAGTAACTGTTAATGGAACTTTGAAAAATATTGTCTGAGGGATACATGTCAATGTAACTATATTTTTATCAGATTGTTAATGACAGGACTGGTGAAGATATCATTTTACTGTGATACAATGACTGAAATTGTTTCTCATCATGCAATGATTCAAGATGAAGTCTGGCATTTTAGCCCAGATGATTAAGGCTATTAGCTTCATCTGCTATAGTCCCAGGAACATTATGCATAATTCTGAACAAGTCACTTAACCATACTTTGCTCTCTGGGCTCTACTTAAAATGGTACATAGCTGTTTAATAGAACAGACAAATAAATAAATAAGACTTGATATTTTATACTTATATTTACTTTGTAACCAGACTCTATATTGTTTTCAGTTTTGTATAGTTTTTTCACTTAATTTAAGCTAGCTAAATACCATGGTCTGAGAATCTGAACCTTTGTGGTTTGATGCAGATGGTACAACTTTCTGTGATCAGGGCAAATTTTTTTCTTGCTAAGGTTCTTGGGTAACACCAGGGGCTATGACTTAAGAAAAACATATCCTTATGGAATGGATTTTTCTGCTCTATTAAGACTAGTAATTTAGAAGCCCAGCACCACCAAAAGGCAATTTTCCCTTGCAGTGCAGCTTTCAAAGTTACATTTAAGACATGCTTATGTTTGTTCAATCATTAAAACATAACCTCGTAACCTCTATAAAAATACCACTGCTGTCTGATTTAGTATTCATTCAGTACTTCAGAAAAATCTATTGAGCTATGCAAACATACCAAATGAAAATTTAGTTGTTCAGTGATATATACAGATGAACATATCTCATAACAATAACATGCATTATATTGATGCATTTATCCTTTAGAACTTTCAACAGACTAGCAAACAGTCCAGAATTTGTATTTAAAATGTAACTGCACTTAAGCATTTACAAGTAACAATCTGTCACAGATTTATAACAAAGCCTTTAGTGTTATTTGACTCCAGTACTTCATACAAACTAGAGAAAGTGAGTACACATTGCCCTGACTTACTCAAAGGTGTTTCATATTCTCTGATTCTTTTTTTTTTTATTTCCCTGTAAGGATGTTGAATCCCTTTATTGAACAGAATATCGTTAGTGTAGTGTGATCTTTTCAAAGTTAGCTGTGTCATGCCTTCCTCTTATCACTTCAGGAAGCTTTCTAAAAAGATTGTTGTTACATTAAGCACAACATTTGACAAGACAGCTACAGATGCATTTAGTGAGACAGAAGGCTAAAATCCCATACTGGTTTTGGCAGCTGTGATAATGATGTATATAATTCAATTGGTACTATGCAGCAAGCCTCAGTAGAACTCCTACCCTTTTTCCTTGAATATGCATTATTCAAGCTAATGGTGACCCTGAAATAGAAACAAGCTTCTTATCTCTTAAAACTTTTATTGCAGACCACTGAAATGCGTTTGAGCTGAGTGCTTCTCTGCTTCTTTAACATAAAGGGAAAGTTTGCTGTTTTGCCTCATTCTACCATCACTATCCTGGCAACAAGGGTAGAAGATATTTGACTGGCATATATGAAAGCATACATTGATGCTATTTCTATGTTTAAATATACTGTTACTTAGAAATGTTAAAGCTGACTGACATTTGAATTGTAAGATTGCTTTTTGCTATACTTAGCATCTCATAAAATGGAAAATGTTCCTTTCTTCCCCATAGCTATAATATTTCCATAAGGTGAGTGAATGTCAGTCATAGAAATCTGATGTGACCAGAGGGGTCACAGTGGCACATAGGCTCTTCTCTGAAAGTTTTTTGATTTATTATCCTGATATACTAAACTGCACCTACTTTCTTTGCATGTATTCATAGCTCTGCATATCATAAAATACCATTTTCAACTATTATGAAAAGCTATGCAAAAATATTAATGAGTTGTACCATTAGCAACAGTATTAGAATTGAGCAGCACTTCACCCGGCAATCATAATGCAGTGCAGCATTCTATTCATTAATAAATATATATATATATATATATATAGCTAGTTAGAGAGATGTGTGTGTGTGTGTGTGTGTGTGTGTGTGTTTGTGTGTGTGTGTGTGTGTGTGTGTGTGTGTGTGTGTGTGTGTGTGTGTGTGTGTGTGTGTGTGTGCGTGTGTATGTTTGTGTGCAGTAGAAGCGTGAAATCCAAAATCTCCGCTGTGCGAGACTTTGAATTTCGCTGTTCTGAGTTTTCGTGGTTTCAAAAAATCGACGTTATAGCTTCGGCATACTGAATTTCGATATTTCAGTATTTCGAAGATATAAAGTAAATCTATATATATATATATATATCAACAATACACTAATGACAGCATTATTATATATTTTTTTTAATCTTGGCAAACCCAAGCCAGATACTTCAGAAATGTCATGGGTATTAGATATTCAGGTAGGCCATGGGTATTAAGATATTTTGTGTGTGTGTGTGTGTGTGTGTGTGTGTGTGTGTGTGTGTGTGTGTGTGTGTGTTTGTGTGTGTGTGTGTGTGTGTGTGTGTGTGTGTGTGCGTGTGTGCATGCGTGTGTGTGTGTGTGTGTGTGTGTGTGTGTGTGTGTGTGTGTGTGTGTGTGTGTGTGTGTGTGTGTGTGTGTGTGTGTGTGTGTGTGTGTGTGTGTGTGTGTGTGCGTGTGTGTGTGTGTGTGTGCATATATGTATCTGTTTTCTGCTGAGGCATGCTATTATTATTTATTATTATTAGTAGTAGTATTTTTTTTTTGCACACACTAATACAAGAAGAAATTTTAAGAGGAAGCATTTTTTGGCAAGCTGCATTACTAGGCTCAGACTTAAAAGTTACTCATGAACCATACATGTAGCTGTACCTGAACTGTAAACAGCAGCACTTAATCATTCTGTAATATGTTTACTTCAGGGAGCAGGCTGTTACAATGGCCTATCTGAAATCAATTAATATTAGAGACTTGACGTTTGATGACAAGTTAAGAATCAAGAGGACCAGAATGCCCACACCTTATCTCAAGATGGAGTCAGAAGATAAAAGTAGGTCAAGAACATAGACACACAGCTTCAGCAACACAATCTATGAGAGCCCCCCTGGACCTGTGGGTGTGAGAACGCCTTGTACTGTTTCCTATGCTTACTATTTGGTGGAGAGAATGTTTGGACATCAAAGGGTGAGAATGACCTGAAGAGAACAGTAGAAAAGGCTAGAAAACATGAAAAGTCTGCTAAACATTTTGAGAACCAAATGAGTCTAGCAAAATTGGAAACTGTAGATATTAGGTCTCAAGTTAAGTACTGGATGCCTGTTATAATTGTAAAGACACAACAAGAAAACTGAAAAAAACATGCATGTTCTATCACTTATAATTGACTGGATCAAGCTGTGTTGTGAAGAAGTGAAGAGATGCCATAACGAATATGATGGCTCACTGAGTGCTGGAACATTCAACAGACTAGTACACTTCTCCTGCAAGATTCATCAGAAATTGTCAGAAAACATAAACACTTCAACTGTGTTTAAAGTAATAATAATAATAATAATAATAATAATAATAATAATAATAATAATAATAATAATACAATTTAGAATGATATCTTGAATTGCATGCTAATAATATGAATAGAAGAAATTTAAAAAGCTATTAGTACTACAAAATTTGTAGCAGTAATTGCAGATGAAACCACTGATGTGGAAAGGCTGTGGCAAATTGCCACTTTGTTCTTTTTATGTTGTCAATCGCCAGGTCAGACTACAGAGCATATTGCTGGTGTGATGTGACCAGGTGAAGGAAGTAGAGGGAGACAAGAATGATGAAGTGATTGCTCAGAGTTATGATGGTGCATCTGTTATGAGTGGAGTTCAGCCTGGGATCCAGGCTATCATAAGGCAGGAATTTATATATGCTTATTATGTACACTGCTATGCCCACAAACAGCCTGCTAATGCAAAGAGCCGCACTACATAATACTGAAGCAAGAAGATTTGTTTTAACTTGATGGAATTCCAGCCTTTTTATAATGCTTAGTTCAAATATAAGCTGCTCTGGACAATATAGTAGTACAGCACATGCTACAAATGTCTAGAACAAGGTGGAATTGTAATACCCGTACTATAAATGCAGTATATAAAACTTGGACTTGATAGTAAACCCAAGCAAACAAATGGAGGACATACAGACACCACACAGAAGACGCCCCAGCTGGGAATCAAACTGGAGAACCTTTTGCTGTGAGGCAACAATACTATCTGCTACACCACCATGCTGCCAAAGGTCTGAAACTTAAAATTATTTAGTGACTTCAATCCTTAATGATTTGGCAGAAAATTACAAATTTTATAAGCAACAAACAAAAAATATGAAGTAGAAATGTGGGCATTCTGCAAAAATCTGGAGAGTTGAGATGTAGGCATTACAGGCAGATAAGGAAAAATAAATAAACTGAGGGAGCGGTCAGAGTATGTTTAAGATAGTGGGACATTAATGTGGTTAGAGGAAAGTACATGTGTTTTACTTAGAAGTAAGATAGCATGCCTTTCCATGTCAACATTTAATTCTCAGTTCTTGTGGGAAATCAATCAAATACTGCAATAGCTCAAAAGCTAGCAGACTACTAGAATGGATAGGTATCAGAGATACAGATAAATCAAACAATATTTATGTATTGCATGTGTTAATGGGATACTCTGACTTTATGAAGAGATGCCCCTTTTCAGCTGATGACTGACAAGAAAAGCTCGACTGTAGTTAAAAACAAATAAATAATATGAGTCTTTTCCTATCCCTCTTCTCATTTGCAACTTCTTAAACACAGATTACTCTTAACTAAATCATCCCTCTATGTATTCTTCCCTCCAAAGAGAGGGTGTTCCAGGGAATCTTTAGTACACAGGATTCTGCAGATGCTGCTACACTTCACTTATTTGGTACAATTCACTCCTATCTCTGGCCACACTGGAACCCAAAACTGTTGCATGTGCATGGGTTTTCGTCTTTCGTGATCATGCAGATTCCCTGACTCGTTATCTCACCAATTAAATGCATTTATGCACCCTTCAGGTGTATTGAGGGCATCTGAATGGTGAGTGGTGCACACTTCCATCCTACATTAATGGTAAGCAAGCTTCAATCCACTCACCAAAAATGTAGTCCACCACTCTCAAACTGCACATAAACCTGGATGTTTGGCATTACATATGGATGTTGTACCTCCTTGCTCTTGAACTAGCACAACAGGTGCTTTGCATTCTTTGCTGATCTTGACAAACATGTGAGAGCAAAAATAAATCTTAGACAAGCTGCATACAGACTGATAAATCTTCAAACAATACCATCACTGCATACGAATGAATTAACTAGATCTGATGTTACTATTTAAAAAGCTCAAGTACATTCAGGCTCTTTACTCTCTTAGCTTGCAACACAAAAGGGAAGATATTAGTAATTTGCATGTCTATGTATAAGCAGTGTGTCATGACACCCCATGTTGGGAGGAAGTAGACAGATGGCATCCATGAATCTGAAAATAGCCATGGTTAGGTGTGGAACTCCACTGGCCAAAAGTAAAAAGGAAGAGTGTAGAACTGTGGAAATGCAATAGGTCAACTGGTGAGGTGTCCCAAGGGTAGAGCCTGATGAGCTTTATTGGCCATGTTGAAGAGATTGACCAGGCCAAGGCATGGTGGCTGCATTGTTTAGGGGGTGACATCAATGTAGTCTCTTGAACAATGTGTTTTATATGTACATGCCTGATCTATTACCATCTACCAGGTATCCAGATCCTTGTCTGGCTGCATGATGTATGGCAGGCAGAGGAACAATGGAAGGCATTTCACATCTGCCTTATGAATGTATTATTAGGTGCCATGTAGATTACAAATGATCTGAGCATGCATGCTTGCTCCACTTCCCTATATGCTATGTTACTATTTATGTGCTACAAGCCATCTTGCAGTCTATGTTACTGTTGCATTTTCTAATGCAGGTCTTGCAGCATGCTGACTATGGTTATTGTCGTGACTAACACCTCTCTGTACCTGTATCACTGAATAGTGCATTCATTTATTAATGCCAGGTATTGTATCCAGGTCATGGAAAGTCCTAAAGCCATGTCAGCAACGGTTACCAACATGTCTCTCCACTATACTTGGTGCATATACATCAGACAAAGTGTGACTTACTGATGCAATCTGCGATGCTGACTCCTGGATTGCCTAAGTGAGGATCACACAGACAATATATTTAAGTGATGCTGATGGTTTGTCAAGTTTCCCCAACATAACAACACCTCCTGTGGCACATCTAGGCCTGGCAATGTCTTGACCCTTAATCATGGCATGCATTATCATATTGGTGTAGCATGCCTATACTAACGTCCTAAGATGGCCACCCACAACACTGATATTCTAAAAGACTTCCTTCCTCACCTGTTCCTGAGAATTATTATACTGTGTGTGCATAGGACCTGTCTCTATCCAGCAATTTTCACTATCTTCAGCCCACAGAAAGATTTGTGCACCTGTAAGTTACATAGGTCCATGTGTCTAGATAAGAATGCACATATTTGACCAGGTCAGTGTGTGTGAGTGCATATATGTGTGCATGTCAGTCTTTAGCTGTATCCTATGTCTCAGCACTGCCCACTATTCATGTTTTGGTTACATAGCTAACAATTTTATGCTGTGCCCATTTCCACCCTGTCTATACTGAAAGCAGCAAGAGGCATGTTATCACTACCATATATCTGTAATGCTGTGCTAAATGTGGGAAGATATATACACATCCTGTGCTTCCTTTCTCCCTCACTGCACATGGCTATGCCTTGATCTATGTAAAGGATGCATTGTTTCTCCTGTAGCATGCCTAGCACTATGTGAACAAATGTCACAGTATTCCCCTTGACTAGGTATTTACCAGGTATGCCCATGTGCTGTGCTGTGCCATTTGCTGTGATGATCCTCGCCAGCTGGTCATTTACCTGACATGCTCTAGTGCTATATTTTTCCACACGGTGAGCCTCTTAGCTGAACGTTTATTTATTTGTCATACTACTGAGCTATGTTCTTTGTCATGGTGAGTCACCCCAGAAGGACATGTATCTTTAAAGCCCATGTGCTGTGTTACCTCACCCCATCTACTGTTTCTTTTCTGTCCCTGTTGCTACAATGCACCATCTCTGTTTAGTACAAGACAGAGGTACACTACTAGGCATATTCACTATATCTATATTACAGATCAGTGTCTTTTCCATTGAATTCCTACTCCTGACTTGCTCAGCTGAATGCAGTCTTTTGCAGTCTGATGGCATAGAATGTAGACTGGCAATTATGATAAAGAAGTAACATAATGAGATGTGTCTGAATTATTGCCACAACACATTGAACCATCACAGCTAGGTAGCACTAATATGCTTATCTATCCCTCCCTCCTTGGGATTAATGTGGCATGGGCCCACAATGCTTAAGAATAGACCCACTGATTTCCATATTGCTACAGATCTGTGCTGCATTTACATTTGTTCTAGCATCATCACTATCCACTGATGTACAGCATATGATGTCCAAGCATGCAACTTTGCAATGACTGCTGATATTCTGTCTCTTGAGAAGACCAATAGAGTGGAAAATGCTTCTTAAGTGTCAGGTTTCATCAGAGCTTCTGGCTCTTGCATCCTGGATATTAAGAGATTTTTATATCTGAATCATAGGGGCTATCAAGAACACCTGTTGGACCATTATGATGGACTGTTATATAAAGCAGATGACTGACAACAGCTTGTCAAGGTTGTGAGTGAAGGCACTATCATCATCTATTCTGTCAAGCAGTGCAGGCATTCCTAGAGTGTAGTGCCTTGACTTGCTTCATCAGTGGAAAGGAGAGGTCAGGGCAATTGTGCCAATCTTTTATAGTAAGATCTATCTGTTTTTTATTTTATTTAATTATCTATTCTTAATAATTATCTGTTTGTTGCCATGTCTCATTTTGACAGTGTCATGGTGTACAGAATTGTTCTTACTTTGTTTACAGTGTCTAAGGGGAGAGACTTTAACAGGGACTCCATTCTTAAATAAGTTACAGACTGTCAAAATTGGAGGTATTTTGTGTCCATAGATGTACTATGCAACTGCATTTCTGTTTGTAGTATGTATTGATGAATTTTATTTATTATCTTTCTTTCTTTTTCTGACTATCTACATATTAATTTGTATTGCAGGTTATGGGGGGACTGTGGGCACTTTTGTATATGCAAAATTACACATCTAGTGTTGGGTCACCAGCAGTCAACATGAATGCCGCTTAGCAGAGGTACAAGGTTTACCCTGTTGGAGGCAACCTCTGGCTCACTGATGATCTCCTTGACAACCTTTCAGGAGAGAGCAGTGTCTTCTCTTCTGAGAGTGGCCTAGCAGGGTCCTTTTAATCACCTGGTGGCTGGCAGAGTATGTGTTTTTACCCAAGGTACAGCTGCAGTTGGATACTGATATTGTTATTCTGCAGAGTCTCCTGGTTACATTGATAGTGTCTTGCTACCAAACTGAGGTTACCACTGGGCCACCAGAGGGAGAGTCTGACAATGTCATCTATAATACATGGACTGATATTTGGGTTATCCCTCCTCTTGGATTCTCATACAGTTTTCAGAACATTAGCATTCCATCAGTCCTGATGATTGTTCCTTTCATGCCATGTCATACATATGACTGATATTTGGGTTAGCCCTCCATGCGAATTCTCATACAGTTTTCAGAACCCTACCATACTATCAGTCCTGATGATCTTTCCTTTCATATCATTCTACATACCCTGTTTGTTTCCTAGTATGCCCTATAATCAGTTTTCATTCTACTGTTGTTCCCACTTTTTGTGTCTATACTGCCCATCTCTATGTTTGCATTTTTATCTTTCTTCTCCTGCCCCAGCTACCCTTGTTTTTTCCCTTTATTCTTCTCACACAAAATTGTTGTTACCTTCTCCAGCTACCCTTACTCTTCAAAAACACAAAATGGGAACCTTTCTCCATTCTGGTTTAAGGGAATCATGGGGTGTATGCTGAGGTAGGCATACTCCATATTAAGTAATCTAATAAATAAAGTGTTCCACTTTTCCCTAAATAGCCTACGTCACCTCAACATACTGGGTGTGTGACAATCATACCTACCAGTGCTCCAGATTTTCACAGAATGTTGAGATATTTGCCTCATATTTCTGGTCCATTCCTCATAAGTGTGTGGTTTTCAATAGATTGCTGAGGACTGAAGTCACTAAATAATCATATACATTATAGTATCAGACTTCATATTCTTCTGAAAATGCATGCTAAACCAAAGCATTCAGCTTTCTAAATTTAAATGAGCAATACATAAAATCTAGCGAAAAAAACGACAGTTAGGTAGTGGATATTTTGGCCTACCTATATGAACATAAATGTTACAAACAAATACCATTGTATAGGTTTTTATAGGTAGTTATGCTTTAGAAAGGTGATTATTTAACCATTTAGTTATGCATTCATTTTGAATTAAGAAGATGGTGGGACCACTCCCCCACCCCCCTCCACAATTTTATATATGCCCCTTTAATCTTCCATCGTTCTAGTAAGGCCAGAGTATGGAGGCACTAGATTTAGTAAATTAATAAAACCATTATAAAGGGCTATGCACAAGACATAATTCAACAAATACTAATAAATATTAAAGAGGATAGTGCCGTACAGCTTGTTTTGGCATCCTGCGTTAATACACACGAGTATGGTCTTATGTTGGAATTCTAAACTTTTTTACACAAATGTTTCTTATTATTTGTTACATTATTGTTGCCACTGTTCTAAGTTTAGATATATCATATTAAATCCTATAAAGAACATTTTAAACAAGTAAACATACATGATTTGAGAGTTTGAGGTAAATCAATTTCTTGGGAAATATGTTGAGCATGGTTAATATGCAACGTCTAATATCTAATTTTAATTTTAAAGATTTTATATTACTATATACATAACTAAGTATCCCCTGTATACCACATTTCTAATTAGATGTAGTATTGTATAATTTATATTTAGTGTTGTGGAGCAAGTCATTTGATTGTCTTTCTTGTAAATGCAAACGAACCACTAATTGATTTATTACGCTAGTTACGCTAGTTTAAAAAGGTCCGTTTGTTTGTTTTAACTGAAATGCCTTCTGAGGAAGTCACGGTCTAGTGACGAAAAGTGTATGTGTACTACCACACTTTAAGGTTTTTATTTATTGGATTATTAAAGCTGTTTTATTACTATCTTCCACAACTTGCATTTTCTTGGACTAAGAAAGCTACCTCTACTTTGCCAACACAGCCAGGGTCGCTAGCTAACAGGTCGGTTTTTTCGCTAGTTTGTGGTGTCTTGTGCTTGTGGAATACATAAAATCTGTCCTTAATTTTGGACCTATATCTCCCCAATATTTTTGGTTTTGTCTGGATTTCTTGCTCTGGAAGACTGAATGACATGGTCACAATATATACTGCCTGCCACTTTGAAAATATACACATTCTGTGTACTCTGACACTGAAGATATATTACTACATTATTAAACCATTCGCTAATTCCTACTTGCTATGCCTAAGCTTGAACACATCACAAACTACAGTATGTATCACCTTGGTCTGTGACCTTTGAAATGGTTTAATAAGCAGGTGAAAGCAGCTTCACCTGCTTATCTTCAGATAATTGAACCTTCTGAACCTTCAGATCATTGAACAGCATTTCATTGGAAATGTTGTTCATTGAACCCCCCTCCATTAATTATATAGACCAACTCCGAGATTGCACTACAGTGGAGAAATGTGATCTCAGTAAGAATAGTTCGATGAATAGCATGTTCGATAAAATGCCATTCAAAATGCTGTTTGATGATCTGTTCTTTTAATGATATAACAGGAACCCCTTTAACATGCTGCTTTTCAGCCTTGACAGAGAGGCTGTCATAGAGCTCCTATAAGGCTTTCTGATGATTTCTGCCTTCTTTAAAACTCATTACAAAATTGCTGAAAATTGGTATGTACTGCAAAATTTGATATGGTGTAGGGATATGATGAATATGTTAGAGACACTACTGACCACTTCCTCACTCATTTGTTCGCACTTTCTCACATGCACTACCCCAACACACGCACACACACACACACACACACACACACACACACACACACACACACACACATACACACGTTTTCCCTGTGAGATCTACAGTACTTGTGCACACTCCTTGCTACTTTTTGCTGTTGTCTTTTGAGGTAAAACAAAAGCTTTCTTACTTCACTTAGATTACTGCCACTATAACAGTATGTGCTGATTTTCGGCCTTACTAGAAAGACTGTCAGAGAAACCAGAAAATGTCAGAGAAGATTTAGAAGAGCATGATTATACTCTAAAGACTCTGTGATGATTTCTGGCTTCCCATTAGTAATGTCAAATGTCTTATTATATTCAGTGTATTTATCTAATTAGTATAACATAAAAATAAATTAAATTGTAGTGAAACTCTCCCAAGTGAGTAAAGTAGCGAAAAAGTTCAGTTGAGCATCTCCTACCTGAACTAATGACAGAGTGGCTGAGTTTGTTTGAAGCAAGGATCTGCTGAACTCTTCTCTACCACACTGAAATTGTCAGTCAGACCATGACAGATGACCAGCATTGTAAACAGTTGTTCTAACTCAAAAAATAAATAAATAAATTGCAGCACATACACAGGGAGTTTATTTTTTATTCTTGCCAAAGCAAAAGAAATTACATACTCTAGTCTTCTGAAAAATGTCTTATACGCTCTATTTCACTAGCTCATTAGCTAACCAGTCACCTCCTCACTAATCTATCTACTCAGTGAAAAAAAAATTGCAAATGAGCTATTTGTATAGCATTCTAGAGAGTACAGTCTACACTGCTATATATTGCCATTAAAACTCAGGGGTAAAATTATCAGAAATGCAACTATTGCATGAACTCACCTGGAGATGCATCTTCAAAAGCTTTCAGTACAGTCCTGCATTCCCCACCAAAAGATTTATTCATCTAGTTAGCACAGAAGATAAAGTTAATGAGCTGTTAAGGAACTGTTTCCTGTGGACCATGATTTGAATTCTTCAGCCTGCATTTACCTATTATGTGACATTGAGAAAGTCATTTAACCAAATGGTCCTTTGCAGCTCCACAGTTTTCTCTTGAGCTGCATGCCTACTAACTACCTGTGATGCTGCTATTCCTTCGGTTTACCCTTGTGTGTGTCCATATGCTTGCTTGTCCCCGTTTTTGACATGTACTAGCTTCTTTTCATTTCCTCCTGACTTAATGCAACCATAATGTTTGCTTTTCAAAGATTTATGCTTGCTCCCTTTGCTGTTAACTATAATGTCCAGGCTTTTAAACTGTACATGGTTAAAGTTCATGCTTGTTATAGGAATACTTAAATTTACTTTCCCTGCTATCTCACATTGCATTCCTATTTAATAATTGGCTTATTTATTTTGTAAAATGATATAAAAGCAGAGAGAGCTATGATACTTTTGCCAAAAAAATACTGTGCAAACAGACACAAAAGACCATAATCAATGGTAAAAAAATTCTATTACTGCATAATAGTAACTTCTGTCTAGACACAGTCTAACAGATTATACTACTGTGAAACAGTCGACAAATGTAGTCATTTTTCACTGTATTGAAGTAAATTTATTCCTCAGATGGGTATTAGTCATCACAATGTTAATTTCATTTCTAGTAATTCACAACCCCCTACCCACTGCACTGATTAACATTTAAGAGCATGTTGAGCATATAAATTTCTTCAAAGATGTAAGACATCTGAATGATAAACCCCAAGCCCCTATTTTTTCAGTGATTAATGTCTGTCTCTATCATGAAAGAGAGACACATGTTTGAAAGAAGTGTTTTAAGATTCTCCTTATTCTGAAACATTTTGTACACCCCTGTCTCAGATAGACAGACAGACATACCTGCAGGCAAACACACACACATACAGGTGCACACACACACACAAACACACACACACACACACACACACACACACACACACACACACACACACACACACACACGCACATGCACACACACGCACACACACACACACACACACACACACACACACACACACACACGCACACGTGTGTGGAAACACACAAAACTGTAGCACAGTTAAGTTCTACCCTAAATGCTTTCAAGGAAAAAGATTTTATAATGCCTCACATTCAGTGTGTAATATATCTTAATTTTAGCGTACAAGATAAAATACATGGAATTTAATTTTATACCATGTTGGAAAATCAGGGGCAGTAATTATCTATTTAATATCAATCCTGTCTTTACAGGGAAATGGACAAAATGAAAAATAGTAACATATTTAAACAAAACTAGGCATGTTCTTTTGTATGAGATGCATGTTGACATCTGTCTGAAATGGTGGTTTTAGGTGGATGTAAAAAATTGAAAATAATGGACATTCACTGATGCACTGGACAAATTTCTCCTAGCAGTATAAATACATTTTGTGTCTCTGCTTAATAAGAGGTCCGTAACCTTACTGACCAATCAAACAAAAGCAACACACTGGTCCATGGATCCTTTTCAGGTACAACACAGGCCTAGAAGGCATCCATACATGAAAAAGTAGCAAGATTTGTATAGAGACTTATACAAGATTTAGAAGGTAAGTGTGCAGTAATATGAAGTATATGCAAAATATACAGTACAGGACAGCAACATACAAGCATACATGCATATATAAATAATGCAGTATAGTGGAGTGCCTGGTAAATACAAATACTACAGAAGGGAAAAGAGATGGTGGTAGTGCTAAGCAGTCTTGATAAGTACAGCTAAGTAGCTATAACAGAAGGGGAAAGTAGTGAGGGAAGGGCAAACAAAATAGGAACAGGATGGGCTTTGAGGATAATAAAGTTTGACTGCAAATTTGGGAGAGAGTGATGCAGAAAGAAAGGGGATGCGAGGAACAGAGTGGTTATGACCTAAAGAAAGTGTGTATTATCCATGATTGCCAAAGCAAGCAGATAGGCAGTCTTTTTTGTTATTTTTAGTTCTGTTCCAAATGTTTTGAGAGAATCTGTGTTCCAGAGGTTTTGTGGTATTGTGTTGCAGTATTCTGGTGCTACATTAGCAAGTTCTTTTTTCTTTTGTAACTAGGGTACAAGGTCGACTCACCAGCAGGAAATTCCTTTATTCCTGAGATCATATCATGTCACATTAATTTGAATATTTTGCTTAAGAGGTGGACAATAACACTCATTATGTAATTTGAAGGGAAAGGTATTTAGTAGGAAGGTTGTACCAGTTTCTTTGGATAACACGAAGATACTTGAACACAGACTGTAATAACCTTTATTGGACCAACATAGTTCACAGAGACCCTATATAATCATATTAACAGCTGCACAAAGACAGTTGTCTTTAAGCAGATTAAACACAAGATCAACTCAGAAAACAATTTGCCCTGGTAGAATCCACACATTGATATGTTGTATAACAAAAGGAAGAAATTTATGGCAGAAATTAGGAAGTACAGTGCACAGCAATGTAAGAAATTCCTCATCAACCTAAACAAGCAGCTGAAGTGTCTAATAAAGTCCAACAAAACCAAATTTTAATTATCGATACCACTACAAAAACTATTTAACAACAGCTGTGAAACAGACTTCATGTGTAATGAATTAAGGACTGCAAAGATCGTCCCACCGCACAAATACAGGCCATCTACATACCCAGGGAATTATTGAACCATAACTTTGACTAACCTGATATGCAAAGCTACGGAGAGAATAATCGTGGACATTTTAAATGATGCCATAGGTAACGTGAAACAATGGGCCCAAATCAGTTCAGGTACGTTAAGGGCAGGTCTTGCCTGCTTAGCCTGGTGGACTTCTTTGAGATACTCACCAAAGCAATGGAGGAGGGAAAAATGGTGCATAATGCTTACCTTCACCTGACTAAGGCATTTAAAACAACATCCTACTCGGGCATTGTAGAAAAGATTACAAAACTAGGTATAAACCCTTGTATCATACACTGGAGAGCCATGTGACTTACAGACAGGACCCAAAAAGTTAGCATACAGGAGATTTCCTCTACAAAATGGCTGGTTTCTATTGTGGTACCACATGACTCAATGTTAGGATGGCTAGTGTTTGATATCTACTTCTCTGAGGCCAAGATTAATATGAAGGACCTGTGCTGTACCAAGATTGCAGATGATTGCAAATTGGGTGCAGTCATTGAATCCCCCCAAGATATAAATATCCTCCAGGAAGGCCTGACACAGACTAATAACTGATGTCAGAGTCATGGTCTATAAATTCAGAAAGATGGCCACCCAAGAAAACTACTACATTGACAATAAATGCCTAAGAGTAGACTCTGAAGACAGGAATTTGAGGATGCATGTAGACAGTGATTTGGCCATCGTGTGTCTACTGTACTGAGGAAATCATTATATGTTACATAACTTATAAGTAAGGTTATGGCATCTAGAGCCTAACATGACATTGTTCTCTTCTCTCATAAGATTAGTCATTGAGTACAATGCCCTTTTCAATATGGACCTGTCCAGGCATATATAACAACTTGGGTGTCCTCAAAGTTTCCTCACAAAAAGAATACATAATGTGGAAAACTAGTCCTATGCAGACTGCCTCAAAACCATGTTCTTAAATATGGTCTCTTCTGAGAGGTGGCCATTGTCTGGCCTCCAAAGCATCCTCTGATCTAGCCCTAATGGACCTGTTGCACATCTATGAAACAAATAGCATCAGGAACATTCAATCCAGGGACCTAAATCTTACCTGAAACATTAATAGGACATGCTGGCGGAACAGGTATGTGCTTCAGAGGCTGCTCCTTCCCATTCCTGTATGCAGAGTCTATCCCTGTACTTATTCAAGTGAAAATTAGATTAGTGGATGGGGAACTGTAAATATATCCATGGTCTGCAACCTATGTCTAAATTAGAGAAAGGAGGTTTGTAAATGCTCAGATCCCTATGACCAAGTATGTATATACCTCAAATGTTGGGAGCCAATGGCTGTCAAATTTTATTGGGAAACATGGCTAGGTTTAAAAAGGACCCTTGGGTCAATAGCCTAATATTCTACTGTGATACTATGCTAGGTTTTTCAATTACTTGAATTTTTGAACTTGCATAAGCCCTTCATCTGGAATTATTAAATTACTATAGATGCCTAAAACCGTAGATGGCCACATCATCTAACGCTATAAAAATCAAAGTTTGGCATGTTCCATTTGAAACAGTGTTCATTTAACATAGAAGATAACATTCAAAGAGACTGCTCTGACATTTAATTAGGCAATGAATCACAATACAAGAGAGAGGAAATTAGTTAAATACAGAGAAGTAAACAAGAGGTTATAATTTGTAATGTGTTAGTTTGTCTAAACAAGCAATCTTTGTTTTGTTTAACAGAAAATAGGAATTAGCAATAATGTCCATTTCATTGTAATAAGAAAGGCAGGGACTACCACAGCACCTTTGTTTTTCTAACTTCTATAGGCAACCAGTTGGATTTGGCAATTGTAAGGCAATAGTGTTTGTGATATGAGCTAAAATGAACGAAGCAAGGATGCTATTTGTTCCTCTTTGGAGTAGATTTTTTTTATTTTGTTGTGAAAGGCAATGACTGGAAGACAGTACTGTACTAAGTTGTAGGAGACTGATGATTATGGCCTGCCTTGCTTCTTTGGATAACAGGTGAGATATTTTGTGTGCCACTTTATGTTGTGCTGGGACCTTCCATATTGTTATTTCTATGTGGGGTTTGTATGATAAAATTTAGTCTAATATAATGCCAATATATCTTTGTTGTATAACAATAGATAGCTCTGCCTGAGCTAGCTTGTGCATTTTTTTTTTTTTTTTGTGCAGCAGTATGCAGTATTCTGATGGTTAGGAATATCATAGTCAAGGATTTCTAAGTGTTTAAAATTAATCTTTTGGTGCATATCCAGATCTGTAGGAGGGGAGGGCAAAGCCATCTTGCAAAGCAGCTACAGTTTTATTTATCTGCTTTTGTGACCGCAATGTCATTGGTGTAAAGCAGCATATTCAGGTATATTTGCTCCCAGGGAAGATCAGTTATGAAAATTAGAACAGAAGGGGGTCCCAGTACAGAGTTTTGGGGAAATCCCATGTGTTTAAAAAGGGTACAAAGGTTGTTAGCAGCATTGGCTATTGTACAGGTTCTGTTGTGAAGGCTGTCACTGAACCAAGAACAGACCTCTTCAGAGAAGGATCGTATGAAGTAAGCTTCGTGGATTTTTTTACTGAAATCTCACAAAAAATATAATTGGCCGAATAACAATTATTAATTGACATTGGATTGCTGCCTGGGATTTTATGCTTGATGATAGCTATTTTACTCTTAAGGTAACTGACTGCATCTTGTATCGCATGACTGAAAAATAGCCACTGTTACTTGCTCATCCGCTGTTACTAAATACTTACAACTAAGGCTGGATTATGTACATATCTGGTGCACCAAAAATGCTCTCAGCCTAAATGCAATGAACTGTAGCATTGTAGTGTTCATAAAAACAAAACAAAGAAAAACTGGTATGTGGTAAATGGTACTCCTCTTCAGAAAGACATATTTATAACAAGCTAGTATACTTAAGTGGGCAAAAATTCCTCATTTGATCATTATGTTTGGACCACAGTCAGAAAATCCTTCTATCAGCACAGTTAATATCAAGAGCCAAAGAAGTCATGTTACCACTTTTTCTTCCCTTATCAGACCCACTATCAAAGAAAAAGTCTGCTTTGGTATATGTGTAAATCCAGAGATATCAACCAACTAAAAGGTTTACATAGCTCATCATATAGTAAACACTGAACTAGTATAGGAGGAACATAGCTGTAAAAAACTGCTGCTTAGGTGAGCTTGTGGTTGGTTCTAGTTTAAATTGATTAAGAAATGTAATATTGCACAGACAATTCTAAAAAGTCAGTTTTGCATTTCTTTGGAAAATATGTTTTACCCTCATATCATTATTTCATGTCTGCAAAATTTGTTGAATTCTAAAACACAAACCATCTATGTGAATATGTTGCAAACTTGCAACCTATGCATTGGGCAAAGGAAATTATGTTTCTTTGAAAACATACACTTGAATAGATATAAGAATTTTCAGTCATTTGCTTAAGATGCTTTCATATGATGGGACAGTTGCAGTGTGTGGCAGAGAAACCTTGGTAATGAAAGCAGAGCATCTAAGAAAGCTGGAGTTGACAGAGATGAAATGTTTAAGATGGACATAGGGATGCCCACTGTGGGACAGATGGTACACGCTAGTTTACAAAGTTCATTAAACATGTGGGAGAAAGGTTTTGTAAAACCAAATTGTAAACAGTCACACACCTTGTTGCTGGTTGCGATGCTCTAATGACAGAGGAACTGTATACTGAAAGGCATAATAATGTGGCGAGACTGTTACACTGGAGATTGTGCAAACATTATGGTATCGAAGTGGCTGAAAAACACTGGAAACATGATCCACAAAGAATCATAGAAAATGATGAAGTTTATATCACACGGGATCACCCAATACCAACAGTTCAAAATATAGATGCTAAAAAACTGGATATAGTGGTCCAAGAAAAGAAGATAAAAGTAGCATTGATCATTGAAATCACCACAACTAGTGACTACAGTGTATTGCGTACAGAGAGAAACAAAGTCATAAAATACCTTGCTCTGCAGGCAGAAATGAGAGCCATGTGGAAGAAAGATACCAAGACAGTTCCAATAGTAGTAGGAGCAACTGGTCTTATAAAAAAGAATTTACAATCATATTTAGATATATTACCAATTCCTGTAACACCATACAAATTGCAGAAGGATATCATTACTGGGCACATTGAGGGTGCTGCAAAGACCACTTTTGACTGACATCAAAGAGTAAAACAATAATAATTTAATGAACTTTAATCGTACTTTGATTTAGGAATGGGGTTCATTCCCATCATGGTATTAGAAACCCAAAAGACTTGGAGAAATTAAAAAGGACAGAGGAAGAAGTGAATACGTTACAAAAGAAGACAAAGTAGCCTCAACTGTACAGAAGGTAAAGGCCAACAGATTATGGTGGGTGGTAAACGTGAATGAATGCAGTAGGTGATCTGCCAGTAAATGGATGAGCACTGCCAGTTATGGGTGGGCACTGTAACTAATGGATGGGCAGTGCCAGCAATGGATGGACAGTGCCAGTAATGAGTGGGCACTTCCTGGCAGTAATGAATTGGCACTGCCAGTGATGAGTGGGCCCTGCTATTAATGGATGGGCACTTCCAGTTTTGGGTGGGCACTGCATGTATTGGATGGGAACTGCCACAAATGGGTCTGCACTGCCACTAATGGATGGACATTGCCAGTAATGGGTGGGCACTGCCAGTAATGTCTGGGCAGTTTCAGTTCTGGGTAGTTACTGCCAGTAAATGGTGTAAGCTTGGTGGAGTAAGATTTTTGATGGCTCAGGTTTTAAGCCTTCATTTTTGTTTTTACATCCATTATTGTTACAGGTGCTTAAAGGCAGATTGCAATGGATATCCTAAGATGCCTTGGGATTAACTTCTGGTCTAGATGTGGCCCAGATGCATGACCAAGCACTGGATAATGGGAAAAGAGCCTTTACAGCTTTAGATGATAAGTAAAAGCAAGGGTTCATCCCTCTGAAGAAGACAAGGAGGACAGCAAAAAGAGACATCACAGATACAGGGGAGAATCCAATCTGATTGGTGGATGGCCCAGTTGAATCAGAGATAACATTATGGGGTGGGGGGGTCAGAATTTGGTGAAATCCATAGATGGCAGACAGCAGATTAATACCTTGAAAAGTTTACCAATTTCCTGCCTTATGAGGGTAGGGCCAGATTATTTCACATAGCTCTAAAGAGGAATTTTGACACCATGCCTGCATTGTTTTGTAGTCAGCAAGGAAGAATTTCCCTGGCACCAGCCCCTCCATCTGCTTTGCTAGCTCAAAAGATTCAGCCTGAAACTTCTGTTCCCACAAAGGAGACGAATTCTACTGACCCAGAGCTTAGCATCACTAATTTTTTGCCCTCCATGGTTATTTTAAACTTGTTTACATAACACTTCCATGGGTTTCCACATTACTGCCAATGTCCCGGCAAATTTCAAGGAGAAAATCCATACTGGGAACTTTATGGCCATAGTTGATGTTATTTACACCAATGGCATTTGTTGTGTAACCAACACTGAGAATCCTGGGGCAAAAGACCTCATGACAGCACTAGCAGCCATCGGGAAAAAAGCCTCAGGGGAAGGTGGTGGCTAAAAAATGGGACACGTGGTCCTTAGACTTTGTAGTGCTGTTGGGCATTATCATGGAAAAAGATCCTAGCCAGGTTCTGTTCTTGCTTGCCTATTTTGTTGGCTATTATAGAGGCCCACCATGTCAAGGGTGGGTGAGCTTGGTCATTCTAAGATCATTGGTTTAAGAAATTAAAATCTTCAGGCAAATAACTTAGGTGGGAACAAAAGCATCTGGGCATTTGGCTGGGCAACAAGTTGGATAAACCTAACATCCCTGAGAATGAAGCATTCATTTTCAAGGCAGGGTGAAGGAAAGTATTGTCGGGCATTCAAAAATGGGAGTTGCTTTTGGCCTACGTGTAAATTTGTCCATTTATGCTCTGCATGTGGTAAAGGTCATCTATTAGTTAGATCTTTGGCTATGTCAGCCTGCTCCACATACAACAATGCATCGCTGTGTCAATAGAATAACATGGCTTTGGCTCCCAGTAACCTGGGCAGGGGGAAACAGACTTTTCATGGCCACAAATTTCATGCAATAAGGGGTCAGGCCCAGATGCAGTTGTCTTAGTCCCCTATCAAACTAGATAAGCTGATTAAATTGCTGTCAGGTTACCCTGACAGTGATGCTGCTACATTTATTATCAAAGGTTTTGGAAACTAGTTCAGAATCAGTTCTTTGGTTTCCGTTAAATTCTAGACCACTTAAGAATCTTTTATCTATCACTGGGCACGATCAAATTGCCTCTAGACTTATTGAGATGGAAGTGTTAGTGGGTAGGGTAATTGCTCCTTTCTTGTACTCTCCTTGGCCTTCTTTTAAAATTTCCCCTATAGGCCTAGTCCCCAAATATAAAGAAGGGAAGCATAAGTTGATTCACCACCTTTCTCCCATGGAGATAGGCCACTGACCTTACTGGCATGGATCAATCTAAACTGCACTATTCTTCCCTGGAGCATGCAGCTGAGGTAACTGCAATGTACATCCAGATGGATTTTCATCTATTTCACATCAGACAGGAGGACTGGATACTGTCAGGATTTTAATTTAATGGTAAGATCTGTTTTGACATAGCAATGCCCATGGGGTGCTCGTGCTGCCTCTGAAGTTTTTGACATGGCCTTGCATTGGTGCTGGCTGCAAAGAGTGCCTCAACAATCAGCAGTTCATCAGCTAGACAATTTTCTAATAGTGGAGAAGGCAAAGTGAGGGCCACTGAAGATTTGTCAGTATTCGTGGATATTTGTATTTACTTTTTGGCTATCTTTGGCCATGGATAAGTTGCAAGGGCCATGTAAGGAGCTGACATTCCTGGGTTTAGCAGTTTATGATCCAATGAGGTCATTCAAGTTTTCAACAAACAAACTGGATCAACTCAGACTCTCAATTCTGAAGTTTCTTGAGGCTCATAGGGCTTACATAGGAGACATCATGCAGCTTCATGTATTACTAAACTTTGCCTGAAGGTCCATCACTCCGGGCAGGGCTTTTCTGCAATCCATCTCTAATCTACTGAAAGGGAATAAGCCCAAACACTATAGGGTATGGCTAAAATGCAGAATCAAGGACTACCTTCACCTGTGCTTTTATATTAAAACTAATGTTATTAGAGATATCTTTGAATGACTAACCATATCTGATATGTACTATGATTTTCTAAGCAGAAATGTAAGGAAATGTAAAGAATGGCAAAAATCTGTAATGTACCTGCATTTGTAAAATGTCACGTAATATAAATAATACTGTGTTTTTTGGAGGTTTTCTCCTAGTCCTAAATTGTTCTTCTAGATTATTGAGATCTATTGCTACCTTATTGAGTTGTTTGTTGAAAAAGGATTCTCCTTCAAATGGTTTAACCTCACCAACCAGTTTGGTGACTGCATTTATTTTCCTGTCAATTGCCCGATCATGAAATTTAGATAAAGCTTCAACAAAAGCCATAGTGGCCTGTTGTTGTATTGTTGACCATTGACTGTTGAGTTCTTCATCAACTTCCCCCACATGGGGTTGTATACATATTCTCAAACCTCTTGGAGTTATACCTTTGGCAATATATGCCTTAAACAGTTTAGAATGCCAAACATTTGATCTCAGAGATCTCAGGTGTTTATATAATTTTTCAAAAGCCATTGCACAAGTTGATTCAGGACCCAATTGGTCACTTATACTCATGTTGTTCTGTGTAGAGGAACACAGCCCAGATGCTCCCAGGTCCTCCCTATCAGCGGATAGACCAGTGATCAAGCTGGAGAGATCCATTGTTCAAAAAGAACAAAAATAGTATAGTAAAAAGAGAAAAAATTCTGTCAAAATCAAAAAATTCCAGAGAGATCAAGCAGACTACCAAAGTGCGAATCCTTTTTCTTATACCAGTAAACATGTCAGATTTACATCGTATCCTACAAAAACTCTGAAAAGGAAGAGACCCCAATCCATCCTTAGGAAACGGAGTGCAGATACTGGTTCATTGACAGATGATATTTCATCCTGCACTGACAATGAGTTGCAGGCAGTATCAGGCTCACCGTCCCCCAAAAGGACACCCGGACCAGTCCCTTTAGGCCCAGATATCAGCGTGGGGGGCGCAAACACAGAAGGCATACACAACATACAAAGTCTATTGAAAATGGCAATGCAGAATTGAATGTCAATACAAATGTGGATGTTTTAAATTTGTCTGGTTTTGTTTTGTCACCCATCCATCTGTCAGTTTTGAATAAAGGTCTCACTTTTATACCGGGTTTCATGGTTCCTGAAGACATATTGGCCCAAGATGTGATGTCTTTTTGTAGGAATTTGAATCTGAAATTATATTTTGGTGATACAGATAGCAATTACAGTAAAGACAAATTTGTATATCACAAATCAAGTTTTGCTCCTCCTATGCATCCTATGGTACATCAGTTCCAGAATAGCATTCTCAAAGATCTTCATTTTTCCAGCTGTGATATACGTTATAAATCAAATAACATAACTTTAGCTGAGAAACAAGCTTTTCTGGAACTACAGAACAACAGAGATATAGTTATTATCTCTCTTGACAAAGGTGGGGCTGTAGTATTACTAAATTGGTGTGATTATGATAATGAGGCCAAAAGACAACTTTCGGATCAGAGATATTACTCGGAAATGCCCATTAATCCGACTTTCAGGTTTAAAAAACAGATTGAGGAGTTCTTGGTTTGGGCTAGAAATGAAGCTATCATTACTAATGATACTATGCATCAGCTTATGATTCAAGATTCGGCATCTCAATACATCTATTTTCTACCAAAATTCATAAGGACCCTGTAAATCCACCTGGTAGACCTATTGTATCAGGGAAAGGGTACATTACCAAACCATTGTCTTTATACCTCACTAAACATCTGAAGCCTTTGTTATATGTAGTATGATCACGTTTGCAAGACACCACTATTTTTTTACAAAGTATTTCAGATACTCAACTTGAACCTGGTTGGCTCATGTGTATGCTTGATGTAAGTGCCTTATACACCAACATTCCACATCAAGCAGGTTTGGATGCATTGGCTTATTGGCTTGAGGTGGCGGGTTTATATCAACCAGATTTCAATTCCTTTCTGGTTGGTTTAGCAAAACATGTTCTAACCAACAACGTCTTCTTTTATCAAGATACTTGTTATTGGCAAACAAAAGGCACAGCAATGGGGGCTTCATTTGCCCCGATTTATGTGGATTTATTCATGGCCTACGTTGAAAAATACATTATTTATGATTGCCAAAACAATGTTTTTCTTGAATATATTGACATCTGGAGACGTTATCTGGACGATTGTTGGATGGTGTGGAAGGGAGAGGAACATCAACTAACCAACGTTATATCTTATTTCAATAACAACATATGGGGTTTACAGTTCACTGTACACTATGATTTGAATACTATCACTTTTTTGGATGTATTAATAAATAGACTACCTGATCATACATTAGGTACAGAAGTATTCAGGAAGTATCCCCAGTACAACACCGTCCTACATGCCTCCAGTTTCCACCCGTCACATATTGCACGTAACATTCTCAAATCACAATTCATTAGAATAAAGCGGATTTGCTCTCATGATTCTTCTTTTCAGCAACAGAGGAATGACTTGACCAGCAGGTTTAGATCTAGGGGCTACAGTATGGGACATATGGTGAAGGCCAGTAGCTATGTCAATGCAGTTGATAGACAGGAATTACTGAGTTATGAAGATCACACAATCACTGCACCACAACCCATCAGGCTTGTAACCACCTATGCCAGGAACTTGGATACTCTGATCCAAAGTGTGCACAGACACTGGAACATCTTACAATGTGATCATGAGGTGGCTAGCATTATACCAGATAGATGTTTATTTTCTTTTCGCAAAGGTAAAAATTGAAGTTCCTGTTTCAGTCACTACAAACATAGTAATGTGAACAATCACTTACAATATTTACAGACCACACTGACTGGTGAACCCTTGATGGGTTGTTTTTCTTGCGGCCATTGCACTAATTGTGATTATGTATGTAAATCAAAACAATTCTCTATCAGAACTTGTGCTCTGGGTTATGACCTAAACTTTTTTGCTAATTGTAGTAGTGATTGGCTTGTATATTTGGCCACATGCACTTGTGGCTCATTCTACATTGGACAAACTTCCCGTCCATTCAGACTAAGAATATCGGAACATATTAGCAATATTAAAAACAAAAAGGCTAATAATGCACTTTATAAACATCATTTGGTACCTAAAACTGCCAAATTTTCTTTTATGGTTATTGATATTATAAAAGGGAATCGAGCCAACAAGACAGGTTGGCATTCTATTTTAAATACTAAAGAAAAGAAGTGGATTGTCAAACTAGGGGATTATTCCCACCTGGTCTTAATGAACAATTTTAAGAAGAACCAATGAGCTCTGGGATGAATATATTTAAACAACAGTAATTGATTTATTTGTTTCACACTGAGGAAGGCTGTGATATTTTCCAGCCAAAACCGGTCTGTTTATTTGTTGTTTTTCATGTTTATTTATTAATAAAAGTTTTTACAGGTCACAGTATGCTGGCTCTATTTTTTGGTTTACAAGTTGTCAAAACACAAAAGGTTACCCAGGGTAACAGTTATTCACCTTGGGGGACAACAGCTTAACCATAGCCCCTAAAATAATTCTTTTAGTAAGAGTTCTGTCCAATATTCACAGGCTTCATTTGTTGTATGGTGAATTAATGTTGTTCTGGCCTTTGACTGTGCCAAGATTACAATGGAAGGAAGCCATGAGGATTGGAGCTATCAAAATCTCCAGACAGTTTATTAACCACAGAGTGCATGGGCAGCCTGCAAAACTGGGTTCCGTGGGATTGAACCCAAGTATCTGGATAAATCAGACACAAACATTTATAGCCATGATAGAGTGCTCATGAACAACCTAGGTTTCAATCTATTTAATTTGGATATTACTTTGTCAGTGGAGAAATTCTTTCAAGGAGGGTATTAACATTCCATGGAATGAGGAAAATCAGTTACCCCCATGTGAAAGGGCTTTTGGGGGGTGTGGTATGGCATCAATGCCAGTTTCATGTCTGGCTTATGGCTTTCTGTGTTTCCCTCTCAGTTGTAGTTCAGCAACTTCTTCATTCTGGGCACACTGATTTCAGTATTAAGCCCTGGCCAAGGTAAGTTGTGCTTGGGTGGGAGGCAAGTCCTAAGAATTTATATGCTGATCTGAGGCAGATTGGGTTATGCACCAAAACCCTAAGCTTTAGCTGGAACAGGCTTAGTTATACCAGCTGGCAAAAGGATAAAGGTTAATGATTGTGTTATGATGTGTTTGATATGTTTTTTGTTGTGGCATCAGCAGTGTTGCCCATTTTCACCAAAAAATGTTTGCAACGTCATATTTCATGTCTTCAATGACTATGCTTAGAGGACAAGGATGGATTACATATAAGCCTGTTTGTCCTCAAGCTGAACAGGGGTGAGATGGTAAGGTCTGTGACACTATTTACTTGAGAGGTGTTCTATCAGCATGACATACTCATCAGTGGCTCACAGGTTACAACCCACCCTCCATTGACCTAGGTTTTCCCCCTAGTTATATTTGAGTGACTCTTCATTCAGGACGTGTTTTTTTTCCAGTATTAAGCCTTGGCCAAGACAAATTGTGCTTGGGCTGGAAGATAAACCCTAAGGGTTTTATAAGTAGGTCTGAGGCAACTTGGGTTACCACCAGGACCTTAAACTTTAGCCAGAACAAGCTTAGTTATGCCAGGCAGCAAAAATGGAATGGTATTACTTTAGTCGATATTAGAAATAGGAGTGATGAAATAATTTGTTAGAAATTTTAATTTTGCCTCAGAACATATTTGTGGAACTCATGGGGACGTAAAACATTAATGCTGCACTTTGATTTGGCAAACTCAACTCGTAGCAAAATATGTTTGATTTTAAACAGATCCGACAGTATAGACAGTAAAATACCAGATGGAATCTTACAGGAATATGAGGAATAACTGTACAATGCTTAGATAAAAAATACAGGGATGTATCTTGATAGTGAGATTTAAGACACAGTTACTGATGAAATAAAAATAACCTGAAGTCCTAAAATGTTACCAGCACTTGTGAAAGCTTGATTTCTTATGCACTGTAACATATTGTATATAAAATTATTTCTGACTGTACTGAAAGTTTTACTTGACATTTTTGTAGAACCAAGAGCAGATCAGAGAATAGCCCTTTAAGGCACTGCGAAGCAATGTAATTTATAAGAATTAAACCTGCACGCCTGACAAGAATAAGATATAAATTAGGCATCTAGCACTGCCATACGTTTTGCACTTAGAAAGGAAATACTCCTAAATAATATTAAAAGCAATGGTTTTCTGCTGCAGTTTCAGCTGGGGATGCAGGTGCCAAATTATGTTAACACTGTTTAGTCAGTGGGCTACATGTGCATCATCATCACTGTTGGAGATAAGGTGTTACTGTACAGGTAAAGCTTGATAAAGAACAAGTTCACCACTTCAAGTCAACATATTAAGCTGGCTGAAAAAAATGCAAACAGACACCATTTTTATTCTTGTTAAACATGGCGTTGCTATTTTTGCATTGTAAGATTTTTTTTTCCCTTTCTTTTTTATTCATTTGAATTTAGTGTCAGGTGACGTGTATTCAGTCAAGAGAGAGGCTGTAAGTGCTGGCCACTTTTATGTGTTTGTTATATGTTTGAGTTTCTCTGTATTTCTGTGTGTGTGTGTGTGTGTGTGTGTGTGTGTGTGTGTGTGTGTGTGTGTGTGTGTGTGTGTGTGTGGGTGGGTGTGTATGAGTAAGTTGACATTAACTACTTATATAACTAATATTTTGAATGTAAAATCCTTCCACCAGAAAAAAAATAGATATCTTATAGTAAATCTGAAACATTAGGAAGAGGAAATATTTTATATCAGACATATAAACAAGATGCATATGCTAATAAAAAAAACAAAAAAAAAAACAAATACCAAACGTTTTAACAGATAGTACACTGTCTAAGTGCAAAAACTGCTCTCCAGGGTGGTGCCATTGAGGAAGTAATGCGCTTCCAAGGGTATAGAGGCCTTCTCCTTCCAGTATTGGGTGTAATAATACCCCCCTGGGTGGATGTTATTTCCCTATTAGTAATACCAACCCTATTAGTTATTATTGCTTCTCAGTTGTTTAAGACTTCAAATGGTTATGAATGAAATATAATAACAGAAAATAAAACAAGAGATTTCAGAATACTTATTGTATCTAAAATGCTATTTACTGTTGAGACATAAACAAACTGCTGTAATATGCAATGCTGTTCTTCCATTCTGATTTATTTCCCATGTTCACTCCATGCTTGAGAGCTTAGTATTTTAGCTAATTGTTAATGCACAATGTCCATCACACTTAGCACAATACCAGACTTAAAATATATTGCTGTTTATGTATTTTAACATAATTAATAGTGTTCTCATTTTTCTTTTCCTGTTCAAATAGCATATAAGTTGGACAGAGCTGAGAATATTTCATCTCTATCTATATGCACTGTGTCATTTTCTTTACAATCTGTTTAGTATGCAGTTTGAATTTCATCTGTGAATACTGTAATAATAATGTGTCCTCAGGTTCATGACATTTAGTCAGGTAATTAATCTTTTGTCAGATTATAGTATGTCAGCAGTCTTCTTACTAATAAATTAATATTTTTTGATTATTGCATTAAAATGACAACTTACATTTACTGGTCATATATACATGCATTTTTAATTGTGTCTTGGATTTATAAGATAAAAGTAATTGTATGGTATTAGTCATATCAATGTAAATTAGCAGATACCGGTTGAAGGATCACAAAAAAATGGCTTTGATTCATAAAACATTCATTGGAGCAAATTACACCAAGCTAGAGTGAAGCAGTACAGTGCAGATGAGTAAAAGAAGGCGGGATGATAATGAGGAATAATGCACTGGATATGAAGCTATGTTCAAGAAGAATGCCATGCTAGAACAATCTAAAGCTTGCTTTGTTTAAATTGTCAAAAAGAGGTGAACTGTAAAACATGACAGAATACAGAAAATTCAGTAAGCAAAGTTAATACAGGATTATGAATATGGTATACGAAGTCAGTGGTCGACAGAAAGAACAACAGTGGGTTTGAATAATGCACCACAACACAGAGACTCATGATCCTGACAGTTCCTTGCTACACCTTAATTTATTTTTTCATCTTTTTATTCATTTTTAGCAATGTAAACCCAGTAGAAAATGTCACTTTTTATGGATGATCTCCTTCCGCTGTCTAGTTAAGTGACTTGATCAGAATCCCAGAATAGGGAAATGAAGACTATGGGAGTCAAACCCTGATCCAAAGGCCTGATAACAAACTGTTAAAGCAAGACTGATCATGAGCTTCTTGTTTGGTTCATGGTAGATGGAGCTTTGCTGGACACACTCATTGACATGTACCATGTGTACCTCACACAAACCAGACTGTAACTCTGGCCCATCCTAATTGTCACCAAGGTTAGAGTTCCAGTCAATATCTTAGATGCAGGGAAATATCTCTCACATCCAGATGACATACTGTTCTTTGTCGTCTCTATCAAGAATTCTGGTCACTGTCCTCACCAACTTAATGTAGCAAATAAGAAGACTACACTATTTTCGTATTTGACTCAGGGAATAATGAACCAAAATGTAGGCAATCCACTGTATCAAAAGACTACAAATGAGGATCAGTGCATCAGACTGCAACTATGTATGTCTGCTAATCAAATTAGGTGAGGAAGGGATTGCATATATAAACAGAACAAGGTTTAGTTTCATGAATTGCTTGGGTGTGGAACTCACTGAAAGCTACTTGTCTTTGAGGAGATAAATAGAACTTTTTTCTGGATTTTCTTTCAGCAGGGAAACTTATATCCCACACCCTCACTAAGACTAGGACTTAATGCATGCCACTGTCTATTACAACTAACTCCAAGATCACCAAACATCACAATAAGTTCTAGCATAAATACACTGAAAGTTCTGTTCCAACAGTTAGACGTGGATGAACTGTGAAAGTCATGAGTATGAAAAAGAAAGCCATGAGACAATGTAACGTAATCAAGGTGGAAGTCAAGGAAATCACTGCATGATTTTAATTGAGCCCGCTGGTGTGTTGTACTGGGTGTATCAGGAAGAGGCATTGTTTAGCTCTTAATCCATCCTGTGGAAGCTTTAGTAGGAAAGAATGTTTCTGTAAATATCTGTAAAAGCTGAAACCAAGAGTTTTTGAAAGTCTTTGCATATTTGTGAACAGAAATATAAAAGTAACAATTTCTAAGTACAGCTGAAGTGAAAAATACAAACACTGTAGAGTGTCGACCATGCTTTACAGAAGGAGACTTGGCAATGCATGGATTTTATTGAAATTAAATATTAAGAATTACTGGACAGAATCTGGCATTCACATTTGATACTGTTGCCCAGCTCAACATCCTGCAAAATGTACTGTTAAATCTTTGGGTCTGTTTGACAATGCACTCTACGCTGTTGACCTCTTGTGGACACAAGAAGCTATAGTAAGGTCGGAAACTGCTGATGTTACTACAAAAAAGCACATTCATTTTCTTTTGAAATAATTCCAGATAAAGAGTGAATTCACTTTTATAACCCCATCTGTGCCACCTAACTCATTTGTACTAACCCTAATCCTAACATTAGCTGTAACCCTGGTCTTAAAATACAGCTCATGTCTCCAGTCTCTGAGACCTGCTAATGAGAAAGTTTTTCACTCAGAGATCCAATCTGTATGCAAAAGATAGCACTAAAAGCATAAATGTACAAGTTAAATGAAACCCCAAATGAAACAAAAACTAAATGAAATAAGTGTTTTCACAGGACAGCAACACAACACCTCCATGTGGTGGGTCTTCACTCACTACTTAAACACACAAATTCTGAGAGCTTAAAAAAAACACAGGCAAAGAGAAACAGTCTAAACTATACAACACTCTCTCTTCTCTCCTACTCCCTGCATGTGCAATCTGCACAAACTCAGTCCAAATAATGATCCAAAGTACAAAGAACCAATCCTGGAGTAGTAGGATACCTGAAAACTGCAGCTTGTCTAAAGAGAACAGAATGACCCTTTCCTGAAAAAGGTGATCTCTTACCATTTTGCAGATTTTGCTTTTTAATGCAGACAAACCTGCAATTATTTGACACTGTTTATTGATCTAATTCTTACAGTGAAGCATGGTGGTAGCAGTAATCATAAAAAAAGTGATGAAATATTCTGCTTTTCGATGACAAGTTACTTCAGTCTTCTTTGTACATTAGTCTTTGTAAAAAATGCTCTTGAATTCTCTTCTGCTTTGTCCTGTTTACAGTTATTTGAGGTTTGTTTTTATTTTCTGTAGGCTTGCATTTCTGTATTTGCACCTTGGGCTAGTCATTTTATCAAATTATCAGATAAATAGAGAAGTGAAAAAAAGCTAGGCTCTACATTATGTTGTATGCATTATTGAATTTTCCAGTAGTTTTTCCCTTCATTACTGTGCTATTCCTAACATTTTGAGACAGCAGCTCAAAAAAATAAGCCAAACTTTTGTGCATATGAAACATCCCTCTCTTGAGGATTGCAATAAGGCATGGGATAGGCAAAGTCCACTGGCAGCATACCTCTCAACTGTACAGATTTTTGCATAATGTCCAGATTTTTGCTTCATATTTTTAGTCCGTTTTTCATAAAATTGTGTTTTTTCTGGCAAATTAGTGGCAAATAATTTGAAGTTAGAAAATAATGACCAACATTAGAGTTTCAGACTTCATACCCTTCAGAAAATGCATGCGAATGTAAAACCTGTTATTCTATCAACTTTCTAAGTTTGTAAGAGCAATATTTAAAAATTGTCCCTCTTTTTGGGCCTTGGTCCTACTTTTATTTATGGCTTTGTCCAGATTTCTTGCACTGAGAGGTTTAGAGGTCTGATTGACAGTATGTGCACATGGGGTCTGAATGTGCGTGTGTGTGTTTCTGTGTGTGTGTGTGTGTGTGTGTGTGTGTGTGTGTGTGTGTGTGTACGACAGGCCTACTATTACCACAATGCATGAATTGTTAGGGAAAACAGTAGCACTGTCATATGTCATATCTGGTACTACAGTGTTCCTTTGAGAAATATGATCATGTGATACTAATGAGGTCCCATGGCAATATCATGTCTCTGAACTGCAGGTTCTATTGTCCATGCTTATTCCCAAACATATGTTACCCAAATAGTGTGGGGCATGAAAATCCTTCTGAGTCCCGCCAATGCAATGTAACTCAAGAAGTTTAATAAAGGGGTAATCACCATTCAAAGTAAGTAGTGCAAATTTAGATAGGGTTAGCTTATAATTCAAATCTATTAAATAAGTTTGAATAATATTTAAAATATTTGATGTGCCAGATGAAGGATATTTAAAATAAATGTCAACATCAACAAAAGTAATGAAGAGAAAGGAATGCCATAAATATTAAGAAAAGATGTTATGAATTTGATATTCAGCACGGATAGGCTTAAGATACAAATTAAATAGATTAGGGCATTTCATCACATATAGACAGATACAAATTAAATAGATTAGGGATTACATATACATTTGGATTACACCATTTTTATATTAATCACTTTAGATAGCAGCGGTAGCGTTGTCGCCTCACAGCAAGGGGTTGTCCCATTTGATTCTCAGCTGGAGCGCCTTCTGTGTGGAGTCTGCATGTCCTCCCTGCAGTCGAGTAGCATTCAAAAGACATGCGTGCCTTCATTGAAGGTTGGGCGTCGAGCTGGCACCTTGGCGCCATAAAAATCTACTGCCAATCATTAGTGGACCGGAGATCCACTGTGGTGACCCCAACTGGGAAAAGCCAAAAGAAAAACAACAACTTTAGATAGGAGTCTACTAGCTGAGAGGAGCAGAAATGTATATGTAAAACATTTTGATTTACTATACAAATTTAGGTGGAAATCCAAATTTGATGATGGTTTGGAATGGAAAGGAATTATTAACCCTGTCAAACACTTTAGACACATTACCTGGAAAAGCTAAAATGGGAAATATTTGGGATACATGAATGGTTGGTTCATTGGTTTGTCTAAGTGATATGAATGCCAACTGAGATAGAACAATTAAGTTCAATAAAATATCCTTAAGATGGCTGTAAAGCATGGAAGCACATATTGTCAAGTCATCATTAGTAAGAACAATATGCCTATAACTTCAAAGATTTGAAATAACAAAATTAGGGTTAGGATTTAAATGTTTTTGTTGACTGAAGATGTTATCTGAAATGTAATGAATCCAAACATAATTTAAGATGGTTAAGAAGATATATATATATATATATATATATATATATATATATATATATATATATATATATATATATGTATGTATATATCTACACACACGCGTGTGTGTGTATGTGCGTGTGCATGTGTGTGTGTGTGTGTGTGTGTGTGTGTGTGTGTGTGTACTCTATATGTGTGTGTGTACTCTATCTCAGAAAGTTTTTGGAAGTCAAGTAACATAACTATATGGACCTAGACCTTTGTGACATTTTAGTTGAAAAATGGCCTGGTGAACGTCTTTCAAAGTTAATGGATTTGTTATCCTTTACTGTTTTTTATTATAGAAACAGTAAGTGTTTTCAGATATAATTGAATACCTTGGTATATGCAAAATGAATCAGAATTTGAAAAAATCCAATATATAGATTGAAGAATCCTTAAGGATATCATGGATTGAATTTTCTAATGTCATACTAAACTTTCCACACTGTTATTTTCTCAATTACAAATGGATTCATAGTAAAAAGACAGGCAGAAAATGTATAATTGTATGCATATGTTTATATATATATATATATATATATATATATATATATATATATATATATATATGTGTGTGTGTGTGTGTGTGTGTGTGTGTGTGGTATGTGCATATATATTTATATATTAATTTTTAAATGATTTTATACAACTTTTTTACATATACATATGCATTGTTACAAAGTGTATATTGTAATATGTGGTGGGGGTATCATTATTATTCTGTGATAGGCTGGCTATAATCATGTGTTTTTTAAGAACTCCTATTTAAATGTTGTATTTTTTATTTTCATGATAGTAGCATTAGGAAGGGTGTTTGTGACCCAAAAGCTTTGCAATAAATGTTGTTTTTTGTCTTTTGGCATTGAATTCTTGAGTCTGAGTTCTACTACTCCATTTATTGCAGTACAGACTATTTTTGTGACATTTGGTTTCTGTCAATACAGTGAGTGCCAGAATTGAGGGAGTTTTCTTCAAGCCAGATGGTAAAATGGAAGAATTAAATGAGTTTGGTCGTTCTGTGAAGACTCTTCTTCTGAAAGAAGGTAATCCTTTATCAGAGAGTATTACAGCACCAGCATCTGTGGTAACCGCTGACCAGTCTATAGATGCTTTTGAAAGAACATTCGATTCATTAAAAAATAAAGTGCAGGCATTCAAGCAGCTCCAATGGCAGTGGTTAAGCTTTCAGCTTATTTGGAGCTGAGAATAGTGCCTCGTGGACTGAGGGGGCTTAAAATGCCTTATTATGCCAACACATATCTGGAACTTTTAAAAAAGTGGAATCAGTTAAATTTAAAGTTAAGCACAGATTATATGCATTTAATGAATAACTTCTTTGAGAATATTGAGAAACAACTTAAAGATGTTGCAAATTCCTGGGTTTTGGCTGGTGTGATTCTCAAACAACTGGAAATATATTGCTGATTGATAAGTATATTTCTTGTCATTTTAACCTTTCAGTGTTCTGCATTGTTTTAATTTTGCCTGACTGAATTATTGTTTGCCTGACTGAATTATTTTATATATTTTCTGGCATTGTTTTATGTTTCTCATCTGTCCTGAAACTGCTTACCCCCTATTTCTGAGGTGGAGTTTATAAAACTGGTCTAACAGCTTTGTGTTATCTGATTGCTTTAAGGCTTGCTAATTTAAAAATAGTTTCTGTTTGTAAATTCTTGCATATACTGTTGGAAACTCTTGGGTTCTGGCTGGTGAGATTCTCAAACAATTAGGAAATATATCGCTGATTGATAAGTATATTTTTTGGCATTTTAACCTTTCAGAGTTCTGCACTGTCTTAATTTTGCCTGACTGAATTATCGTTTGCCTGACTGAATTATTGTATATATTTTCTGGCATTGTTTTATGTTTCACATCTGTCCTGAAACTGTTTTTCCACCTCCGTCCCACCCTACACTTGTAGAGTTGTTATAGTTGGTGGCTTTGCAGTTGCCCGCCCCTACTGTAAATTTGATCTGGGACACCCTTCCCAGTCTGGTGTTCACTCTACTTAATACAGAGAGAACCTTTGAGAAGGCCAACCCACTTAGGTTCTTAACCTCAGCTCCTTCTTCCTCTTTCCTTGCACTTTATTAAATAAATAAATAACTAAATAAATAAATAATATAAAAATTGCACTTTATTTTGTGTTTGCCTCTTCTTAAAAGTAATAATCAATTGTATTTATCCTGCTGCATTTATTACTGCTTGATAGTAGCCTGATTAAATTGTAACTGTTATTCTTAGCCTTTCGGTTTAAGCACTTGGGCTTCAGACCAGTTGTTTTACATTAAGAAGATTTGTGGTCTTCACTGTTGTGGCAAGACAGGTAGCTTACATCCTTCTAAATTGGGAATTGCTAAGGCTCAGTGTCTGTTATTCTAAAAGTGTATTAGTTCTGGTTTAAGCACATGGTCTTCAGGCCAGTTAATTTACATTAAGAAGGTTTGTGGTCTGCACTCTTGTGGGAGGAGAAGTTAGATTCTGCCCTTCTGAGCTGGGAATTTCTGGTTAAAGGGTTATTGTGCCTGCTTATTTGAACTGTTTCTTTCTGAAATTGGTGTGCTGAATCTAGCTTTTTCTGTATAACTGGAGCACTAATCCAGGTCATCTTTTCTGGAGAAGGTTCCCCTACACCCTAGTGGCAGGAGTGTGCAGTTAGAATTTGTTTGATTGCAGACTGCTGGAACAGGGCTCAGTTTTGAGCTTTTTACTGGTTAATTGGATAATATTTTTAAATCAGTTTGCTCATTTTCTATTGTTATATTAAAAAATTGCACTTTATTCATCTTATTTTACTGTATTTGTATTTATTCCTACTTTACTGCATTTATTATGCTGCATTTATTACTGCTTGTTAGTAGCCTAATTAAATTGTAACTGTCATTCTAAGCCTTTGGTTGAAGCACTTGGGGTTCAGACCAGTTGTTTTACATTAAGACGGTTTGTGGTCTGCACTGTTGTGGCAGCACATGTAGCTTACATCCTTCTAAGATGGGAGTTGCTGATTGAAGGCATAGTGTCTGTTATTCTAAGAATGTATTAGTTCTGGCTGAAGCAATTGGGCTTCAGGCCAGTTATTTTACATTAAGAAGGTGTGGTCTGCACTCTTGTGGGAGGAGGGAGGAGATTCTGCTCTTCTGAGCTGGGAGTTTCTGGTTAAAGGCTTATTGTGCCTGCTTACATGAACTGTTTCTTTGTGAAACTGGTACACCTTGTTTGCTGTAGCATAGACTAAATTCAGACCTGCTGAATTTAGCTTTGTTTGTGTAACTTGAGCACTAACCCAGACCATCTTTTTTTGGAGAAGGTTCCCCTGCACCCTAGTGGCAGGAGTGTGCAGTTAGAACTTGTCTAATCGAAGACTACTGGAATGGGGCTCAACTTTTAGCTTTTTATTGGTTAATTTGTTTAAATCAGTTTGCTCATTTGCTACTGTTATATTAAAAAAATACACGTTATGCATCACCGCTTACCTAGGGTTAAACTATTCCTGGCACCATAAAGTCTGCTCTTCATATTTTCCCTTAGAACTAGCGAGTTTTTTTTAGTTTTAGCACTGAAATCTGTTTCTTTGAGATCAGCACTTGTTCAGAACTAGTTGTAAGCACCAAATAAACTACAAATTACTACAGCACTCAACTTTCCTCACTTGTCTAGAGGAAAACAGTTTTTAGTACTTAATAAATAAACCCCTATCCAGGCATGTCTAAGGGTCAGCTCCCAGTGTTTTTGCCTGTCTACCTGATGAATCTGGGCATCTTGGCGCAGCAATTGCCTCATGTACACAGACAACCATCTCCTCCTACCACCCAACACTATAACCTGTGAGAGATGCACTCATATAGCCAAACTGGAAGCAAAGCTCTCTTCACCCAAGATTGGACTAGACAGTCAAGAGGAGAAGGTAAACACTTGCACCACACCACACTCATCACATAGTCCCTCAAAACCTACACCACCAAGGTGGCCTAATGGTTAAGGTGTTTGCCTTACAAACACAAGGTGCAGGGTTTGAGTCTCACAAGGGATAATTGGCTAGGCTTAAAATGGCTCACAAGGGCAGTTAGCTTAGTACTAATCTATGAACCTATGAACCTATAACAACACAAAATACACACCTACATCTATGGAGGCTCTCAATAAAAATCTGCTCAAGCAACAGAGACCTCCAAAGTAGAAATGCATGCAACCTCCACCACCAACACAACCCAAATGACACATAGCCCACAAACTCAGTGTGCCACTCAACCACAGCCCATAAGGCATAACAATGTACCCAACACTCTAGTCATAGGTGACTCTATAGTCAGGAATACTGATGTTCCACCCACCGGGCTAAACAAGGAGAAAGTTACTGTCAGCTGCCTGTCAGGTGCCAGGATCCACCACATAACGTACACACTCAGGTCACTCCACAAGTACTAATATGACTCTGTCATTGTCCATGTTGGTGTGACTGACCTGGGACATACCACCCTGGACTACATAAAAAGGGATATGCTATCCGATCTTGTAGCCCAGGCAGGTATGACCCTAGCCCAGAGTAGCATGATTGACCATCTGGTGTCATTCTAAGGGGATCCAGTATCTGTCTGCCTGGGATGACATCTTCAACAGACCACAATGCTTTGCCAGAGATGGCCTGCACCTGTCACCCTTGGAATCCTGGATACTAGCTAAGGCTCTTGCCACCCCTATAGTGCCTTTTTTAGGCAAGGTTAAAATGACAAATTCCCCACCGTAACAGGAATAAACAAGCAAAATCTGAGGGTGATGCTACTCAAAGCTAGAAATCTAAACCTCAAAAAACATTCACTCGAGGCACTCCTTAAAATGGAGAACACCGACATCTGTGTAGTGACAGAGACCTGGATCAAGACTCCAGAGAGCATCCCTGCGTTACTAGGCTATAATTCATACCACACCTTTCGTCCACCTAACCTGGACCGAAACCCTAAAGGTGGAGGCGTGTCCATATTCATTAAGGATATCCACACCTCCAGGCTAGTTGCTCAGCATAATGCATCCGAGATTATCCAAGTGCAACTAACTCTGGGCAAGACTGCTATCCAAATTATAACCTGCTACAAATCCCCCACCATGCCCCAGGATTCCCACTCCTCATTTCTTGATACACTGGAAAATATTAGGGTACAACCCAACACCCTAATAATGTGCAATTTCAACTACTCCACCATTAACTGGGAAAACTACTCATGTACCAACTCTTTGATCAACGTTTTCTGGAATTCATAAATTCCAGTGCCTTGGATCAACTTATCCACACCCCCACCAGGGGCAGCAATATCCTAGACCTGGTCAATACCAACATTGGTGACCGGTGTTCCACACGAGAGGTCAATTACTCTTTGGTCAGATCCGACCACAAGCTAATCAGCCTAGACATCCATATCCAGGTCCCACCCCCCATTAGGGAAACCACTGTAAAAATTTTCTCCAAAGCCAACTTCACGCTTCTTAAGACAGAAGTCGCAAACTTCATGACACCCATGCAGATGAACAATAAAGGTATGACTGCTGACCATGCAGATGAACAATAGAGGTATGACTGCTGAATCCTACATAAATGCACTTTATAAGCACTTACATGAGTGAATGCATCGTGCTATCCCAAACAGAACCAAGATGCTATCCTCCAAAAAAAGGAAGCCAATCTGGTGGTCCCCTGCCATAAACAAACTCTATGAAAGAAGAAAGAAACTGTTGCAAAAAAAGAGTAAAATCCCATGACTGGAAGAACTCCCTGGTCAGCCTCAGTAAGAAGCTGAGATCCCTCATAAAATCCTCCAAAGCTAGTTATGAAAACAAAATCGTCATTGATTCTAAAGACAACCAAAAAGCATTCTATAGCTATGCCAAGAATCTCAATGGCAACACTCAGATCTGCACTGAGTTACAGCCCAATGGCACTAAATATACAGAACCAACTGATATTGCCAATATCCTGGCAGATAGGTTCAGTGCTAACTTTACCCCCCTCTCACCCCCTAAAAGGCCCATCTCTATACTGGAATACTACAAAGTTCCTGTAATCATGGCTGCACAGGTAAAAAACACACTTTCCAAAGCCAAGAACACAGCATCCATGGGACCTGACAACATCCCAGGCTGTGTTCTACATGAACTACAGAATGAATTGGCACCCCACCTTAGCACCAAGTTCAATCATAGTCTCACCTCAGGCTTTGTGCCCACTGAATGGCGCATAGTGATAGATATCCCACTCCACAAAGGGGGAGCCAAAACAGACCCCGGGAACTACCACCCCATTAGCCTAACGAGCCTGGTCTGCAAGGCCATTGAACGTATAATCATGGAACTTATTAACAAAGACATTGGTAATCTCCAAACTCTGGACCCCCACCCAGTTCAGGTTTTTAAAAGGCAGATCATGTCTCATATACCTGATTGACTTCTTTGAAGCAGTCACCAAAGCTGTAGATGAGGGTAAGGTGGTTCACACAGCCTATCTAGACCTCGCCAAGGCTTTTAACACCATCCCCACACTCTGGAATTATAGATAAACTCACTAAACTAGGTATAAATCTCTATGTCACAAGACGGGTTGCCAACTGGCTCACTGACAAAACCCACACTGTGAAAGTAGCAGACTCCAAATCCAACTTCAGACCAGTGACAAGTGGAGTACCACAGGGATCAGTCCTGGGTCCTCTCCTGTTTGGTATCTACTTTTCTAAAGTACAGGCTAACACAGAAGGTCTTTGGCTAACAAAGTTTGCAGATGACTGCAAACTAGGAGCTATAATTGAAACTCCTAATGATGTGGACAGCCTACAAAAGGGCCTCACTGAGACAGATGCCTGGTGTCAAAGCCATGGCCTCAAGCTCAATGCCAAAAAGTGCATTGACATCCCCTTTGGTAAAAACTCTGTACCCATGAGCTACTACATAAATGGTAGTCTACTTAACACCAAAAGTGTGATAAGAGACCTTGGGATACAGGTGGACAGTAGTCTCTTCTTTGATAATCACATTGCCACAGTAGTCAGGAAATCCTTCTACATGGCACACCTCATCACAAAAGGTTTCTCATCCAGGAAAAAAGAGGTCATTGTTCACCCCTACTCAACACTCATTAGACCCATTATAGAATACAATGCCCCTTTTGGAATGTACCTCAAAAGACATCTGCAGCAGCTGAAAAGGCCACAGAAGTACCTCACAAAAAGGATTACTGGTCTCAAACAGATGCCCTATACTGACCGTCTCAAAAAACTCCAGCTTTACTCTGTAGCATATCGCCTACTTCGAGGAGATCTCTGCCTTACATATAAAGCTACGTTAAACCCAGAGCTATTGGATATGCTGCACCTAAAGAAATCCCAATCCCTCCAAGCAACACACTCTAGGGACCTAAACCTTGTCACCACAACAAACAGGACATGCTGGAGGGATAGATTCCTGTCCCAGAGACTTCCTATATTCTGGAACAAGCTACCCATCTATGTCAACCAAAGTTCCTCATTAGCACTCTTCAAGAAAAATCTTGATGAGTGGATGGGAAATAAGAAATACACCCCAGGGATTACTTCTGTGGCTCTGCTCGACAGGGGCACAGGAAATTAACTTTCTTGGGTGACGTATGCCAGGGAACCTTATTGGCTAGGCTTATTTAGGCCCTTGGGCTGATAGCCTAGTACCTACCTATGAACCTATGTAACAGGGGTGGTAACATTAACAACATTGTTGAACTTAAAGAGTATGAATGGATAGTTAGGCTACAGGCAGATTCTTTACCTGGTTTAAATAATTCTGTTAGCTTAAAGCCCATTTTAGTAAAAAAACAGGCAGAAAATGTATAGCTTTATTTATATGTTTATATATATGTGTGTGTGGTATGCGCATATATATTTTTATATGAATTTTTAAATGATTTTATATAACTTTTTTACATATACATATGCATCGCTATGAAGTGTATATTGTAAAATGGGGGGTATCATTATTATTCTGAGATAGGCTGGCTGTAATCATGTGTTTTTTAAGAACACCTATTTAAATGTTGTATTTTTTTATTTTCATGATAGTAGCACTAAGGAAGGGCATTTGTGACCCAAAAGCTTTGAAATAAATGTTGTTTTTTGTCTTTTGGCATTGAATTCTTGAGTCTGAATTCTATTACTGCTTCTTCACTCCATTTATTGCAGTATAGACTGTTTTTGTGACTGTAATTATACTAGCCAACAGTTTGGGAGGAGCTTGTGTACGTTAAAATATGTGTTCAGAATTCAATCACTGAACAAGGACAGTTAAGGAAATGAAAAGTATGTAGTTCTCATTGTTAATTATTAATTTTCTCACTTCTAACATCATCATTTAAGCTTCGCAGGGCTTCTAACATAGTATTTCATCAAAAGATTGATTATTCTTTTACTACCCTTTGTTCTTTTAAGGAGTGACCTACATGACGAGGATAGCGTGTAGTTAAGTCTTGAGAGCTGCCCGCTGGATACCTGGTTTAAAAGAGAATGAATCTAGCCAATTGTCAAGACCTTGAACGGTGTTACTAAAAATTACTACCATATGTTCATTTAGTTTTTATTCAAGTACAATTATATCTAATTCTTGTTTATGAAAAAGGTTTGAAAAGTCCAAACATAAATACATTTTTGAGTGACCTGAGAAATAAAGTGGTTTAGCTATCTCTCCTTACTTACATGTAATAACTTTTTCAGGATTAAGAAAAAAAATAACGTACTTATCATGACTAGCAAAAAAAAAAAGTGAGTATGAATCCTTGAGTAGGAGTGGATAGATGTAGAAAGGGGCAGCAAAGTCCTATACAGCAGATAAATCTAAGGCTGAAAGTCTAAAATAATTTTTGAAGAATTTGTAATGTAAGGTCCTGGAAGGCCTATCTTTATGGGATCTATAACAATGTTACAGACATTCTCTGTAATAATTCAATGAATTTTAAGTTTAAAAATCAGATTACATAACAAAGCTACACATTCAGATGGTCCAAATCATTAAAAAGCTGTGCCGGGATTAACAGGTTTAACTATATTATTAATATAACATACTATATAATAAAATCTCCCCTACATGTTAGACTCAGAATCAGAATCAGTAACTCTAAAGCTAGAGGAGATTTTCACAAAGATGGCAACCATATATTAAGCCATGTTGTACTTACTTTGGACCCCTGATCCATCAACATGTGTTTTAGACAGAAATAATATGGGCTTTGAATGTATGCTTTTTAAGGTCTACATTTTTGTTATACAATAATGTAAAGGATAACAACTAAACTAAAAAAAACTAGCATGATTTACATTGAAAAAAATGGATGTGCTGCTGGTTTCACCTTTGTAATCTGGAAAGCAAATTATTACGGACAATTAAAGTGATAAGAAAAAAAGAACTCTCCTCATCTCCCCACAAGGCCTTAACCTGCATCCCACCCCATGTGTAAGAGAAACTAAGTGAAAGCAGTTAAACAAAGCTTGAATCCAAACAGTTGGTAATGAGTATAAGCATCAGTATCTGGTACAACAACCTTTCCTATATAAGAACAAAATTCACAAGTTCGCAAGCATTTCTAAACTAAGTACCTCTCTGCTGCACAGTATGATATGGAAGTAGCACAATGCCAACAAGTATATATATAAATATATATATATATATATATATATATATATATATATATATATATATATATATATATATATTAAAAATGTATAACAGGAAAGAAAATTGAGATAAAGTAGAGGGCAACAGAGATTGGTGGAGTGGCATAGTGGTTAGTGCTGTTGCCTTACAGCAAGAGGTTCTCCAGTTCAATTCTTGGCTAGGTGCTTTCTATGTGGAGTGTGCATGCCCTACTGCATTCATATGGGTTTCCTCCCACATTCTAAAAATATGCAGTAGGTGGACTGGGCAATCTAAATTGGCCCAGGATGTGAGTGTGTGTATGCGAGTGTGTGGCACACCCTCTGAGGAGTGTTGAGCCTTGGGCTAGGAACCCGACCCAGTAAAACCTGTACCTGCTAAGTGCTGAAGGGTGCTCATTCCCCGATGTGCTAAGTTCATGGGGGTGAATCCAGGATCCAGAGGCCAATAGACAAGCATTATTTAGAAACTAACATGCATTAATCTCATCCAGTTATTCCATTAAAATGAAGATATATAAGAAAAAAACAAGATAGAAATGCTAGTATATTAGACACATAGTTGGAGGAACAGTGGGGATTCTTGTCTCTAGGTCAGAAATAATTGGCGCAATGAGGATACTTAATTATCTCCAACATCTTTAGCAGGTTCTTATTAAAAAAAAAAAAATAGGCGAGGTAATACTCAGCAGTATGAATCAGAAGATAAAGCAGTGCTGCATAAAGATGGTTATAAATTGCATCCAAATGTTTACATCTTGGTCATGTTTATCCAAAATTTTACATACTAATGCACCACTTCAAACTGTAGAAGCAAGGAAACCCAATATGATAGGTTAACATAAGCATATTTAATTTGTACTGCTTCAACAATAGAGCAGGTGACACATGGAATTGTAATGGTAGCTGACAATGACATGCGACATAAGACAGGAGAGGTTGCATATTGCTATGTAACAAAATGCATGCTCAAAATCAAACAATTAACTATACATGCTCAGACTTGCAAAGCACAGAATAGCAGAGATAATGCTCTTTAGGTTTTTGTAATACAGCAGATTAGCTGAAAATATTGTACAGTTAGGAAAGTCGATGAAACATTTCATTGTTCATCAAAACCTTAGTTAACTATAAAATGGAGTTCATATATTGTTAAGCCAGCAGGTGAGAGAAACACCATAATGCCCAATATATAAATATATGTAGTGAGTAAGGATAATGTTGTAAACATGGATGCAAGAATGAAAGGGAAAAAGAGCCAAAATGAAGCAGATTTTACTTAAATGGAGATGCCAGCTTTTATTATCTGTAAAACGTACAATACTGTGGATAACAAGCTAGTGCAGTTGTCACAATTAAATAGACATATTACAACAGTGTATGTTAAGACTGTCCTAGAGATTCATAAATAAACTGACTACTCACGCTAAGAGTCACAATAAACAGGTCCTGTTTCCATGATGCACATATTAACTAAATGAAGGAAGAGCAGCACCTTTCTCCAGTAGTTAATAGTGATGGCCACATCATGTTGGCACAGGCACCAGCCTCAGTCCCTCTCCCATACACATGTACGCAGTAAAACACACAAATGCACACACAACACATACCTAATACCTGTTTCTAAAGTCAGAATATCCCTGACGCCTCCTTTTATCCCTGCCCTGATTATTCATGAATTATTACATTCAGTCCTTAATCACAAACATTTGAGTTTCCTACTTCATATCCTTCAGTGAATGGATGCTATTACAAAAGCTGTTATACTAGTGACTTTATATGTTTGTAGAAGGAATTCTTAAAATCTCTACATGATTTTGTTCCATCATTCATTTCAGCTTTTGTCTTGACATCTTGTGTTATGTGGTTGAGAGAAATGCTTAACATTTCCTTTCCCTCTTCCTCATAAGTAACAAAATGCTGAAGGCATTGCATGATACCCACCATTCTCAATATATGTTAACAAACCCTGCTACACTAACATATCTATTAGAGAAGCTGGTTAATGCTGGTGTTTCATGTTCAATGGGTGCATAATTCAAATCTCTTTGTACTTGAGTTTTTCTCTCATATATATTTTAATGAGATTAACATGTGCCTAGTGGTGGCAGAGAGGACAATTATCCTCGGTTGCAGGGTACTGGGTTGGAATCTTTTTAGTGTCTTTTAAGGTATGCTGCTTACCTTTGATGTCTACTGGTTCCCCATAATATTTTTTTTAAATATGTGCATTTAAAACACATGACATAGAGTACCAGTTGTGTCAGCCCCCTTCCACCCAGTGTGAATGCACTCACAGACATACTCATCCATTCAACCACACACACACACACACACACACACACACACACACACACACACACACACACACACACACACACAAAACCTAACACTATCTTACCACTAAACTCCTCAGTACTTAACCCTTCCACAAAGGATGAACATGGCCTTTTACATCCAAATGTATCTCTGAATTGCTCAGTTGTGTAATTACCTAACTGCAGACAATTCTTGGATGAGTCAACCCACTGCAATGTTGCACATCTTTGTGCAAAAGAACTATACCTCATGGTAACTTTTATGAATTCAGCTATTCCTATATTAAAGGACAATTATTAAATAGTATCCAATAAGTAAGTGGACAAGCACCATAAAATGAAGTTCTCTCCTAAAAGAAAATCCACCAAAAACTTAAAAACAGTCTAGTTTGCATAAAATTAATTAGGAACAAAGGTAAAGATTTTTAAAATTTAGATGGAGATATTATTGTTATTATTAAGCAAGAACAAAATGGAGTGAACATTTTTGGTGCTGAATTTTGTAGACCACTAGAATGTTCTGTAAAAACTTTTTTTTACAGTGTTGCCATTTATAGTCTTTTTTACCTATTTCCTTTGCAATAATTGAGATTGTTGAGGACATCATGATAATTTTACAGTGTAGCAAACATTTGGTGATTAATATTAGCAAGATTGTGTTGAGAGGAAAACACTGTAGCTCTCACCAATTAGTTTCTTAAAGAGATGACTTTTTTGCAGGAGATTTAGAAAAGCAAATATGTTTGAGATGCCCTGATCTTTCATCAGCTACAGGCTTCTAAATCTAACATGTTTTCATTAATAACAATTAGGTCATGGTAGCAGAGCTTGCTTCTGTTCTAAACTGTATAATCTTCTATTAGCAACATAATTCTACACTCTGGCATATCTAAATGTGTCTGCTAAAGTACTATTCATGTTTAAGAACTGCTGGACGATGTGTTAAGTGGATTCTTAATGTGGAGACAAGCTATGTTTTCATTATACCATAGCAAAGTTTTGCACAGACTTGGGTCAAGTGAGTCCAGGTTATTCTCTATTCTTCTTTTCTCTTCTTTGCCAGCAAATTTGAGATCTTACATTTTTGTCAAGAATTTTTTTTTGGAGGCGGCTGCAGCAAAACAAACAAACAAATAAATAAATGTTGTTGTATGTATCAACAGATTCATGTATAGATGGTCTAAGATGATGTGGTAGAACAACTTAAATCGCAGTCATGAAATAAGGTATAAGCAAAAGAATAACAAGTCCCAGCTGAAAAAGGGGAAAGATATCCAGCAATGTATAGATTAATCAAATTAAAATTCCATCTGACAGAAATTAAATGGAAAGCCCATGGGTTTACTATAGCTGATCATGTGCGGATTTTTTGAAAAAGCAAGTGCTCAAACTCCCATCAGCCCATTTTCCTGCTTGCATATAGCCATCCCCACACCCAACCCTATACAAATGTAAAGCCCTATCTAACAAAACTCTAACCTAAACCTCCCACTCACTTCCCAACTAGAGTTCTTGCACTCTTACCTATATCCCCCTCCAAACCTAACCGCGCTTCCCCTCTGTACACCGGAATCTTCTTTCCATTTCTTAAACTTAAGTCTACCTCTCTGGTACATAAACCTAGAACTCCTCACCTACTACCTAAACATAGACCCTCCCACCCATAAACCTGAACCCCCCCTTTTGCTTCCTCACAGTAGCTGCTTGCCTAAACTTGTATTCAAGGTTAAGCATGGGTAGCGACCTACCTGAGCTACACGGCACCTGAGACTCTGGCTTTTAAACTGCTTTAGAGTGCTTGGAACTTGAGCACAAACAGTGCTTACAGAATCTTTGATAGAGAGTTAAACAGAAGCAAGAGATGCAGAAGAAGGACTGCTTTCATTCCGTTTCATACAGCTGGTCCTGTACATGCTTGTTCAGGAATTTTTAATAGGTAAGATAATGAGATTGATAAATAAAACTTCAGAATGTCATTGTGCCAAGCCTGGAGAATGGGAATGCAGGGGGATTGTTTTCAGAGCTCTGCCATGTTGACTGAGTGTATAGAGTTATCAAGTTTATGTAGCGAAAGGACAGTGGCAGAAGCTTTGCATGCATTAATGAAGTCAGTGTACAAACCGACCTATTTACATTGTCAACAGCAAGAAATACTTCTATTCCAATTATTAAACTCATTGCAGTGTGACCCTCTTAAAAGAGATTAAAGGAAATCAGTCAATTACACTATATTTTATTGTATTACATCACATTATAGGTTGTTGTGTTGTATTGAATAGATTCTTTAGCTTGGCATTGTAAAATCATCTTTGCCTTAATTCCTGAAATGTCAAAGGGTCTAATGAAATTTAACAGGTTTTCCAGGAAATATTCCACCTCAGCCAGTGTTTCCTCCTTATGCTGGAGCGGATGCGTTAGTATACCCATAGTCTGTACGTAGTTACATCTACCCACCATAATATATCTGCATGGACTTTTATTAGTATTATTATTATTATTATTATATTGTACTTATGAACTTATGTATTACATTTTCTGCATTTTGGGGGGCACAAAATGACAATTCATTTGTGTAGCACATCTTTGTATCAGTAGCATAGCTAGGGCAAAATTAAAGCGTCTTTCACCCCTGGCTGTCTTGTCAAGGCCACAATTCTCTGATGCAAAATAAAAAACATATATCTACATATTTTTAGTCAAATAGTTTCTTTTTAAATTTAACTACGACACCTTTTTTTAATTTATTTCACTTTAAGGGAACATGTACATCCTAATCAGATGTCTGAGGCATTTCTTTGTGCTTCCTGTACTTGTTTAAGTCATCTTGCTTCGGCACTACCCCAAAAATATCTGTGATTGGCTGCGCAGGTAGAGGAGGGTAGCTGTAGTGCAAGAAAGACAGTGTCTTGGGTTGTATTGCTAGTGCCCATAGCAAGCTGAGGGATGTAGTGTTCTCCCAATCAAATCACCAGCTGTGGGCACATTTGATGTGTAGGTGCTTTTTCTTTAAAACTGTTTTTATACTGTTCACATTCTTTAGGCCAGGTGCAGTATCAGCTGTACAAAAGTTTATTAATTTGTAGCCTGCTAACTCAGTTAAATTAATTATATCTGGCAGGCGTGTTTATTCAAGGACACTAAGTAAGCATATTCAAAGTTTTGATGATGATCATAATTTTAAATTTAGGGTATTACAGAAAATAGTTAAGCCAAAGAGAGGAGGTGATATAATTAATTTATCTGAGTTAGCAGAGTACAAATGGATAAACTTTTTTAGAGCTGATACTGCACCCGGTCTAAATAATGTGAGCAATATAAAACCTATAAAACAATTTTTTTTCTTCATACATCTTTACTGAATTATCACTTGTGACATAGGCAAGTTTACATTCATATAAAAGTAATCAAACTATATTAACATAACAAACATTGTATGTCACATATATTGCTAGAAAAAGCAGAGTTTTGTATAATATATTTCATCCGGGTTACCTACTATTTATTTAATATAATAAATAATAAATATTAAATATTTATCAATTATTTAGTAACTATTTTTATATAATTGTTTATGTAGTTTTACTATGTCCTTAGATTTTATATAGCTCTTAGAATTTTTTTAGTTAGATTATAAGTATATTTTTAAGTGTACTTAAACACTAATTAAGGACATGTGATCTATGAACAGAATTTTATTGGGCTGGCTGTCAGCATCAGTGGTAACTGACTTTAATTGATTGTACTATACATTGAGAAAGAACTGTGAAAGTTTGAAAGCTTTGCTGTATGTTATAGTGGATTGCTTCATTAAGCATATTTGTCTTGGACAGTTGGACTCTTGGTTTCTTTTGTATATACATAGACACAGTGAATTGATCTTTGTAGGAAATTATTCATTTTGACAAGAGTGAAATGCCTGTGCATACATGAACAAACTACTGAAGGGATCCCTATAACATTTATAGAAAGAAAGCAAGTAATACAGCAAACCAAGCATGATTCTAATGTATGTTCTTTTTGATTTTAAATCAAGGATACAGCAAATCCTTCCACTTTGACTCACTGAAGATTATTTATTTATTTATTTATTTATTTATTTATTTGTTTGTTTAATTATATTATTTTTGCAAGGGGGCAGGCTCCCCTGCACCCCCAATGTGTGTGTGGGCCACTCATATTCTCCATATCTACTGTATGTTGCTAGTCTCTTCTTGGTCCATGAAAAAATGTAATGTGTCTCTGCCTCTTATGAAAGTATTGTCACTGGGGCATACCTCTCAAATTCTTAGCACAAGAAATCTGGACAAAACTTAAAATAATGGGGTCAATAGACCAAAAACAGGGTCAGGTTTTATAAAGTTTAAACTTAGAAAGCTACTACAATGACAAGATTTTTATTAGTATGCTATTTCTGAAGGATATGAAGTCTTAAACACAAGTGTATGTCATTATTTAATGAGTTCAGTCCCCACAGGTTTGCCAAAAAAGCACAAATTTTATGAGTAAAAATTCTGGACATTCTGCAAAAAATCTGGACAGCTGAGAGGTATGGTCAGGGGTCAGGGTTAAGTATTCAGCACATATCAAATGCTTTAGATAAGTTATAGGAAGGGAAATCCATCTAGAATCTATTCTTTAGGCATTTTGCAGTGGACACATACCTAAAGGAGGCTCCAAATCATAGATGGTTAAAGACCTGATTATAACTCCAGCATTATAATATCAACTAGCAGCAGCCCATGTTCTTCAGGTTCAACCTGTGGAAGTTAGGACTAAGCAGCTGATGCTGGCTTTCCACAACTTCTGGTACCCAGTTGAGGCCATGTGCCTAGGCAAGACCTCACAAAGGACACCAGTAAGTAACTTTTGCTGTAGTTGGGATTATATACATTTGCAGAAACATGCAAGCATCAGTGGGCCCAGCATTGTAAGAGTAAAAGCATCCTTTGAGATGTACTAAGCATAAAGGAATAGACAAAAATATAACTAAGCATATCAATATGACACAAGATGAAATGCAAAATCCATAAGGAAAAAGAGGCAACCTGGTGGTTGCAGATGGTAGGACAATAACATTTAGGAAAAACAAATGTAATGTTTATCAGCATTTAAAAGCTAGCTAAGACTGTGAAGAGTTTGTTTTTGCCACACCCCTTTATTGAATAAACACTTATGATATAGGCACATTTACATACATTTATAAAAGTAATCAAATTGTATCAACAAGTTAAAATTAGCATTGCTATTGCTATATATCATATAATTTAAGCAACATTGCATAAGTTATTCAATTCCTGCCCCTTTTTTGAACAAGAAACATTTTTATTATACCATCACTTACGACATAAGCAATCATGCATTTATATAAATGAAAACAAACCACATCAACACAATCCTAGTTGCAAGCATTTTACATCACAAACTATACTAACACACTCCCAGCTGCAAACATTATACAATACTTATAATCTACCCAATCATTTTCAGTAAAACATTACATAGATCATTTAAGTCCTGTCTTCTAAACTTCATTCCTCCCATGTATGTTGCTTGAGACACTAACAAGATTTTATTAATTAAAAAGCTGATTTAATTATGAATGATGAAGTCATATCAGAATTCATAAGACCCCATGAAAAGATAAAACAGTTCATGCATAATTTTGTCAGCACAAATGATAACTGTTCATTGTAGGTGTTTTATCTCTATAAACTGTATTACTGTATGATGTTTTTTTCCTGAGTTACATTAATACATTAAGCTATTAAAATATTTTGCCAGGATTCATCTTCAGTTGATTTGTGAGTAACCATTAGGTAAGGGTATTTTAGAATTTGCAATGAATAAATGAGTTTACATCAGTTGGCATGGAAATCATTGCAGCTAAAACATATAATGCACACATAATTACAGACCTTAATTATTCTCTGAACAAGATAATATGAAAACATACAAAATATTCATTTTTATAGGAGGTGTATATCCACTTTATTACTGATATGAGACCCTTTGTCCTCACCTTCCTTGAGTCCCATAACCTGGAAACAAAGCACTCACTACATATCCAATAAAGCAAGCACCAATTTTGGAAAATGAAGACAAAATACTCATATACATCTATGTATATACAGCTTTAAAGGATGATAACAGATGATATAGGTACATAATTTTCAAGGAAGGAGTGGATTTTAATTTTAACATTTTTTAATATAAGAAAAAAGTTGTTATTCATGTTTAGACATTGTGTACTACATTGAGTCTGGTCATTACTATATAATATCCTGAAAAAAGACAAGCCAGTTAAGTGCTTCTGTAGTACAAGACTCAGTCTTAACAAATGGTAAGCACCTCGTACCTCTAACATAAGACTCACCCTAGGATTCATGAAGCTCGGCGCAGCCTTGCACCGAGCATGCAGTGTAGAGATGGCGCAGCAGCACCATATGCATATTAATGAAGGCGCTCTGCCAGACCGTCCATGTGCACAGGAAATGTGCGCGAGTGCAGAGGGCATGTTTAAGCACTGCACGGAGGGGTGGACATGCCCGCTACAGTCTCGCAACCTAAAATACTGACTAGTACAGCCAGCCTCTAATAGTAATCAATCCTGTCAGTGTCCGTGTATACTGAAATGTATGCAAAGCATACAAGAGAGTTCTGCGAACACCAAAATAAAATCACAGGAGTAAACACACAAGCACATAGCTGAATGTTGAGCCCCCGTCCCTAGAACTATTACATTTAAAACCCCATGTCTGTATTTCATTGCAGTGTTAATTTTTATACCATATGGAAGTGAAATGCAGCGTGTTTGCGTGCTGCTGCCCTTTGCTAAGCCTAGCCCAATGGTTAGAGCACTCGCTTAATATCTGCCCATTCGCAGTCCAAGTCGTACTTGTCTGGATGGCCCAAAAATGAATGGGTATAACCTGGGTCAACCTATCATGTCATGAAAGATAAGTATTTGCATGTACCTATGTGTGTGAAGTACAGCATGTGGAAGACCAAATATGCTAGGGTAGGCCTCAAAACCATAATGGTACCAGAGATATGTAGAGTACGCAATGTGTACTGCTGTCTGTGCCATGGGCTAACAACCAGAGAAGGGATGGATGGTGTGTATGTGGATTTTGTGGGGGTGATGGGTAATGTAATAATCCACCAAGGGGAGACTGGGTCGGATGTACAATAGGTGAACTGGAGGTGTACGAGGGAGCAGTGGGAGAATCCAAAAGGAAACTAAAGAACATACATTCACATTCCCAATACACCATGTCAGGTAATATTGCAGAACACAATCCCACAAACATATGAACATTAAACTGTATGATACACATGTACAGAAACAGTACCGGCTCACACCACATAATTGTTTGGCCTGAACTGAGCCATCCAACCCCTACGCACCTGGATACATAATTGAATACCCATCGTCCCCTCCACAGCACCCCCCCCCACACTTTCTGAACATCCACCAAAACCACCCATCCTCAGGCTGCTAGTGTGGGCCAGCCATATCTGCACATAGTGCCCCCTACCCACATCTAGTAGGCAGTCTCACCCTAAGCAGTCTCAGTCCTGCAAACTAGGTATCCCATGCATGTATAACCCTCCCTCATTTTCATATAACCAAAAGAATGGGGTTCATCGGCATCCACAATTTTTGGACATCCCTCATGGGATAAGTTTCTGTTCTCAAGATTAGACTTGGTGGCACAACAAGATTTCCACCCCAGTTGACATCCAGACACAAGTCGGATTAGCAGTACTTGTCCACAACCCTGCTCAGCCTCCACCCAGTCCTGCAGACCCTACGACCCGGGATTAAACACCTGACCGTGATGCACGTCTCCCCATGTGAATTATTGGGAATATATACCTTTCACATGTTCCCAAGAAGCTTCCCCATAGTCATCTTCCAAATAATACACATCCAGAAATTGAATACCCTGTCCAGGTTCCACATTGAAATGATGCATACAACCCCTGTATACAAATGGTACAGGTCCCTCCCGGATGCAGCTGTTCATATATATGGTCATGTATAACCCCAGATATGTAGTCATATATCTATAAATGTGCATACTTATATTCGCATAGCTACACATCACACATATATGCATATAAGTAGTTGTCAAGTATATGTCCTATTCATAAATATGTATACTTGCAATTGTATACATATGTCTCTCAGAAACATATGAACATTAACATGTACTATACATATGTACACCAACTGAATGTCACATTTGTTGCCAGTAGTGTGGAATGCCTGTAGTAAAGTCATATATCCTAGCTACCATCCATGCAGAATGTATCACGGATGGTTTAGTGGTCAAACCAGTGACTATGGTGTTTCTGTTCCTGGGTCCAAGCCATGCAAGGGCTGCTAATTTTATATGATGCCCAGAATAACGGCTGATGGATATAGGGTGATAAAGGCCCTTTCAGGCAGATGTAAGCAGGTATGCGCAGTGGTAAGAGGTGGTCATTCAACAGTATGGGAAATGTAAATAAGCATGTAAGTGTATATGCATGTGTATGTACAGGCAGAGATATACATATATATATATATATATATATATATATATATATATATATATATATATATATATATATATATATATATCCATGAAGAATGAACATGGTCAAAATAAAGCATTCATAATGAATGCGAAGGAAAACAGCAGCGGAACCCCTGTATTATTTAGTGCTGTCATATCAAGCTGGCCAGAGGTGAGCAAACCTCCTGCGTCTCCAACCACAGGTAGGATGCTAACAGTGGGACTATCTTTGTCCACATGCTAAGTCTGAATTTCAAACAGGTACAGGGCAGTCCCAGTCTCCAGTTGGATGAGCTGAAAACCGGAAGACTATTTGAACACCCTGACGATTATATGAATGTATGTTCCAGGACTATAAACTTGGGATGTCTGAATATACTTGGAGTTAGCCAACATACGGGACATGTCTAGAGCAGTAGGGTGTGGTGCATGTGTAGTGGTGTGGTTATTTTCCAGCTGGAGAATGGATGACTGCTGTGTTAGTGAAGTGTTGTGGTGTGTGTTCGGGTAACTATAAACCATGGGTATCCATGCAAATTAAGCAGCACAGCAATAGTGTAGTGGTTAGAGCATCCGCCTAACAAGCAGACTTTTCCGGTTTGACTGCAGCACGCACCATTTACGATGTGGAATCCGGATACGAGCATAGTCTGACATTTGTATGCTGTATAACAATATAATACGATTGAAATGTGAACTGGAGTGACGCATCACAGTAAGAATGGAGAAAGTGTTTGCGTGACGGTAAGTGGCGAAACGGAAAACTGCTGCTGAAATGTGTTGTACTCACCCTTTATCCAACAGCCCTTGTTCTGCCCAGCAACACAGAAAAACCACCTTGGCAAGGCTCAACGCCAGGACCCTACACACCACAACCAATGTGATTTACCACTAAGCCACGGCTTTTATCTCAAACATAGCAGACAGCACAGTTATTCAACAGTATGATCAAAGAAAATAATCATGTAGTTGTATATGCATGCGTACGTACAGATATATTATATATATATATATATATATATATATATATATATATATATATATATATGTAAAAAACAAACATGGTCACAATAAAGCATTCATAATGAATGTGAAGGAAAACAGTAGCGGAACTCCCGTATTATTTAGTGCTGTCATATCAAGCTGGCCAGAGGTGAGCAAACCCCCTTCATCTCCAACCACAGGTAGAATGCTAACAGTAGGACTAACATTGTCAATGTGCTAAGTCTGACTTACAAACAGGTACAGGGCAGTCCCAGTCCCCAGTCAGACGAGCCGAAAACAGGAAGACTATTTGAACACCCTGACCATTATATGACCGTATGTTCCAGGGCTATAAGCTTTGGACGTCAACATGTGGGACGGGTCTAGAGTGGTAGGGAGTGGTGCATGTGTAGTGGTGTGGTTTTTCCAACTGGAGAATGGATGACTGCTGTGTTAGTGAAGTGTTGAGGTGTGTGTTTGGGTAACTATGAACCATGGGTATACATCAAAATGAAGCAGCACACCAATAGTGTAGTGGTTAGAGCATCCACCTAATGATCAGGCATTCACTGTTCAAGTTCAACTATAGTACATATCATTTTCTATGTGGAATGAATGTCATTCTGCTGTAAAAGCGACATAATAACATGTAAAAGTGAACTTGAGTATCGCATGGGACTTTTATCCAAATCCATTCAATCAAAGTGGTACTGTCATAATGAATAAGGCACAAGTAAGCACAAATAAGCAGCAGTAAACATATATAGCAAACATTAAGTAAATCTGAGTGAGCGTGTGCGGGTGTAAGCAGTGCCCAGCATAGGAAATGTATATAAGTATGTACAGATGTAATATATAAAGAATGAACGTCGTAACAATAAAAGCATAGAAAAGGAATGAGAAGGGAATCAACAGCACCTATGGTATTATATAGTGCTGTCAGCGTATGTCATATCAAGCTGGTCAGGAGTGAGAAAAGCACTGCTATTCACACCACAGACAGGGTTTTACCAGTGGGAGTAACATTCTTGATCTGCTAAGTCTACTTTACAAACAATCAGAGGGTAGTCCCCAGTGGGACTACCAAAAATTGATAGCATATTTGGATCTCCGTCCATTACACAAGCAAGGGCAGGTATGTTCAAGGACTAAATGGTGGGACAGCATGATAATACATGTGTTGGGACAACATACGTGTAGGGCCCCTAACACTGGGGGGAGGGCAATGTGTGGAGGTGTGTCATGGCCGTGATATGGATAATGGATGGATTGCGTGTATGTCCAACTCAGGTTGAGTCGAGGAACCATGGGTATGTGATTATGGATCCAGATGGGTCATGGTTGGATGGCCTGGTTCTAATTAGACCGCCTTGTGGAGGCCAGTGAGTTAGTTATAAGTATTTATGCATACACACATGCATACATCTATATGTAGAAGTACATTCCCTGTAACATATCCATTCCATTTGCAGACATAAACACATGAATGTGCCCTTACAAACCTCGACAGTAGATAGAATAATAGGTAGTGCATAAGAGGGAAGGGTCGAAATTGCTAAAATGCAGAAGTGTGTACAATGTCCTAAGTCAGTGCTGTGCTGAATAAATCAAATGTGAGGACTGTCTCACACAGGGAATTATCCCTGTGATCTGCCTGCAATGGCAACGCCAAATACTAAACCAGTCTATTTGTAAAAGAATCACGCCAAACACGTACATAATTAGTTCTCATGTGTAACGTGTATGTTACCATATAGTCAGATTAATTAATTCATTGTAGTGTCATGTTAACGGGAGTAAATATGTAAGGAAGTGAGAGTCTAATCTCGACGTAAAGACAAGTGTGTCCCATGTGGGATAACGCAAAACTTGCGATTAGTGTCCTATTGGTCACTCATGTCACCAATGTTTGTGGACTAAATGTTAGGGATTCCTGAGGATACGTGTAGTGAGTCAACCAATGGGATGGGTCTACAGGGGTAGGGAGCAACCACTGTGTACTGGTGTGGATACACCACGAATCCAACTGGAGAATGGATAATTGCAGTGTTGGGGTGGGTGTTTGGGGAACTAGGAGACATGGGTATATGGGTATATATGCAACTGAAGCAGCACAGCAATAGTGCATTGGTCAGAGCATTCGCCTAAAGAACAGGCATTCACAGTCCGAGTCCAACACTAGCACATATCATTTTCCATGTGGAATGTGTATATAAACATATTTATACATCGTATTGCTGTACAATCTACATAAGAACATGTACATTTGTACTGGAGTACTGCATGAAATGTTTAATTAATGTCATTCAATCTCAGTGTTAGTGACATAATGAATAAGTTCCTATTAAGCAGGTGTAAGCACAAATATGCAGTAGTAAACATATCTAAGCACCAGTAAGCATGTGTGTTTGCATGGGGTTACTTTTCCGTTAACGGGGCAATACTGTTAATGCGGTTGCTGACCTCCAAATCCAATGTCAAACATGTATTTGTGTTAGTCTTAACATGTGTGTGTAAAATGTAGAAGTTACAGTTGCTCTCATTTTGTTTTTACATTTTATCCATTTAACTGATTTACAGACAACTGTTAACATTAACATCCAAACAACATGGCTTGAGGTTGGAGTCGGAGCTGAGCACCCGCATTGAAAGTGTTTGCCCGAAAGCAGAACAGTGCAAAAACAAAGACAAAGGCCTACTATTACAGCAGTCTATACATTATAGGGAAAGCAGGCATTGTAGAAAACTTTTCATTGTCAAATAACCGTCCTCAACATCTCTAATTATACTAACTCGCCTTCTTTAAGCCACGAGGATGCAATTACAACCAGTAAGCAGTGATTGTTTGTTTTTTAAGAGTGTCAGGCATGGATTTAGGAAGGCATTGCTGAGCCCGGAAATAACTGTGTTTACGATGTATACATCTGTAGCTATTGTACAAGGCTTTTACATAATTAATCCAAGTTGAAGCCTAATCTTAACAATTTATGTCTTGTAAGCCCCACACGGCAAACATATACATAGCAATTTCACTGTCTTTTAATCATCATTTCACAGGCCTCACAGAGGACTGAAAACTGTCTGATTACAAATGGTCAGCATGACTACGTCTTTGTAAATTGTAAGCACAGGCAGTTACTTCATGTTAGGCATTTCATGCAGTGTACATATCACCATGTCATGCATAATTAACAGAAGAAAGGAATGTCATGTTATTTGCAAGTATTTCCTTATTACTGATTTCCTGTCTGTGTGGCTTACCGGGGCAACACTTTAAAGCAATCACTCCACTGTAATGCAGCACCTTAACACGTCTGTCAGGCAGACGTGTGTAAAATTAGACTAGTTACTTGGTTAAACAATTAATTATTGACACAAGCATTTTATACCGACATGTGCTCAACAGGCATGTTAATGAGCTGCATTACACCTGAATGATTGCATTAACAGTGTTGCCCCGATAACGGAAATGTACCCATTCAACAGTAGCACATGTATTCAATTACGTAGATGTATGTGTGTTAATGTCCATATATATATATATATATATATATATATATATATATATATATATATATATCTACATATACATATATAGATATAGATTGTGTATATATATATATATATATATATATATATATATATATATATATATATATATATATATATATATATACGTAGATATAGATTATATATCCCAAGAACAAACCTTGTGACACCAAAGCATTAGAAAAGAATGAAAAGGAAAACACCTGCAACTCCGGTATTATGCACTGGTGTTAATCCCAAAACAAGTGTGTTTCTGTCTGACAAATGGGTTCAGACTGCAGTCTGGGTAATAATAGGGTTGCTGACATTACTCACCAGGCCTATTGCCAAATGTATGGGTATGTCTCGCTAACCCAGTCACTTGGCTGATTGTGACATATATGGCCACTATATAGGAAAACTACAAAACATGATCCTCACTACATTCAGTGGCTAGACACTCACAGCCACCAACACACAGGATATGACTGACAGACACACACACCTGCTATGCCTCGGAACAGAACACCTACCTAACTACTTTAACACACTACAGCATTACGCAGTTACAGAATGCGGTACCGAGATTACTGGGTTACAGCAGTCTGAGAGGTGTATTTCTAGGTGGATGACATCAGCAGGACTGCCAAAGTTGATTATATGAATTGTACAGAGTGTGAGTACTCTAAAAGCATTGGTCTGTCCTCAGGTAGATGGACACACACACACTCACACAGTTGGCAAGTCTGGGATTAGAACACTGACCTAACTACTTTATCACACTACAGCAATGCGCAGTTACAGAACGCACTACAGAGACTACTGGGCTATGACTTTCTCAGATGTGTATTTCTAGGTGAGTGACATCAGCAGCCTTGCCAAAGTTGAGTATATGAATTGTACAGACTGTGAGTAGCCTAAAAATCATTTCTCTCTACACAGTCTGAGACAGACAGACACGCACACAATCACACACACAATTGGCAAGTCTAGGGTTAGAATTACTACCTAACTAGTTTATCACTACAGCAGTATGCAGTTATGGGACGCACCATGGAGATTACTGAGCTGTAGCTCTCCCAAAGGTGTATTTCACATTGGATGACCTCAGCAGGCTTGTCATAATAATGCTATGGGGAGGGCAGTGTGTGCATGGGCCATAACCCATTCATGTAGGGGTTGGCATGCCACATGTTGGCTCACACGGGGACATATGTCACAGGTATGTGTATACAGCTATTAGATGACTACTTCCTTGTACAGTCATGTTGCACAGCTGGCACGTACACCACATAGTCTGTCATGCTGACAGATACTAGTGGTTAGTATCTGCAGTGAATGACATCTGCACCTCATGTGTTTGGGGCCCTTTGGCTATGTGCTGGGTGGGACATGCCCGGATGGCTCCATGTCATGGTCAACCTCTTCCACACATCTATGCCCGTCTAACTTTGGCTTATTATAGTGTGTTGTCCTTACATATATGCCTGTATTCCTATCCACTGCATGTGCAAGGCAGGAGCGGTGCATACTGACATGTGTCTGCACTAAGAACTGCGACTGCCAGATACGTCTGGACCACTGGTGTTTGCAGACATGGCCTTCATGTGTTTAAGTGTGTGAGCATGCCCAGTATGACCTTTCAGTATGTTGTTGACTGACATTGCCTTCATACCTTCAAGTGTGTGAGCATGCCCAGTATGGCCATCTGTATTGCATGTATGGAACAAGTCCAAGTAGTTTGTACTGCAGTGCCGACCTTTGTGTTGTACACCGACAGGTAGCATGCTGTGATGCAGGGTATACATTGGTCATTTAGCACTGACTGTTGCTACATATCTGCATAGCGGGGGGGCACCTGACTGTATTTACATTCCTACACAGGAGCGGGGGGGGGCACACCTGACTGTTGCTATAAGTGTATGTTGGATGGGGTGGCACACCTGACACCTGTACATAGTTGCTAGCACTGTCCTGGTACATCAGGTACTACATTTTAGTGTGTAGTCTTACCTATTGAACTGGCTAGAGGCATACCAGTGTACTACAGATCTTAGCTTTAATTGCCAACATATTAGTTTCTGACTTCCTAGCCTTCACAACTTACATCCAACTGCCTGCCCTTCTGTAGTCTGTCTGTGTGGATCTGGGAGAGGGGTTACTCATAAGGCACAGACAGAGGCCATAGTACAGCATTTGTTTGTGTCTGTCTACACCTGTCCTGCTGGCTGAGACTTGTGTGGGTCTTATGGACACACATGTCGCTCAGCCCATTACCTGTACTGGGTTTTGTCACCCTGTGTAATACTGGCTACTATGTGTATGTGTTACAGATGTCATGGTGCCACTGTGGGTGTCTACTGTCTGCTGCCTTAACATTCGGCCACCCATTTCCATTGCATGCTCACATCCATACCATAGCTACAAGTAACAACACATTCTACTCCAATTGGCAATTGGTAGGTTGATTGACTTACCTTGAGGGTGTGCCAGACTTGAGGATGGTGCTGGAGGGCTGCTTATGTTGGATGCACATAGCACACTCCCTATATATGGTTGAGCACAGGTAGTGTCATGTTTAACACCCCTTTTACTGTCTGTGCGAGTCAAAGAATGTGTCATTCCCTGGGTCCCTACTGTGTCAGTGCATATGCTATGTGTTGCCTCTTTGCCAAGACCAGGTCATCCTGGCCACACCTCCTTCTGCCTACTGGGTCAGGCTCAGGTTGTTCCCCCTCTGAGTCACTCTGTGCCTGTACAGGCCTTAGCACTGGTGGGCAGCTGTGTGGCCCTGCCCCATGCTGTTCCTGCTGCAGCTGTTTCCGCAGGAGCATATTTTGTAGCATAGCACATACCATAGCAATTTGGGTGCATGTAGCTGGTGAATACTGCAAGGCTCCACCGGATGTGTCCAGACACCGGAACCGTGTTCTGAGCATCCCAAACACATGCTCTATTATATATCTGGCCTGTGCATGTGCCTCATTATGGCATTGTTGTTCAGGCGTGTGTGCATTTCTGATGGGTGTCATCAGATATGGCTCCAGTGGGTACCCAGCATCCCCCACTAGATGACCGTAGGGGATGTCCTTATCAGCAAATCTGTGGTACACCTGCATCAGATGCCATATTTCTGAATCATCATAGCTTCCAAGGCAGCCAGCATACACATTCATTATAATGCCCTGGGCATCACATACGACCTGGCAGTTGATGGAGGGGATGCCCCTGTGGTTGATATAGGCCCTACCCTGCTCACCGAGTGGTGCTTTGATGCATATGTCTATAGCACCCACTACCCCAGGGTTGTCTGCTATTTGGTGGAAGACACACATATTGCTGGACAACACCTCATGTGTGTTGAGGAAATAAATGTGCTCACTGGCATGTGCTGACATGGCATCCAGGAACAGGTGGAATACTCTGGATGCTGATGCCTGTGAGATCCCCATGATATCCTCACTTGTGCTTTGGGAGGTACCTGTGGCTAGTATACCTAGGCCTACACATACCTTGTTATCCACTGGGATGGGTTCCCCTTGGCCAGTTTGATGTGTCAGGTGTGGCTGGCACAGCTGAACAATTTGCTGTAGGAGGTCTCTGTCCACCCTATAGCGCTCCACTATCTCCAGCTCATGTAGCCCCTGGTAGGTTACCCTGAGTCTGTACACTCTTCTCTGTCTCCTCACTGTGGGTTGTTCAGCAGCATTCACATCCCCACCACTCTCAGCCTGTTGCACATGTTGTGCTAGGTTGCCTGCTGCAGCCCTTCTCATTTTGTAGGTTTGTTTGTTAAAATTTCCCCGCTTGTATACACTGGTGGTGTAGAGTGTGGAAAAAACAGAGGGGAAGGTGTTTGCTTAGTGTATAGTAGTTTTCTAGGCTGGGCTGGTCTGCTGCCCCTGAAATTGGCTGATCCTTATACATTTCACCTGTCAGCTCAGCTAGTTCTCCTTGATTACTTTCCTACTCCTGTTTTCCCTTCTGATTGCCCTAGGCAGGTTTAGACACACCCCTAGCTTAGCCGTGCTAAGCTGGGAGCAATCCTGAGCCACAGGGCTCCAATCCACTTACAGTATGCCTGACACACCCCCCATGATGTCACCTATATCCAAGTCTTGCACCCGGCTATCTATACCTTTACACTCTTGGGACCTGCCTCACACCCTGGGGAAAACTGGGATTCACAATCCTTCACCTTATTTGCATAGGATTGCCTGCTAATGCATAGTTACATGTCCCATACTGAGCCTCCCCTAAACTAACCACTGCTTACCGTCGCGCAAATCCGCACACACCAGCTCACAACTGCTTAAAAGTGCCTTACTCACTCCGTATCCAACGGCCCTTGTTCTGCCCAACAACAAAATAATCGGTCTCTGCAAGGCTCGAAACCAGGACTCTGCACACCACAGCCAATGTGCTTTACCACTAAGCCATGGCAGATATACAGACATTTGATGTTATCATGAACATATCATCCAGCACAGTCATTCAACAGTATAGGACATGTGTTCCATTACATAGATGTATGCGTGTTAATGTCTATATATATATATATATATATATATATATATATATATATATATATATATATATATATATATATATATATATATATATATACATATATATATATATATATATATATATATATATATATATATATATATATATATATATAGATAGATAGATTATATATCCCAAGAACAAACCTCGTGACACCAAAGCATTAGAAAAGAATGAAAAGGTAAACACCAGCAGATCCTGTATTATGTACTGGTGTTAATCCCAAGGCAAGTGTGTTTCTATCTGACACATGGGATCAGACTGTATTCTGGGTAATATTAGGGTTGCTGACTTTACTCACCAGACCTATTGCCAAATGTAGGGGTATGTCTTGCCAACCCAGTCTCTTGGCTGATTGTGACATATATGGCCACTATACAGGGAAACTACAAAACATGCTCCTCAACACATCCAGTGGCTAGACACTCACAGCCACCAACACATAGGATATGACTGACAAACACACACCTGCTATGCCTTGGAATAGAACACCTACCTGACTATTTTAACACACTACAGCATTACACAGTTACAGACCACTCTACCGAGATTATTGGGTGACAGTAATCCCAGAGGTGTATTCCTAGGTGGGTGACATCATCAGCCTTGCCAAAGTTGAGTATAGGAATTGTATGGGGTTTGAGTACTCTAAAAAAGGTTGTTCTGTCCTCAGGCAGATGGACACACACACACTTGGCATGTCTGGGTTTAAAACACTGACCTAACTACTTTATCACACTACATCATTACGCAGTTACAGAACATGCTACCAAGATTACTGGGGCACAGCAATCCCAGAAGTGTATTCCTACATGGGTGACATCATCAGCCTTGCTAAAGTTTATTATAGGAATTGTATGGAGTGTGAGTACTCTAAAAAGGATTGTTCTGTCCTCAGGCAGGCAGATACACACACACACACACACACACACACACACACACACACACACACACACACACACACACACACACACACACACTTGGCATGTCTGGAATTAGAACACCGACCTAACTACTTTATCATGCTACAGCATTATGCAGTTACAGAACATGCTACCGAGATTACTGGGTCACAGCAATCCCAGAGGTGTAGGCCTAGGTGGTTGACATCATCAGCCTTGCCAAAGTTGAGTATAGGAATTTTATGGAGTGTGAGTACTCTAAAAAGGATTGTTCTGTCCTCAGGCAGATGGACACACACACACACTTGGCATGTCTGGTATTAGAACACCAACCTACTTTATCACACTACAGCATTACACAGTTACAGAACACGCTATCAAGATTACTGGGTCACAGCAATCCCAGAGGTGTATTCCTAGGTGGGTGACATCATCAGCCTTGCCAAAGTTGAGTATATGAATTGTACGGGGTGTGAGTACTCTAAAAAGCATTGTTCTGTCCTCAGGCAAATGGACATACACACACACACACACACACACACACACACACACACACACACACACACACACACACACACCAGTGGTGGGATCAGAACATCTGCTTATTTACAGATCACTATTACAGTACTTCGCAGTTACGAGTTGCGCCACAGAGATTACACATTCCAAGGCAGTCATCATGACCTTCTAGGATTGCGGACATCAACAGGGATGCTGACAGTTAAGATGTACATGTAGATGTTTAACATAGGAGTCCATCTTGATCAGGAGTATGCCCATCTGTGGAATGGACGACTACTATCACTATACAGGGTTACAATGGCCATGCTCATACACATAGAAGCACATAACTTACACAAGGTGTCAGTGGGCATGCTCACACACTTAGTAGCACAGGGCTGTTTGTAATGCACTATGAGTCCAACTACACAAGGTTATACTGGGCATGCTCATACACTTAGTAGCACAGGGCTGTTTGGAATGAACTCTGATTCTAAACATGGAAGGCCACAGTGGCCATGCTCATACAGTTAGACGTACAGAACATGTTGTAATGGACTCCAGTGTTAGTAATTGTCATTGTTAGCAGGAACGCTGCACTACATATATCTGACACTGCTCATCTACACAACATCTGCTGCTGTCCATCACCTTAGATGTATCAGTCTATACCAAGCACAATACTACCACTTGCAGTGATGTCATGCTAGGAATGTCAACTGCTTGACCAACACAATGAGCCAATGTCCTGCTGTAATTACAAGGTTGTCCAGTGTCTGTCATTCTGGGATGACATGACTGACAGAAGACAAGCCTTTGTCACAGAGCACATGCATCCATGATTCAAGGGAGTGGTGATAATACCTAGGTCGCATTTGCCCATATAGTGCTATTCCAAGGCAAATGTCCTAAACACAGGATAACACCCTGACACCTAGAAGACAATTGCATTGTATGCTTATGCTAACCAGTGCTAGATGTGTTGCTGTCGTAATCACAGCTGCTCACTGTTGAACTTACAATGGGGAATACTGATATCTGTGCAGTGAGGAACATCTGGCTGAAGGCTCTGTTAGTGCACAATAGCACTACCACCATATAACTCATAACCAGACATGTGGGCCATAACACTGGTACGGACCACTCCAGGTAGTGGTGTCCCCACATTCATAATGGCTACTCACATGTAAAGACCAGTACTCCAACATAAGTCATCACAGATGAGCCAGGTGCAGGTCACATTGTCAAAAGCTACATTCTAGGATGTAATCCTCAGACACCACCATGTCCTCAGACCACCAACACACATCCATACATGTGGTATGACTTGTAATGGTACAACACTAAGTAACCTTTGACTGGTGGACTGTACCTAGCCCTATAACAACTGTACAGAGTACCCATGTACTGACACAGTTGCATTATGTGTTATGCAATGCAATGATAGCACTGTTTGTAACCAGGTCAGCTGTATACATACCAGGGTCCCTCGGATATTGACAGCATTAACAGATGACTGTTGCTGTGCACCATTCAGTGTGTACACAGCCTGACATGAAGCTATGATTGTACATGATGTTTGTGTGGGGAGCAGATTGTTTTGACATTTGTGTAGGATACAACCTGGAATGTGGACAGGTCCCATGCAGCCTGTATGTATGGCATTAGAAAGAGCAGTTTGTACCTGCATAGCTGTTATTACAGGGGCTCTGTAGTGTACATGGATATATGACTGTGTACCTGTTGGGGGGAGGCAGTGTGTTTATGTTATCCAATAACCTATCTGGATGAACAAGTGATATTTCAGTAGGTGCAGTACGTCTCATGCCATAGTGTTGTGAAGCACAACAGGTCTTGTTGTTGCCATTATGTTTCATGACACAGCTATGGAATCCTCTGTGTTTGGCCTCATAATATGTGGATTTTTAGTTTCACAGTAGCTTTTTATGGCATTATATGGTGTATCTGCATCTTACTGAGGCTGACCATGGATCAACTTCCACTCATGTGTGTTGACTCTTTCAATAGTTACTACCTTCTGTGGTACAGTTTAAGGCAGGGTACCACCAGTTTGCCTTCAGGTTTGTGTTTGTTTGAATCCTGTTTCTGTTTCAATGGCACAATCACTACACATATGTTAGTGCCTAAAGTGCATTTGTATAGGACCCAGCATTTGCACATGCATTGTACATCTGCATGGGTGCTATGACAGTCACCACTTTGCTCTTAAGGAGCATAAAATTGACTTTAAAGACTGACCGTGTGTGGCATACTGTTGGCCCTGGTTGGTGTGACTATGGTGATCCAGGTCATTGGTGTTGATGAAATTCAACATGCATTGAGCACATGTGTTGGTACATGATGAGCCTTCCCAGTTTATAATGGGATAGCTGAGTGGCCATGATTATGGTTTCCTGTCTCAAAACTGGTATTCCCCATTACAGCACAATGACAGTTGGGAATTCTGAGGCATGGTGGATGATCTGTCACAAGGTGCAATTTGGATTACACTTTGGCACAAAGGTAGTTGCTCATCATATTGCATCTTACGTTGTGCAAGTGCAACTAGCATGGGGGTGTACATATCCCTCAGGAAGTTGGACAAACCTGTGGCCCATGTGTTCCAATAAAGGATGATGGCCAAGAGGTGAGGTATGTGTTATAACATGGTCATGCAGGGGTGCTCTCCAAAGTGTTGAACCATATCTCAATCACTGCACAAATGTGTTCTCCATGTTTCAGACTGCCTTAAGTGAGTCCATATTGAGTACCTGCTTTGTATCATTGAGTAGCAAGACCCACAGTTTATTTCTTGGCTGTCCCTGTTGCACCAGTGGACTTTCACTTGAACCTGGCATGATGAGGGCACTATGGGGGAAGCATGGGTCGTTGCCAGTATCCAGATTCTCAGGGGTGACAGGTGCAGGCCCTGTCTGGAAAAGCATCATGGTCTATCAACCATATTATCCCAGGTAGAGAGATGCTGGATACTCTGAATTACACCAGTACATTTCATGATTGTGGAATACAATCCTTGTCCCTGTACTGCTGCATCATTCTGGCCAATGGCAGAATTCTACCCAGGACTTGGGACATACCTGCATGGGCTACAAGATCTGACAGTTCCTACATGTGTTTCCATGCAGTCCAGGCTACTGCATCACAGATCCTGCACAACATAGAATATGCCAGAGACATGTGTACAGTTCTAAAGGTTGTCTCAGTGTATGGTTATGTGGCTAATCGTGGCAGACAGGCATTTGACAGTATGTTTGCCCTCATATAACTTGGTGTGTAACATAGTGCTAGGGTATGCATTCACAAATGAGTACTGTTGGCCATGTTTCCGGCCATGTGTTCTGAGGTGTGACACAATTATGCAAACTATGTTGTACAGTCTTTGTATTCTGTTGTCTATCTATTCCAATGTGGGAGGCCTCTTGCTTGGCCAGATACTTAGAGGCCTCTGTGGATGTGTGTGATATCTGGTGGCATGTGTGTGTGTGTCCTTACTGTGTTCTGGTAAGGGTATGTGTTGGTTGTGCTGATGAGATGCATGTGTTAACCTACACCTCTTGACTGTCTAGTCCAGTCATGGGTGTAGAATGGACTGCCTCCAAGCTCACCACTGTAACTGCATCCCAGACAATGTGTGGAGTGTGGTGTTAGGTGGGTTTGGCAGTGTACATGGCGTAGAGACTGCAGTCCCCCAGGATGGCCACATACACAAAGCTGACATTAGTAAACACCAGTAGCTGACTAGTGGACATGCCTGTATGAGTATTCAGTACTACAAGTACCACGTACTGTATTTAGTATACTTACTGCTTATAAAGATGTTTTAGACAGTGATGCTCACATGAACATATTTGTGTTATGGATGTGAAAACACTAGCTATTACAGGAACATGGTAGCTACCTTTAGTAGCAATCCCCCTCTGAGGGCCACATCACATCCTGATAGTTGATTACAGATGATGCAAGTGTGAACAAGGCTGTATCCTTGTCTGGATATATACTCACATACCCAGCAGAACCATGAGCTCTGTTGGGCACAGACACCCACTCCCCACACAGAGTCAAATATCAATAGCCTCTGCTGCCACTATCGACATGATCAGGATATAATCAGAGTGTGTACGCCATCACCTATGAAGCAGCTATTACACATGCGCAGCAGTTTCCTACATCTTACACTCCTACTGCAGATGTCATACTGGAGTTAAAGATAATATGCACCCTGTTTCATTACCAGTACTGTCAACATATTTCCAAGCAGCTGTTAGTCTGGCAATGAGAGGTTAGGCTACACAAATCTAAATGTTCAACCAGTGTGTCTCTACTGTCAATATCCACTCTATGTAGGTGTGTACATAGCCATTTGGCACAGCCCTGTAACAAGGGTCAGTACGCATTTGCATAACATGTACACATGCACAGCTGTCATTGCTTGCAAACAATAGTAGAGAGGTGGATATTAGGCAAGGTGGACTTTTAGGCAAGGCTCATAAGACAAACCCACCACCATAAATGGAGCATTTCTCCCCGGGCCTCTACTGAAAACAGGCTCTGTGGAACCTAGTCGGACATTCCCGGTCAACAAATGTTAAATAAATAAAATAAAATAAATAAATAGCACAAGTAACCAGAAACTAAGGGTATTGCTACTCAACGCCAGATGTCTAAACCGCAAAATGCACACACTTGAGGCACTCCTCAGTATGGAGAACATTGATATCTGTGCAGTAAAAGAAACCTAATTTAAGGCTCCAGAGAGCACTCCAGCACTACCAGGCTATAACTCATACCACACCTTTCGGCCACAGAACCCGGACCGGAACACAAAAGGCGGGGGTGTATTCATATTCATCAAGGATACTCACACCTCCAGGTTAGTGGCGCAGCACGATGCATCAGAGATCATCCAAGTGCAACTGACAATGGGCAAAACTGCAATCCAAATAGTAGCTTGCTACAGATCACCATGACCCAGGACCCACATTCCACATTTCTGGAGACACTGGGAAATATGCAGGTCCTACCATACACCCTAATACTGGATGATTTCAACTACCCAAACATTAACTGGGAGAACTACTCAAGTACTAAATCCCTTGCCCAGTGCTTCCTAGTATTTCTAAACTCAAATGCCCTGGAACAACTGGTCTACATCCCCACCAGAGGGAACAACATATTGGACCTGGTCATCACCAACATGGACGACTGGTGCTCCACACCCGACGTCAACCCCTTGCTGGTTAGATCAGACCATAGACTAATCACTCTGGATATTCACATTCCACCCACAACCCCAAACAAGGAAACCACAGTGAAAATCTTTTCCAAAGCAGACTTCAAATTGCTTAAGCCTGAGGTGGAAAGGTTCACAGCCCCCACACCAATGGACAGTGCTGTCCAAGATGCTGAAACCTATACAAAGGCACTCTATGATCATCGGCAGGAATGCATGGATCATGCTATCCCAAGTCAAACCTAGACTCACTCCTCCAAGAAAAAGAAACCGGTCTGGTAGACCCCTGCCATAAACAGGCTCTACAATAAAAGGAGGAAACCAGTACAGATAAGAGCAAAATCCCTAGAAGGACAGACATCCCTGATCAGTATCAGCAAGAAACTACGATCCCTCATGAAATCATCCAAGGCTAGCTTCAAAAGACAATTTCCCAGGGACCCTACAGATAACCACAAAGCATTCTTTAGCAATGTCAAGAACCTAAGTGGGAACTCTCAGATCTGTTCTGAGTTGGTGCAGACTGGCACAAAATACACTGAACCGACTGATATTGCCAACATTTTGGCAGACAGGTTCAGCGCAAACTTCACACCCCTCTCAACCCCTAAATGGCCCATAGCCATACCAGAAGAATGTACGGCTCCGGCAATCACCGACACACAGTTTAAAACAGCCCTATCCAAAGCCATAAACACAGCCTCAATGGGACTGGACAGTGTCCCAGGCTGTGTCTTACAAGAGCTCCAAATGAACTAACCCCTCACCTAAACACACTGTTCTAACCCATCCTCTCTACAGGCTACATACCCACAGAGTGGCGCAAGGCAACAGTTATCCCACTCCACAAAGGTGGCACCACAACGGACCCCGGGAACTATTGCCCTATAAGCCTGACTAGCCTGGTCTGCAAGGCTATGGAGTGCATCATCATGGAACTCATTAACAGAGACATTGGGAACCTGCAGACACTCGGCCCAACCCAGGTCAGATTGACTGAGTGCAGATCATGCCTACTGAACCTGTTTGATATCTTACAGTCACCTAGACTTTAGGTGAGGGGTGTGGTAGTTCACACATACTACCTGGACCTCACCAAGGATTTTGACACCATTCCCCACTCAGGTATTATTTATAAACTCACCAGCCAGTACATACACCCATACATCACAGGTTGGGTTGCCAACAGGCTTACGCACAAAATCCACATGGTAAGCCTAGCAGCCTCCAGGTCTAACTCTTAACCAGTCACAACTGGTGTCCCACAGGACTCAGTCCTGGGACCCCTACTGTTTGCCATATACTTCTCAGAGGTACAGGCAAACACAGGTGGACTACAGAAGACCGTGTTTGGTGATTACTGCAAACTGGGAGCCATAATTGACAGTCCAGCTGTCACAGACATCTTTCAAGGGGCCTCACATAGACCAACACAGGGTGTCAAAGTTATGGCCTGCAGCTAAAGGCCACAAACTGCATGGTCATTCTATGTTGGGAAAACTAAATACCCACATATTAACACATGAGTGGCAGCCACTTTAATACAGACAAGGTAATGGGTATGTGGGGACTACATTAGATAGTGATCTCTACTTTGACAATCATATCTCCAATGTAATTAGGACATCCTTCTGTGTAGGCCATCTGATACTTAAGGGTTCGCATCTAGACAAACCAAGGTTATTGTGCCCCTTTACTCATCACTCATCAATCCCATCATCAAGTATGATAACCCATTTGGGATGTACCTCAGAAGACACATCCAATAGCTGGAGGGTCCACGAACATACCTCGCCAAGAGGATTACTGGCCTCAGACATGTGTCCTATGCTGCCAGACTGAATGAATTCTTGCATTACTCAGTGGCATCTCGTTTACTCAGAGATTATCTTTGCTGGCCAACAAAGCCATGTCCAAGTCAGGCTTAATGGATATGCTCCACCTATGGGAATCCATGTCACAGTGAGCCACACACTGTAATGAGCTACACCTTGCCACAACCATAACTGGAAGATGCTGGAGTGACAGATTCCTGTCACAGGTATTCCCCATGCTTTCGAACTACATCCCTGTTTACATTATACGGAGCCCCTCACTAACACTCCAGGGAAACTTTGCATAGTGGATGGGGAACAGTGGATACACCCAAGGAATCCCACAATTGGCTCTGCTCCACAGAGGGACAGTTAGTTAATCAATGGGGTGGCGACAGCTGACACATTTTGGCTAGGCTTATGAATAGCCTCGGACAGTTAGCCAAATATCTACCTATGTACCTATGAACCTATGCATACAGTATCAGCACATGCTGATAGCTTAATTTACTTGTCAGGTATTGACTTACCTTGTGCCAATAGTGGTTGTATGTGCAATAGTTGAGGGTTACCTATGTAGAATGCACACAGTAGACCACCTGTACATGACAATTTACAGGTGGTCTTGTGTGTGTGCCATCCATGTTTACTGTGTTTACAGGTGGAGAAGGGTGTCAGTACATAGGTGCCTACATTGTCAGAGTGTGTGTGCTATAGTTTCCTCTTTGCCAAGGCATGGGCATACTGGGCACGCCTCCATCTGCCTACTGTGGCTGGCTCAGGGTGTTCATGGTCTGAGTCCCTCTGTCCCTGTGGGGCCCTTGGCAATGGTGCTGGGCTGTGAGGGCCTTCATCATTCTGTCCCTGCTGCAGCTGTTTCCACAGGATCATATTGTGTAGCGTGGCACATACTATGAAGATGTGGGCACATGTGCCTGGAGAGTACTGCAAGGATCCACTGGATATGTCCAAGCAATGGAACCGTGATTTCAGCATCCAAAACACATGCTCTATGATGATTCTAGCTTGTGCGTGTGCCTCATTATGGCATTCTTGCATGGGTGTGCGTGCATTTCTGATGGGAGTCATCATCCACAGTTCCAGTGCATAGCCAGCATCCCCCACCAGGTGGCCATATGGGATGTCTCCCCTGACAGATACCTGATACAGCTGTGAGGCATGCCAGATGTGGGAGTCGTGATAGCTTCCAGGGCTGCCAGCACACACATCCATGATAATCCCCAGTTGGCCTTTGAAAGGTACCTGAGGCTAGTATTCTCAAGCTTACACATACCTTCCTGTCCACTGGGATGGGTTCCCCTCTGTTATTTCTGGCTCTGAGTTGTGGCCGGCAAAGCCCAACAAGTTGCTGTATGGTGTCCCTGTCCACCCTGTAATGCTCTACTATCTTCAGATTATTTAGCCCCTGGTAGGTTACCCTGGGCCTGAACACTCTTCTCCTCCTCCGGTGCCTGAGGTGGTTGTCAGCATCATCCTCCACACCACCTTCAGTCTCCAACACATGCTGGTGAATCAAAGCTATGGCAGCCCCTAGCATGTACATATTAAAAGTTCCCCATTTGTATACATCAATGGTGCAGACTGTATGGGAATACACAAGTGTGTGTGAGGTGCTTTCACACTTTATACTATTGTGCTATGGATGCTGCTGATGTCATTGGGTGTGTATCTGCAATTCCAGCTGCAGGGTATCTTAATTATGGGTTTTACAGCAAGTACTGAAATTGTGGGGCCTTTAGTGTTGAATTATGCTTGCCTGCCATGATTTATCTGTTGCCCTTTAATTCACTTTTCAACCTGAATCCCCTCCCATTGTCAGGCATGCATCCAGCTGCCTGCTTTCTTATTTTGTACTTTCCCTACCCAGGAATGTGTTGCAAAATGTGCTATGTAGCGGATCTACTGCAATTTTGCTTTATTCTGCTGTGACAGTACTGTTTTCTTTGCAGTACGGCACCTCCCCTTCCCTGTTCTGCAGGTAGCTGCTAGCAGCCTTGTTAGCTGTTGTCAATGGCCCACTGTGGGTTCCTAGGTGTTAATTACCCATATGTACTCCAATTTCCATGCTGCAGCATTTCCTTATCTTTTTCCCATATCCTTCCTGTTTCTGCTCTGGTGAGCGCCGCACATAGCCGTTTACCAGGTTTACAGCCCGTTTTCATCCATATTCACATGCACATTTGGTTACCTTGTGTGCTCTCAGCTAAGCAAAGCTATGGCTACTTCAACACACCCCTATCCTGCAGCTTTGCTTAGCAACAGGCAAACCGGATTAGCAATGCTCCAATGTGCTTACAGTTGCTTACAGCAAAGGTGGCACACCCCTCTCTTGATGTCATCTTTATCTCCAGGGCACACCTCAGTGTTGTAATGTTACGCTGTGAGGTACATCCTTACACCGGCGGGGAATCTGTGATTCATTATTACTCCTCTCATTTGCATGGCATTGCCTACTAATTGCTAGTTAACACATAGAACACTGTCACAGCCCCTTAGCAACCCTTGCGCCATGGTGTGGTGTAGCATGCATGCCACTGACTATTATGGGGAAATTATAAAAAGTGTTACATTGCAGTTTTATTCCATATAATTCTATTTTCATTGTGATCCCCTTTGCGCACCGATGCCCTGCACTTTAATTTTGTGTTAGTGTGGGCATAATATTAGATGTTCTTTTTCATATTTTGTGCATGTTGTTTTATGCCAATGGCTATATATTTAGCCACTGCCATATATTAACAGTATAATACATGTGTTTGGTTCGCTGTCATGGCTCCGATTTTATATTTGCAAAAATGTAAACCGTTTTTTTTCGGTTTACATTTCTGCATGCTTACAGTATGCCTGCACCATTTCCTGAATAGCTATATACCTTAATTTGCATGCTACACTGCTGCACATGGGGTGATTAGCATACAAGTGCCGGGAGCTGTGCGGGCGTAGTGTATGCAGGTAGTGCACGTGGAAACAGCTCGTACCTGAATCGCTCAGCGGCCATATTTGGTGTTAGATTGCCAATGCTATGCCTGCACCTGATGCAAGCTTCAGGAATCCCGGGGTCAGTCTTAACAAATGTTAAGCACCTCATGCCTCAGATGATAAGATCAGGTAAAGCACTAAACAGTTAAATCTACCAATACTGACCAGTAAATGGGAGCTGCAGAATAAAAACAGATTTGCTTTTGCCTTTCATCTGTGCTATTAATGTGTCCCTGACTTTTTCTAATATAGAGGAATCTTTTGCACTGCCTTTTTGACTTGCTAAGTGCTTTATGACTTTGAATGCTAGCAGAACACTACCTGTAACTAGGAGTACATAGAGAAGATAAAGCTCCATGCATTATAAAGAATTATGATCAGGTGTCCAGTCATAACCCATTATTATGTGTTCTCAAGGTGAAATTCTTGGCATCCATGTCTCAAACAGATAATAAGCTGGTTATGATTGGTATCTCACTCGTAGTCCTCTGTTTAGTGCTCCACAAAGCATGAAAGAATAATTGGTGTTTAATTTAGCTTAGGCATTAATTCTTCATAGAAAATCTGGTAACTTTTTGAATCTGAGTGAGAGGTAAAGTATTCATTCATTCATTCATTCATTCATTCATTCATTCATTCATTCATCCATCCATTCATTCATTCTCTAATACCACATTTGTACAACTAAGGTCCAGGGCTGCTAGGAAACTGGATCCTACCCAGGCACTCAGCAGGTGCAAACAATGAAATCAGTCCTGCACTGGATGACAAATTATCACAGAACACATATGTTCACATAAAGCACACATAGCTATGGACATATGGAGGTCACCATTTCACATGTAGCCTGCCTTTGGGAAGTGGGAATAAAGCAGAATGCCCACCAATCATGTGCACAGGAAATGGACATATAAGGCACCCCAGCTCAGAAGGAAAGGGAAACAGAAAACCAAGTGCAAACAGGCAATAATTGTAATTGCTGTTGCCATCTTACCTCAAATTTGGGTGACACATCTGCAGCATAAGCACCCCAAATTTGGGAGAGACATCTGCAGCATAAGCCTCACCTCTGCTGCTAATAGACATTGGCCAGCATGCTGTGCATGTGAAACAGTGCATGCATACACTGTAATTAGAAAAAAAACTCCATATCTGAGATTTGCTTCTTTATGGCAGGAAATAAAGAGAGAAGAGAGGGAAGATTCCAGTATTGCCAAACACAAGTAAGGGCACAGCAAGTCTTCTTTCATAGGTTCATAGGTTCATAGGTTCATACTAGGCTATCTGCCCGAGGGCATTTACAAGCCTAGCCCATCGTTTTGTGGCTTACGCCACCCCTTTAGTATGGGGAACTATACCCATTATTTTGCTGTGCTCGACAGTGACACTGAGGTAATCCCTGGGGTATATCTGCGATCTCCCATCCATTGGTCAAGATTTCTCTTGAACAAGGCCAGCGAGGTGCTCTGCCTCACATGTACCGGGATTTTGTTCCACAGCATAGGGAGTCTTTGGGTGATGCATAGGGAGTCTTTGGGTGATGAATCTATCCCTCCAGCACGTCCTATTAATAGCCGTGTCGAGGTTTAAGTCTCCCGCCCTTGTGGCTCTGATGGATCTAGATTTTTTTGAGGTGAAGCATATTCATCAAATCTGGGTTTGACATGGCCTTGTATGTTAGGCAAAGGTCACCTCTGAGCAAGTGGTAAGCGACTGAATAGAGCTGGAGTTCTTTCAGTCGGGCAGCATAGGACAGATTTTTGAGACCCTTTATCCTTTTGGTGAGGAACTTTTGTGGCTTCTCCAGCTGCTGCAAGTGTCGGGTCAGATATCCGAATGGGGCATTGTACTCAATCATTGGTCTGATGAGTGATGAGTAAAGGGAGACTATGACCTCCCTTGATCTAGATGAGAATCCCTTCATGATAAGGTGGGCAATGTAGAAGGTCTTCCTAACTACTTTAGCTACATGGGTGTCGAATGACAGACTACTATCAACCTGGGTCCCCAGGTCCCTGATAACTTCTTCTGTGCTCAGTGGATTGCCACCTATTTGGTAGCTAGGGATAACCTTGTTTTTCCCGAAGGGTATGACTATGCATTTTTTGGCATTTAACTTTAGGCCGTGGCTCTGGCACCAGTTATCTGTTTCTGTGAGACCCTTCTGAAGGATATCTGTGTCAGATGTGTTTTCTACTATGGCGCCCAGTTTGCAGTCATCTGCAAACTTTGTCAGCCATAACCCTCCTGTGTTTCTATTTGTTATAACTAATTGACATGTTCTGGGATTTTTAATTTCATGTTTTCATATTCCAGATGGATAAGTTGCTTTATAGTTCAGCAGGCTGAATAGTTGTTTTTAGACTGTTAAATTTTCATTAGTTGGAAGACAGTTCATACAGATAAAGAAGTGAGTATAAAAATCTGTAACCAGGAATGAATATAAATACTGTCAGTTGTGCAGCCACCATTTTTGTTTGAAATTGTTAATGTTTATTTAAGTTTGATAAATACAGTATAACGTTCAATCAAACTTGCAAGTTTCAGGACAGGCCAGAATCACATTTTAGAAGCATACACAAATAGGAGAAATAATAATGAACAGAAAAATGTATAAGCATTGAAAAACATCCCACGTGTTCAGAAAGAGTATTGTATTTTATGAGGCCAGTCTCCAACTATCTGCAGCCATCATTTAGTGAAAGAAATGTATTTAAAAATACATGGCTGTTTGTTTTCTGTTGTTTAAGATACATTTCTAACAATAAGGAACATTAGCTGGAGACTAACTTGTGGAAGAAAGTAGCTGTGCAGGGATACTGGGTATTTACTCACATGAAATGGACTTCAAAGTTCAGGACATTATTCTAACTATAATGACACCTGAGTGTTTGACTTTTTCTCCACAGAGCACAATATTTTCAACTGTGCTATTAAAAAAGTGTAGAGATTTTAGTTAGGTAAGCCTATACAACACTGGACTTTTTCAGTTTATGGAGAAATTATATTGATCTCCCAATTCTTTATAAATAGAATTGTACTGATGTCGATAGCTTTAAATGGTTAACTGGTATGAGAGTCGAGAAAGAACATCTAGAGCATGTAATAAAATTCATGGCTGTAGTAACATTTGAATTTTTTGCAATAGCCAAGGTGCTGCATAGTTTAATGAGGTCCATATTCTGCTATCTACCAAATTCATAATTAGCTGTGACATAATTATATAGGGTTAGTAAATATTAACACATAAATAATGGAAGTAGATTTTCCTCATTTAAAAGAAACTGCTTGTAAATTTGTTCAGAATGGGTATAATTAATGTTTATTTGTTCCCTTAGACTTGCAAAAAGAGCATCACTGCTCAGTTCCCGAAAAAGCATAATGCCTCCAAAAAAAGATGCACATATCATAATTTCTCTGGCCTACAAACTGCTATACCTAGAAACGTTTAATGTCTTTGCCAGCCATATAACCAAGAAATATACCACATACAACCTCAAATCATAACACTCTCTCTCCCTTATTCTTCATAAGACAAACTGCTGTTATCCACAAGCTAGGGGGACCCACTACTCTCAAGCCGAACAACTATAACATCCTACTTAGAATTCAGACACAAACTCAAAAATTACTCACCAAACAAGCATTATGCAAATCATTCACAAATGAAGGCATTGCATGATATTAGCCTGGCAGTTAGCAAAGAGAATTAAGGCTTTGAATTGTTACCAATCTTTTTCTGTAGTCCAGAATTTTATTACCACCAGCCTCCATTTGCCTGTTATGTGATTCTGAACAAATCACATAACCAGACAGTGCTCCTGGGAAATTGGACTATGTTCTTCAATGGTCTAGACCATGTCTCTTTATGGTACCTATGAACCCAAACTCTTTCTGACAACATCCATATACATCTCTCTCTTATACCATGTCATACTTCACCATGAATTAATTCCACTTTTAACTTTAAACAACTACTGCAGGCTTCAACTTTCCACCCTCCCTAATTATTTACCCTCCATCCGTTCTAGCTCTTTATACTACAAGTTTCTACACCCCAGCATTCCTCCTTTACATTTGTACTATCTCCACTCATCTTAATCCAGTTTATAAATTGCTATAAAAATGTTTATACTATAGTGTGCAGTTTTACTCTACAGACTCCCTCTATGTCATTTTTCAAAGCTGTCTAACCTTCATTTGGACTTGTAATGATATGACATCTTTTAATTTCTTCTCCCAAGCTGAACCTGAAATGATCTACATGGATCAGCATTCTATTGTGGTTAACAAAGAATAAATACAAAAATAAAATAAAGAAATAATCCAAACATTATCAGTATTTTGATTAACTGAGAAACCAATTACTTTTTTCATGTATAAATAAAGACCTTGACTTTTTTTAATTTGCTAAGTAAATTAGTCAGAAAACTGAAGTAAAGCATTTCGGTTTTGATCACCTGATTGTTTCTGCCATTTGTTTCAAATGCAAAAGCAGGAAAAATATGTGAGTGTGTGTCTGCGTATGTGTATATATGGGGAGTGTCAAAGAAAAATCTTTGGTATAATCTGCATTTGAGAAAGTTAAGTTCTGAAATCTAGCATCATGTTAAATATTAAGAATTCAACTAACTATGGAAATATAAAGTCAATTCACTTTTCATTTAAGTAACCACTTGCTTTCTTTATTGAATGTCTTCTAGGCATCATGGCAAATGAGTATTGTAGTTGTTCTTTTTCTGTTAACAATATATTTTTAATATTTGTTCTGCTTTTATACAATCAAATTAGTTACATAGAATAAAGTTAACTAAGAGGTTTGTCGAGCAAAGCATAAAATGGTTTTAGAAGTGAATATTATGCTTAGACTTTAGTTCACCATAAACTGATGATTTCTTTATAGGACATTTTAAGTTTTTTCTGAACCATTTTTTAATAAACATAATAAAAATGCCACTGCTTCTCCAGAGCAGAATTTTATTATTAGAAAATATATTACAGATTGGTTGGTACACTGTAATCCCTGAAATTCAGATTAACCTGCAACAAATAAGTAAACAATGTCACAGATGTGGACCATTTGTTCAGTCTATCCACAGAAGACTGAAATAATGAATGTTAATGTGACCTAATTCTTACCTAGGAAGCAGACACATAGAAACTTCTTTTAATGAAAATCAACTGCAGAGTTGGCAAGAGGTGTTCTTTTTAGTCTTCTAATGTTAAAGCAAGTGAACAAATGAGATGAAACATGTCATTTTTAACCAGTTAAGATGAAATCAGGTAATATATTATTCTGCTATAAACACAAACTTGCAGCTCATTTACATGAGACTAAGACTGAACTTGCAAATTCAAGCAATAAATGTAAGGCTTGATGGTTATTTTCTTTCACCAACTGGAAATTACATTATGAGACTGTTGTGCTTCTGAATTATATAGGATAACCGACGAATCATGCTGCTTTAAGGCATTGGTGGTCTCATTCCATTTCAGAATTCATTTATGCACTAGAACTGTGCACTCTGCAGTTTTATATGCTTTAGGGCTTTTATTCTTTTATTTGTTTTCTGTTCAAAAAGGCACCACTACATTAATAATATTTGTGACTGTGCTGAAAGAGATGCTGCTGGAATAATCGTTAAAATTGCATTTTATACTATACTGTTGCTTTAAGTGTCATTTAAAAATACATATTGTTCCCATATTCAACAAATAAATACCATCAAAGTATCGCATTTTAATTGCATGGAGACTAAATTCTCTTGAGAGTAGACTTATTGGAAACAAATTTCCAAATATATTAATCACACCACAACAATGAACAAGATGGTTGCACAAAACCTGAGAGCAGAAAAAAAATAAGCTTCTCTAAATGCTGTAATTTTTTTTCAGAAAAACTAAATTTAAAGTGTAAATGTATATACTATTGCAGAATATCCTCCGAAGAAATCTTCTTTGTTAAAGGTTATCAGAAATGTCATCTTTTATTTGTTGCACTCAGTTATCCGTGGTACTGCATGCATAATTTGATCATCTTCTTCTGTTTCTGTGACTGACACAAAAATGCTGAGCATCAACTATCAAAAAAATCAAACTACTGTAAAATTTCAGTGATGTGGTGTATACTAACTGATTCTGAATGAATAAGGCCCACTTGCAAACAGATAGAATACACACATATGCATAATGCAGAGAACAGAGCTCACAGGCAGCTGTTGATGGTACATTGTTCAAACAAGATTACATCCTGCTGTGTGATTCTTTCCTGAGTTGAAATTTTAAGAAAGGTATGCATTTTATCAGAAAAATTCACTTTGATTGAAAGAATAGGCTGACTGTAGAGTTGTTGCGTAAAAGTCTGCACCATAGCATAGCGGTGAATTTCAACCGAAATTCAACTAAAAAAATAAAGCCATTCAATGTGAATCAATGTTATTATTAAACTACTTAATGTGATATGATTAATCAAAGGATCGAACATATCAAACATGAAAAATTATTTCATTCTGAAAAAATAATTTTGATTTTTTTCCTTGTTTTTATACAGGGAATACCACAAGGATCAAAGTATTATATTTCTGCACTCAGTTATGATGTGGGGATTGTCACTCATTTTCCGAAACTAAGGAAACATAGGGAAGGTCTACATAAATATGCATCATTGTCAGCAGTCATGTCCCATTTCTAGTGCTGATTGTTTTAATGAAAAAGACATTTTATAAAATCAAGTGGTTATTGATTACATGCTGGAAATATTTGTCCAGTGTTTCCAAGCAGCATATATAGTATGTTTCTGCCATGCCTGGTTATGCTGGTAGTTTTGTAAAAATGTAATTACATTTTGGTACCATATAGAAATATAGATGAGTACCAAATTGGTTGCTGCATTATCATGCCCTTTATTGGTTTATATTCTGTTACTAGCAGATATTGATTACTTCAAAATTCTAAGTTTTGTAAAATTCTAAAATTAAATATGATTAAAGAATGCAAATTAGCAAAAATGAGTTATTGTTAAGGTGCACAAATGTTATTTTTGCGAATTTTTCAGGAAATAACTCTCATATTCAAAATCCAGCCCTTATGAACATTTTAAAAAGAATAATCACCAAAATCAGACTACAACAATGGGAGTCTGGAAACAGACTATATGTCCCCAGCTTCATTTTCTGTCAGGTGATTGACTTGTTAATGAGTTAGCAGGTATAGTCCAGTTTAAAAGGTGAGAAGATGGGCAATGCCATCTAGTACTGGAGAGTCCAGGCATGATACTTGAACGATGTTTTGAATATTCACTGAATATAACCAAGAGCAAAAGACACAGATGTCTTTCCCACAGGACCTTATATAGTGAGCAGACCCACCCTGTCACCCCAAAGAATGAGAGCTCTTTAGATCAATTTGGGTAGGGCAGTAAGTTTGGGAGGATGTCAGGGGCAAGTGAGGTCTCCTTGGCTCAGTGTAATGGGTGCAAGTTAAGTTGCCTCATACAAGTTTCTGTATAATGTCAATGACCCTTCACTGCATTTGTATAGTAATGGAAGGCTCTCTGTATAGTCTTCCTTAGTAAAGACAGTTATTGTTTATGACATGAGAATATGAGGTGATGAATATGATTTTTGAATGTTGAAAGTAAGAATGCAGTGATTCAGTCTTAAGTTACATAGAATCAATGTACACCTCAACTCTTTCAGCTTTAGACATTAGTGTTGGATATCAGAATTGTGAATTAACAGGCTAGCAAAATTATATCTGTAATAGCTATAAAATACAGACACTATAGGGTTAAACCTTCATAGAGAAGCATGCTAAGAAATATTTTGAGATGGAACTGACTGGAATTGAACTGCATTTATATACTGAAAGACAGACATTGAGAAGTCATAAAACAGATTAATATAAAATGTGTTTAACTGTGAAATGCTGAATATGTAAATACTGAGGTTCATTATATTTGAAATAAATAGATAATTCATGCTAATGTTTACATCTGCCTAATAATGTTTCTGGTCAATTGTAGACAAGAGTGCTTATGTGTCATGGGGAGTTGTGGAACATGGAATAATTGTATTTTATTGCATATATTCAAAAGTCTAATTGCTATTTTCTGTCAGAGCTAGCTAATACTGAAAATCTAATGGTAATTGTGTTGAGAACACACAGGTAAAAGTTTACAGTTTACACTGGACATATAATAGGTGCGTCTATATCATATTATCGAACGATGTAAACAGAGAATGCTATTTCCAAACGTGGATCCGCTTAGGCTAAACGCTTTACAACTTGCTTTTATTGAAATAAAATTCTGTCACTTCTCCTCAAACTGTCTTCTTGTGTTTGTGTTTTTGTAGCAGGGAATGCTATTTCATCGTACTGATAATATCGAAACAACAAAATATCGAAGTTTCGGAAGAGAAAATTTTTTCCCAGGGAAAAAATGTGCTGGTCCGTAAAAAAAAAAAAAAAAAAAAAAAAACTTAAACACAAATTTAAGTGGGGGGGGGCTTTGCCCCCCACCTCCCCATGTGGGGGGCTGTGCCCCCCACACCCACCTACTTAAATATACCAACTCTGAGATCACATCATAGTCCTGAAGACTGCCCACCAAATTTTTTTTCCTGGGAAAAAATTCGATGTTCCCTGACTTCGCTATTTTGCCATTTCAACAGTATCAGATTGACTAAATAGCATTCGCTATTTAGTCCATTCAATAGCTTCATATAGACCCTAATAGGCAGTAGCCTAGAAGAGATACTCCAGTAAAAACTCAAGGAGTGTTTCGTATCATAAAAAAATGAATATATACATAAATATATATATTAATATATATATATATATATATATATGTGTGTGTGTGTGTGTGTGTGTGTGTGTGTGTGTGTCTTTGTGTGTGTGGTGGGTATACTTCATATCAATGAAATTACACTTTACCAAATTTAAAATTCAGAGATTAAATTACTGAATCAACAGAAGCATGAAAACTGACACTACCGAATGTCAAAACAATGAAAAACAGACAACAACAGGTTTGTTTTTTTTTTTTTTTGTCCAAAGAATTATCAGTTTCAGATTTAACACAGAAGTTGGAGCTTCTGAATTGAGCCTGTGGTATAGTGAGGATTAAGAAATTTGGCCTTATCCCCACTGTAGTACAACCTCAGAATTGGCATATATAATTTGCGGTGGGTGCAGGGGAGCTTCCCCCCTGCAAAAACTTTAAAAAATGTATAGTTTCGTGTTTTTAACTTTTTGTGTTTGTCCTGTATAAATGATGGCATTGAATATTTTAAAGGAATAGCTACAGTGTTGAATATGTCAAAGTGGAATGTTTAGAGTAATAGATGTGTGTCCCTTTAAAGTTTAATGCTTTTAAGAGGAAGACGTGGTTTAAACTGAGGAATTTTTTGGTTTTAATTCTTTCTAAAAGAAGTGAAGGTGTTGTGTTTATTTTTACTGTAATGAATAGGTTGTTGGGAGCAGTAAGTTGTATTCAAATTTAATTTTTTCGTTATTTTGAGTTTCGGTAATCTGAAGTTTCATGCTTCTGTTGATTCAGTAATTTGATCTTGGCATTTTACAATTCAGTAAAGTGTAATTTCATTAATATGAAGTAGACCCATGTATTTATATATATATATATATATATATATATATATATATATATATATATATATATATATATATATATAACATACTTCATTTCAGGTAGTTCTGAGTAAGGGGGTACATCTTCTTGTATTTGTAAAGGAAACTAACACAACATTTATATGTGCTGACTACTGGACCCATAGTTATAGCCATGCTCACATTTGATGTACTATTTGATAGATACTGCACAACTGAACAAAACCTTTTTATAGTGGAGATCTAGGCAAAAAAAATGCTCTGCCAGAATGTGATGAGTTGCTTATCTAAAATCATAATGAAAAGTATAAACAATGAACAAGCTTTGATCCAGTAAGAAATTAATATAATGTATTTGCAAAGGAAACCTGAAGAAAAATTAAAAAAAAAAGACCCCAAGAGGACATAACCAAACTGTGTGTAAGAACAGATTCTGTATCCAGAATGTAAGACTGTTTCTCCTATACGCTTCTTTAAAACAAATCCGTTGTCCAGTACTATAATGGTTTAAAAGTGCAGTACTTGCATGTAAGCTTTGTAAACCACAAATAAAAATATTATGTCAAAATTCAGCTTCATTTGGCTGTTTTGCATCTTTCCATTTCTCTGTCATTATTTAGACAGCTGGCCTGAGGTACAAGCTTTTAAGTTACTTTTTTATGTGTTGCCTACATCATCTCTGTGGTTTGGGCGGCACAGTGGTGCAGCGGTTAACGTTGTCACCTCACAGCAAGAAGTTCTCCGGTTCGATTCTCGGCTGGGGTGCCTTCTGTGTGGAGTTTGTATGTTCTCCCTGTGTTCGCGTGGGTTTCCTCCAGGTACTCTGGTTTCCTCCCACATTCCAAAGACATGCATCTGGAGCATTTCTCCCCGGGCCTCCGCTGAAAACAGGCTCTGTGGAACCTAGTCGACATTCCCGGTCAACAAATGTTAAATAAATAAATATATGCTTCAAGACCACTCGTTCTCATCCCTTTCCACACTATGGTCCAGTTTCTGTCTTCCCATACAGCCTTTAGTTTGCAAAATACGTATCCTTCCATTTTTCAGTTGCATTCCACACATGGTGTTTTACATATTGCATTAAAAAAGTTTGGTACAAAACCTTGTTCATTTTGAAGATCAAAGTTTGATATGAATGTGGACTTACCTGTAAATTGACCAGTTCAGAAGGTTAATAGACACTCACAGTATTTGTTTGTAGTTGGTATACTTGTGTCTTACATGTTATTTTAAGGGTGAACATTAGTTAGGGATGATTTAATGGCTACATTTGTCCATCAGAGACATAGGTATCATACAATGGATGAATTTCTGATTACCCATCCAATGGTCCAGATTGCACTTAAATATGGTTAGGGAAGGGCTCTGCTATACATGGATTGGAAGACTATTCCAGGAAATGGACATTCTCTGAGATACATACCTGTCCCTCCAAATTGTCTTATTTAAGTCACAAGCAATGTTTAACTCCTTAGGTCTAATAGTTCTGGTGCTGTTTGTTTTGAGGTATGCAAAAAGTCCATCACAGTGGGATCCAATGATCCTTTTATGCCAGGCATAAATTGCCTGTTAGCAGTCTGTAAGGAAACACATTGTGCTTTAAGGCAATCTGCATAGGACCTAGTGTTTACCCCCAGTATCCTTTTCGTTAAGAACCTCTGGGGATATTCCGGCTGTTGCATGTGCCTGGCCCAATTCATACTGAAGATGATATTATATTCAATGACAGGTCTGATGAGGGCTGAGTACAGTGGCATAATGACTTTCGTAGATCTAGATGCCATGCACTTACTTATATGTTGAGCAGCATAGAATGATTTTCTTACCAGCTTGGACACGTGTTGGTCAAAAGATAGATTACTGTCTACGTGAGTCCCTAAATCTCTGATTACTGTATTTAATTTTAGGGGTGTTTTATCAATGAGGTAGTTTGTCTGACAGGCAAACTTCCCCAAAGGTGCTACTATTATGCTTTTCTTGGCATCGAGTTTTAAGCAATGTCTTTGGCATTAGTAATTTGCCTGTGTTAGACTTACCTGTAAGATGTTAGTATTTGGGGAGGGGGTTTCTGTGATTGCTCCTAGTTTGTAATCATCTACAAACTTGGTTTGTCAGAAGCCCTTGACACTGGGCATGGCATGAAAAATAGATGCGAATGAGGAGTGGGTCAAGCACTGGGAGACAACTCTGGTGGCTGACCTCTTTGTGGATGTGGTCTCTGTGATCCTAACTTTCTGGGTTCTGTCTGTAAGCCAGATGCCTCTCCAGTGAGCTACACTGGGGTTTATGCATTATTCTGTGAGTTTGTTTACAACGCCCGAGTAGGATATTGTATTAAATGCCTTAGCAAGGTCAAGGTAGGCAGTGTGCATAGCCTTACCTTCATCCATTGCCTTCCATTTCATTTTAATCCATTGTCTTAGTGACCCTCTCAAAGAGGTCCACCAGGTTCAATAGGCCTGACCTGCCTTTGACAAAACTAATGTGGATCAGCTCCAGTGTCTGAAGGGTTTCAATGTCATTGTTAATCATTTCCATGATAATTCTTTCCATGACTTTGCATATGAGACTAGTTAGACTAACGAATCTGCAGTTCCCAGGATCCATTGATGGTCTACCCTTATACAGAGGAATGACCATTGCAGTGCTTCTTTCATGTGGGATGATGCCTATGAGGATACAATATGTGAATAGTGTCTCCAATGGCCCAGACAGGTCATATTTTAGGCTGTTTAGGAGGTATCCTATCATAGATTGTTAATCTTGGAGTATTTTGATTAGTGCCTTCTATGAGCACTAGCTTAAAAGGTAGACTTGTGGACCATTATTTTCCAGACGGATTTTCATGACAGAATAATTATTTAAGGATTGTTATATATTTTTGTTTGATCTTCTCTTTATTCTTTCCTGGAAAGAGTGTTCTTCTCATTTTTATATATCTAGGATGTATTTTTCCCAGCTCAGGAAGCTTGATTCATACCATTAAATATAAAAAAAATAGTTGCTTATTAAAAAAAAAAAAAAAAACACTAGGAATGCAGTGGATTATAAGATCTTGTCAAAAGTTGGGTAAGGACATTGCAATTATTTAAATTCAAACAGATTATTGAGAATTTAATCAAGGTGAGAGACACATCATATTGAGGTCTATGTTCAGCCATCGAATGAAACTTCCATGGAAAGGTTTAACACTGGACTCTATCCAGCGAATGTTCATTCAGTGAACATTCATTTCATCAATGGGGAAAGTAACTAGTTGGCCACCACTTCCTCATGGGCCCCACTGCAGAATTTCAAACCCACCCAGGTGAAAGGGTCTGCAACCACACCCACCAACATGGGGGTTTCACCCACCACATCCCCCCTAACTATATATACCAACTCCAAGACCATACTACAGTGGGGAAAAGGGAAACAGGGAAGTGGTGGCCAACTAGTTACTTTCCCAGTTTATTTATTTTATTTATTTTTATTTTATATTTGTTGACCGGGATAGCCCGACTGGATGCATGTCCATTTTAAGCAGAGGACCAGGGAGAAAAGCTCCAAGGGTAAGCAGATACAGCATTACATAATACCAGCATTACATATTACAAACAGACTATTGACAGTGATTACATAAGTAAGCAAGTTAAACAAGTTCCACAGGTTACAGTTAATCCAGAGCGTAAGTCAGGATTAAATTAAATTACACAGTAAGCTGGTTAACAGATTTTTACACATTCAAGAGAGAGTTAGCCAGGCTTGATACATTGACATAGCCAGTTAAGTGCCAAATGTTGTTTGAGTCTAGTTTTAAATTGACCTAAGGTAGAAAGTATGGTAATATCAGCTGGAAGAGAGTTCCAGGGTCTACTTACAGAGTTTGCAAAGAGAGTGTCACCGGCTGTGTTATTAATTTTGCTAGTCTGAATTAGTAGTTTGTTAGTGGATCGAAGCAGTCTAGGATTATTGTAGGGGTGATAATATTTTTAAGTGAAGGAGTATTGTCCAGATTATAGAGGATTTTATAGGCCATAATCAGTTGGTTATACTTAATTAGGCTGGGTAGTTCAAGCCACCCAAGCTGATTTAGATTGATGCAATGATGTGTCCTAAAAGGCAGGCCAGTGACAAACCTGGCAATGTGGTTGTAGCAAATTGAGAGTTTGTTAAGGACAGTCTTGTTTAAATTCGAGAGTAGAGGGGATGCATACAGAAGGGTTGAAAGAAGGTGAGTGCGAGCTATGGCAATTTTAGCTGGAGGCGTTAGGAAGGCTTTTATTCTGTAAAGTGACACTAGTTTTTTATTGATGGTTTTGATAGTTTGGTTAAGATGTAGGTCAAATTTTAGATTATTATCTATGATGACATCTAATAGTTTTGTAGAGGGATCAGGGGAGATTATTTTGCCATCATTTGAATTTATGGTAAAGATGAAAGCGGTAGACCTACATGTTGGTGAAAATAACAGCATTTTAGTTTTTTTGGGATTTAGGATCAGACGACGTTCAGAAAGCCAGTTTTCTATTGTATTAAAGGTGGTATGGGTAGCTGACCATAACTCTATTGGAGATATGGCCGAGCAAATCAGAGTAGAGTCATCAGCATATTGGATACAGCTGACTTTTGGGATGACAGTATAAAGGTCGTTAATGAAGATGGAGAACAGCAAGGGCCCTAGTATAGAGCCTTGTGGTACTCCAAGGGTGTTAGGTAGAAGATTAGAGAGTTTGTTCTGCCAGAGGACAGCCTGCTGTCGACCATTCAAGTAGGACTGAAACCATTGAAGGGCTCTAGTATCTAGACAAAATGTTTGCAGGGTGTGGATTAAAAGTTGGTGATCAACCATATCGAATGCCTTGGAAAGATCCAAGAAGAGGGCTGAGGATACATAATTATTGTTGAGATTATGGTTTATGGTGTTGGTAAAGGCTAGGAGGGCTGAAGTAGTGCTGTGATGAGGACGGAAGCCATGCTGAGTGTCTGCCATAAGGTGATTCTGGATTAGGTGGTGCATGAGTTGTCTATGAATACATTTTTCCATAATCTTTGCAAGTGGAGAGAGTATAGCTATTGGCCTATAATTGGAGAATTCAGTAGAGCTGCTTCCTTTGTGAAGTGGGATTACATAGGATATTTTCCAGATGGTGGGAATTTTAGCTTCTACTATAGTTCGATTGATTAGTATTGAGACGGGGTAAGCAATAGCATCAACTGATTTTTGTAGGTGCTCGGCAGGGAGTTGACCAGCAGAAAGTGTAGTGGGTTTTAATTTTTTGATCAGGGTACGGATAAGTGAAGTGGCGACTGGTTGGAAGCTGAATGCGAGTAGGTTTCTAGGGGTGGACCAGGAGAGCTAGGAGGTAGTTGGCTAGCTAGGGCTTGAATTGTCTCAGTAAAGAATCGGTTAAAACAGTCATAAACATCTTCAGGGTTTTATCAATAGTAGCAGCAGGGATTGAGGTTGAAGTTTGTCCAGGATGTAGTACATTATTTAAACCTGCCCAAAACTTCTGAGGGTTATTTTGAATTACTGTCTGTAAATTACAGTAATATTGTTTTTTGTCTTGTAAAATGGATTTTTTAGTTTCGTTCCTGGATTGCCTGTATTTAATGTGATCTTGGGGGGTCTTTAGAAGAACGCCATAAAGCCCGTGCTTTGTTTCTAAGAGTAATTTTGAGTTTAGTGTCTTTAGAAAGCCATGGTGCAGTTTTTGCCTTTGTTCTCTTTGAACGAACAGGTGCATGCAAATCAAGGATCTCAAGGAATTTGTTGTTAAAGTATGCTATTGCTTCCTCTAAGGGGAGGTGTTTTAGAATAGACCAATTACATGAGTTTAGTTCTTGTTGGAATTTGGCAGGGTCAAAGTTTTTATTGTTTCTAACCTTTCTGAGTAAGGTTTGTTGGGAATAAATGGCTCTGTGCTTAATTACATATGTGAGAAGGTGATCGCTTAGGCCTTCAGGGAGGCTACCAGAGATGTACAGTCGGGGGTGACTATTTATGAGTACCCAGTCAAGTATGCTTTCTTTTTTGTTGGATTTACCTTTCCTGGTAGGGATGGATATGATTTGTGTAAATGCATGCAGGTTAATATGGGTGGTTGGGGATTCTGAGGAACAGGTGCCCCAGTCTGTGTTAAAGTCTCCAACTAGTAGGGTTTCTTGGGGTGTAGTGACATGATAGCCAGTGCAGGATATCTTCAAGTGTAGATATATTTTTACCTGGAGGAATGTACATACAGATGATATTAATGCATTTATTTTTATTAAGTTGCAATTTGGTGGTAAGAATCTCTGAGTTATTAATCTGAGGTGGGTGTATTACATCTATGGTGACATTCAACTCAGATTTATAGAGTACAGCTACCCCACCCTCCTTCCTGGAAGCACGATCCAGCCTGTGTATGTTGTACCCAGGTGGTAACACTTCATTGTCTGTAGTGTTAGGTTTTAACCAGGTTTCAGATAAATAGAGAATCTCAGGGGAGTGGACATCCAGAAGTGCATGCAATTCATGTACCTTTTTTATTAATGCTTCTAATATTGAGATGATATGCTAGGAGAGAGTTAGTTGGCCTATTAATTGTAGGTTTGTAGCTTAGATTGCAAGTAGAGGGGGTATGTGTATCTGAAGTTGGTCGGACAGGGTTGGGGTGAATATCACCACCAAATATTAGGTTAAGTCTATACTTGGTGATGAACTTCAGGAATTTGTTTATTAGTTTGTGGTAGTGCTTTGATCTAGAGCTAATGTGCCTGGGGTTGAGATGCTGATAGACTGAACAAGATGTTGGATAGGACCTGGTACTGTAAGTATGGTTGAAGGTGGGAGGATTTACAGCGGGGGTGATAGTATGGCCTTTCGGGACCTGAACTCCCGTGAGAAAATGGTTTTCATACAAGGTAAGCAGGTATAGTGTGAACAAGAGGGGTAGTAAAGAGGAGTATATCATTATTTGTGATTCAGCTAGTGAGTTAAGGAACTGTTTTACCTGCTGATGCAACACCAGAAAATAGAGTGGTGAGGTAAAGGTACTGGAAAGGGGATGGGAGAATGCCAGATGAAAGCTAATAGGTGCTATTAAAATGTAGTAGGAACGAAAGTGAGGAACCAACCACAAGGAGTACGCACAAAGTTATTCTTTAAAACCACAAGTATTCTGGCTGAAGAAAATATTAACAGTCCGTTGTATAATCCAAGCAATTCTTTATTAGAATACAAAAGATAAGCGCTTTCACGTGGTAAGTCCACGCTTCATCAGATGTCATTAGAAAATACATAAATTCTGTTATTTAACCTCTAAAACGCGGGAAATTAATTGAACAATTTTATAGTTAAAACAGCTGTGTGTTTGTTGCTAAGCGCTCTGTAAGTGCGCTCATTAAGCAGCGAGAATCTCACCGCTATTGCAAGCGAGACATGGCAGATAAAAATCAGAACTATCTAAAAAATCACATGACGTGAAATGCTTCGCTATATGTGTATCAATAAAAGATATACTTCTTTTTTTAAGATTTAAAAATTAAAATGCTATTAAAATGTAGGTAGAAGAATGGGGTGGGAGGAATTATCCCAGATGAAAGCAGATAGGATCTAGAAAGTGGGGGAGGGGCTATAGTACTTTAAATTTAGAGGTACTGGGGGCGGGAGAAAATTGGGGGCAGAGATGGGAGCGAAGAGAGCCCGAGCATAGCGAGGGTGAACGTAGCAGGACTATTGCAGTTTACAAGGTTTCCTAAGTAGTCCTAAAGCTATAAGGTAAGTATTATAGCTGTTAATGTAAGAGTCAGTTTACTTAAGTTACAGGGGAAGGAGGCAAACACTCAAGTAGAAAAAAGAGCCCTATGGCTGACCAAAATGGTGACTTGCTTAATTACACAGCACTAAGTGAAAGCTTAACAAATGCTTTTTGTGTGCATCCTACTCTGCTTAAATGCTGAGAGAAACTGATTTTGTTATGGTGACCAATTGCAGTCCTGTAGACTCCGTTTTGTAGGTAAATGTAGAGTTCAACTAGGAAAAGAGAAAAGCAGAGATTCTAGGGTAAGCATGAAGGCAACAACAGGCAGTTATTTTATAATAATACATTCAGAAAGGTTTGGGGGGGGGGTAAAGTAGCACACTTCAGAATGAACTAGGATTTACAGCTAAGAAACCTAAGCAAGAGGCAGTAAAAAAAAACAATTGTTCACAATAGTACAACTGGAAAATTGCCAGTAAAAGCTCTTCAGGTATAGCAAGCCCAATTTATTCAGGTCATAAAAGTACTTCTTCAATGTGTGTGTGCAATTTAAACTTTAAAAACACATGCAGCAAGTAGGAGCTCTGATTATACACTTTCTCTAGGTACAGGTTCAGTTTAAACACAAATATTACCACAGAAATTCAGTAAAGTCACTAGCTACTTATAGAGCCTCTGCAACAAAATATAGCAGTCTGTGCAGAATCAGAATTTAGAAGCAGGTCATTCAGTTACACAAAAAACAGTGAAAGATCCATACAATGAAGAAACGTAGTGGGGCTATTGCAGTTTATTAGGTTTCCTAAGGTGTCCTAAAGCTATAAGGTAAGTATTTTAGCTCTTAATGTAAGAGTCAATTACAGGGGAAGGAGGCAAACACTCAAGTAGAAAAAAGAGCCCTATGAATGACCAAAATGGTGACCTGCTTAATTACACAGCACTAAGTGAAAGCTTAACGAATGCTTTTTGTGTGCAACCTACTCTGTTTAAATGCTGAGAGAAACTGATTGTGTTATGGTGACCAATTGCAGTCCTGTAGACTCCGTTTTTTAGGTAAATGTAGAGTTCAATCTGCTTAAATGCTGAGAGAAACTGATTGTGTTATGGTGACCAATTGCAGTCCTGTAGACTCCATTTTGTAGGTAAATGCAGAGTTCAATCTGCTTAAATGCTGAGAGAAACTGATTTTGTTATGGTGACCAATTGCAGTCCTGTAGACTCCATTTTGTAGGTAAATGCAGAGTTCAATCTGCTTAAATGCTGAGAGAAACTGATTTTGTTATGGTGACCAATTGCAGTCCTGTAGACTCCGTTTTTTAGGTAAATGTAGAGTTCAATCTGCTTAAATGCTGAGAGAAACTGATTTTGTTATGGTGACCAATTGCAGTCCTGTAGACTCCATTTTGTAGGTAAATGCAGAGTTCAATCTGCTTAAATGCTGAGAGAAACTGATTTTGTTATGGTGACCAATTGCAGTCCTGTAGATTCCGTTTTGTAGGTAAATGTAGAGTTCAAACTAAGTCACACCAGGTCAGCCAAGGGGGGAAAAGAGAGGGAAATCCTAAGCACCTAGATTTGAAAAAAAAAGTTGATGAAATTAACATTTTCTGAATGAAAGTTCAATGAATAGGGTTCAGTGCTCAGCTGTTTGATGAACGTTTCATTTGATGGCTGAAAATAGACCCATCATATTTGATAACCAATTAGTAACCTATTCAGGAGTTATAGTGATAGTCAGAAATAAAGTGATATGAGACACATTTTGTATTTCCTGTGTGAATATCAAACATTTATTTTAATGTTGTATTTACAGACTAGTGAACTAACTCTTGTTTTATTGAGTACTAACCCACGTCCTGTACATTACAATATTTAAGGAAGCTTAGAGCTACTCTTTCAAATTATTTGCCAGTGTGTCTAACATAATTGAGATGAGTGTTTTTGAAAGTTTCAACAAAACCAAAAGGCAGCATAAATGCACAATAAAGACTAAAAATAGAAAAACAGTGCACTGTGGCAGAGAGACAGCAAACCAGAGGTGAAAAACTGGCAAAACTTTATCCACCCTCCATGGTGCTGTTTTTAGGCAATACCAAATTGGCAAACCTACTGACATAGCAAAATCAGCTCAACCAAACCTCAAGGTGTTACTGTTCAAGTCCAGGAGCCTAAATAAAACATGGACTCCCTCCAGGCCCTCCTCACATTCTAGAATATAGACATCTGTGCTGTAATAGATACATGCTTTAAAGTGGTATAGAGAGCCATGGCAGTGCAATATTTCAGTGCCTTCCAACGTTTAGACCAGTAGCTACACAGACAAGAGCTAAAGTTAGGGGTGTCACAATATATATTTATAACAAGCATACTTCTATGGTGGTCAGAGTGAATGATGTGTTGGAGCTCCTACACATGCAGATTACCATAGACAAAATCCTGTACTGTATCCTTATACAATATCCTCTATGCCCTAAGAAGCTCACAATGCATACTCAGACCTAATGGAGACACTAACCATCTAACTTAACACCCCACTTATGGGAGACTTTAATTATGCCTCTACAGACTGGGAATCCTACACAGCCTCAAACCTACAGACACAGGGATTCCTGGACTTTGTAAATACAAACAACCTTGATCAAACAGTGAAAACATCCATTAGAGTTTTCAACATATCGGACCTCATCCTCAGAATAAGTGAGAACATTCCCTGGTAAGGTTTGGCCATAAAGCTGTCTCCTTCAAACTCAAATTCAACTCTGTAATCACTTTAAAACCAGTAACAATTGGGAACTATTCCAAGGCAAACTACATTTTATTAAGTGATGGTTTATTAACATTCAATGCCCCTCAAAACCCAGAGAACACAGCACCTATGTTAAATAGTTCACAAAATCTTTTTAACCATGTCAATGGCTGCATAGAGGCTGCTGTACCTACCAGAAATAAGCAAAAAAACTAGCCCCCAGAAACAAACTGCTGAGTGGCATCCCAAATTAAACAGGATATACAACAAATGGAAATGATTATGGCAAAATCAGGAAGGGTAATTAACATAAAGCTAAAATCTCTTTCATCAAAGTAAATAGGCATCTAAGAGGGCTAATTAGGGCAAGAAAGGCCAACCTTGTGGTTAATATAGCCTCCCAGGTGAAAAATTACCATAAGACCTTCTACGGCTATGTCAGAAACCTCAAAGGCAGCACACAGCAATGTGCTGAACTGGCAGTTAATGGTGTAACATTCACCTGACCTGGCAATATAGCAAGCATGTTACAGGACAAATTCAATTCTAACTTTACCCCCCACTCACTCCAGCTATTCCCACAGAAATACCCTCAAACATAACCCATCTAGCTATAACTATGTAGGATATACTGGCTGCACTCACTAAAACCAAGGACATAGCCTCAATGGACCCTGATAATATCCCATGATGCCTTATAAATAGTCCAAAAATATGATTTATCAGGACCCCTGGTGTCATTATTTAACTATAGTCTTAAAACAGGTTTTGTTCCACATTAATGGAGGACTGCGAACAGTCATCTCTCATTATAGGGGAGTAATTTCAACAGATCCTGGAAACTACAGACCCATTAGTCTGACTATTCATGTTTGCAAAGCCACTGAAAGAATTGTCATGAAAATAATCAATAAGGCTATAGGAGATCTCCAGACACTGTATCCATCCCAGTTCATATTTGTCATAGGAAGGTTGTGCTTACTGAATCTGGTGGACTTCTTTGTAAGAGTCACTAAGGCAAAGGATGAAGGGAAAACAGTGCACACTGTATACCTAGAACAGGCTAAAGTATTTGATAAAATACTCTACTTGGGCATTGTCACACACTGCATATCTAGAACAGACTAAAGCATTTGATAAACTGCTCTACTCGGGCATTGTCAACAAACTTATGGAAGTAGTTAGTAACACCTGTTTATCACACTGGACAGCTAGCTGGCTCACTGACTGTTAGAATCAGTGAGTTTGCTGCCACAAGAGGCTGGTCACCAGTGGAGGCTCCCCTTTGCTCTGTGCTAGGCCCAGCCCTCTTTACATTTACTTCTTGGATGTCAAAGCCAGTGTCAAATGCCTCTGTCTAACCAAGTTTGCAGATGATTGCAAACTGGGAGCGGCCATTGAATCCCCCCAAGATGAGAACACCCTTCAGGAAATTCTAATACAGACAAATGTTTGGTACCAAAGTCATAGTTTAAAATACAAAAACAAGAAATATATTATAGTACCTTTTGGGAAGTCTGCCAACTGGTAACTATGCCATCAATAAAACACACTTAAAAGTTGATTCATTAGTCAGGGATCTGTGAACTTTTGTAGATAGTTACCTAGCTTTTAACCAACATGCATCCATGGTAGTAAGAAAATCCTTCTACGGCGGTCAACGTATAACTGAGGGCATGGTATCTAGGTCCAGAGATGTCACCATACCACAGTAATCAGCCCTCATCAGACCCATCATATAACACCTGCTTCAGTGTACACCTGACCAGACACATGGAGTAACATGAATATCCACAAAGGTTCCTTACAAAAAAATACAGGGAGTAAACAAAATGTCCTATGGTGATCACCTCAAGGATCATTCTCTTTACACAGTATCAAGCATATTTCTGAGAGGCAATCTTTGCCTGGCATACACGGCATCTCTAGACCCTGTTTTGATAAATCTTTTGCATATCCACAAAACAGATCGCATTAGATGTACTAGATCAAAAGACCTAAATTTTGCTGGCAAAATACATAGGACATGCTGGAGAGACAGATATGTTTCCAAGAGAATTCCCGTTCTCTGGAACAAGCTCTTCATCCATTGAAGAAGAGTTCCTCCCTCTGACTATATAAGCGCAACTTCAACTAATGGCTGAGTAATCAGAAGTTCACCCTGGGTCTGACTCCTATGTCTCTGATGGACACAGGCAGTCTGTAAATCAACCTCTATATAAATCAAACTTGTGGGCCAAATTCAGTTGCACGACTAGGCTTTTAATGGTCCTAGTGGTCATTAGCCTGGTATACACCTATGAACCTATGAACTTACATCTTCATCTCCACTCATTCCAACAGCAAAATAAAAGCACAGGCATATTTTTGTACTTTCCACCACAGCAGCATCATGAAGGCTCATGCTTATTAGAGAACACAGTAACCTATGATGAAAGAGAAACAGTTATGCATTGCCTTTTTTTTGCATTGGCTCACTATCACTGCACTCCCAGCCATAATGTAATTTTGAAAGATAATTTCTCAGTCAACACTATTAGTTACAGTATTACATGTATATACATTATTCAGACATTGTATCAAATAAAACTGCCTAAAGAAAACTCAGTGGGGTGCCTGTTACATTTCATGTGGTCACTGTGCAACAAAACGTTGTCTGATAAAGAAGAATTTGCATTTCATTGCCATGTTTGCTTGGAATAATGAGACTGATGAGGTTTAACTGCGAAGAAAAAAGTAGCAGCTTTTGATAGTTATAGATTAGCAGACCTGGTTCAGAATAACAAGTTTTGTTGTATTATCGACCTTAATACAAAGTGATGTAACTTCTCTAACTACCCTTCTGGGCATTCCTGATACTGTAATAGTAATTAGTAGGTCTTACCTTCAAAAATTAATAGTTGTAGTGAATAATTTTGCTTTTTGACAGGGGGAATGAAACACCTACTGATTGAAAAGATGAAAGTGAAAAGAACAAATGGGATTCTTTGCTACCATAATACAAACAGATGCTTGCGTCTTTCGGCTTTTCCCGGTTAGGGGTCACCACAGCGGAACTCCGGTCCGCCAATGATTGGCAGTAGATTTTTACATACTGGCTTGCCGGGCCTAACGCACAACCTTCAACGAAGGAAGGTCCATTCACGCTTGTCTCTACACAGAAGACGCTCTAATTGAGAATCGAACGGGCAACGTCTGTGAGGCGACGATGCTACTGCAGCACCACCACCGCAGTAATACAAACAGATGCTAAATTGTATTCATTGTAAGCTAAATATATTGAGTATATAACACATTACTAGGTAATTACAAAGTTTCTCTCCCTGTTTTAGAAAGTATTTAAATGCATTTTTTGTTCTTTCTGTTCAGAGATGTCACCTAACCATTTTCTGAGATAATGCTATCAAAGAATGCACTTTGTGCATTCCTTAAGTCACGCTTTTTGCAGTAAGACCTCTGAATCAATGATGTTTAGTGGGTAGATTCATAGCCCTGTCTTCAAAAATTAGAGCAAAGGGAATCCCTAACAATACCTTTTCTTGAAAGAGTCTGGCACCAGTGTGATAAACGACTTCATTACTTCACCCCTAAGGTTTGACCTGATTATTTTTCTTGTAGAATGCACTCTTGAATTTATGAGGTCTCTAAAGTAGCAGGTGTTTTTATCCTTTAGAATTCTGTAAGTTCTTAGCAATATACAAGTTGTACTGCATCTAGCAAGTACAGATATGGCAGGGGGATGAAACACATGAGGTGTTTAGCATGTATGTAAAATTGTCAGCGGTGCTACTTAATTTAAACTAATGCTTTGGCTTGTGAAAATGGTCTAAGTTATCTTACATCTTTACAATAACACTAATGCATTTTTGTGAGTTTAACATGACTCGTTTCCTATCTTGGAAGTTAAAAAAGAAAAGGACTGGTTATGTGCAGTTATACAGAAACAACATACTATAAGTTGTGTATTACTTAATCGTGATTACACACTAAATTGACTTCTTTAGCAATAATAATGCATCCTGTATTATGCAATGTCAGAAACCAAATACTTTAAGGAATAGTATCAGTGTAAAAATATGACTTATCCGTTCAAATATGCACACACATATGAGATAGAAGAAAATTCACACTGCAGATAAATAGAAATGCTTTGCTTCAGTGAAACCTTAAATAAGCATGCAGAAGAATTGCAGAGATACTCAGCTGTGTATATGTCATTCAAAAGCACAGATGTATATAGTAATATGGGCTGCAATATGTGCAGTAGATATAGTCTCCAAGTTACATTGTCTGAGAAGTTCCTCATTTAATTTTGTTCATATTTTGTTACGTTTGAGCTACAAGGTACTGGTGTAGTGCTAATATACCATGCTGCAGTGACAAAGTTCTGGGTTCAATTACCAAGCCCAGATATGGAAGGCTGCAACACAGACTTTTGACTGTAGTTGACAGTCTGGTCTTCTACCTCTGGATAAGACTGTCTCCTACCAGATCAAATCTTGATTGGGCCCAGAAGACATTCCTTGCTGCATATGCAGTTGTCTGGTGGCTTGCATTAAGAATAGACATGTAAGTGACTTATGAGTACCCACAACACATACAAAGCATGCTCCAGTATGAAGGTAGCCATGCAAAGAAAGTGTGTATAACAGAAAATCAATGAGTCTCTGCAGTACATCAGCCCTCAGTGTGCATAAGAGAAAGTCATAACTAGCTGGAGTCCTTCAGCCCTTGGTGTGTATATCAGAAAGTCCATGACTCTCTGTAATTCTTCAGCTCTTGGTGTGTATAACAGAAAGCCCATGACTTTCTGCAGACCTTCAGCCTTTAGTGTGTATAACAGAAAGTCCATGACTCTCTGCTGACCTTCAGCCCTTGGTGTGTATAACAGAAAGTCCATGACTCTCTGCTGACCTTCAGCCCTTGGTGTGTATAACAGAAAGTCTATGACTCAATGCAGACCTTCAGCCCTTGGTGTGTATAACAGAAAGTCCATGACTCTCTGCTGACCTTCAGCCCTTGGTGTGTATAACAGAAAGTCTATGACTCAATGCAGACCTTCAGCCCTTGCCGCACAATGGATAAATTGAATAAAGTAACTGGAAGTTCATCAACTGTAAAATTTAGATTGACGCAAAGAATTAGAAAAAAAAGCAAGTAAAAGAAGAGCAGCCTAATTATTAATCAATAATGAAGCAGATATGAAGAATTGTTTTATGTACTCATTCAGTCTGGTCTTCTTATACATTCTGAAATTTTGCCCATATAATATGTGTGTGACTTATTACTTAGCTGCTACCAGCAAAACATCCTGATAATGAAAATCATGTTATTAGCCTGTTCCTATAATATACCAGTTTGAACAGCCAAGGAGTTGAAACAGTTGCATCAGAAGTAATTTGCACTGAAGTTTAAACATTTATGCAACAGGGCTCCAGTGAGATATAAGCATTAAAGAAATAAAGCGTTGAGTCAACAGAAGTAAAGTAATCCATAAAAAGCACAAACGCTAACTGCCATGTATATCAAAATGATGATGCTTCCACCAAGATGTAGCAAACTGTTTTATAACATCCAATGTTAAATATTAAAGTAGTTAAGTGCTTTCACCCATTACATATGGGCTTCATCAGAATTACTAACACAAATTCAACTGTAGTTTAAATAAAAGTTTTGGCGCCAAATGGCCGTTTTAAAAAAAACTTCCCTTAAAGGCATATACTCTACATTAATAGAATGCTCTGTATATCACTGAGCATTACAATAGCATTAAGATTTAAAACAATTTGTTAAAAATACTTGTATAGATGCCTGATTCTAAAAATATCACTTGAATGAATGTAATATTGAGTCATAACATAACTGTAACAGCACTCTAATGTACTGGTGAGCTGATGTAACTGTTACTGCACATTAATGTAAACACACATTAAAATACTACCACACTATGGGAAAAAATGTAAAAAATATATAATGAATACTGTTAGGAATAATAATAAATACCAGCAGCATAACAATATTCAATACATTGTATAATCCAACAATAAACTGAATAAATAATGTATGTTAATGTGATCATCATATATTTAGCCCACCAGTTTATAATTTCCTAGCCAAAATCGGTTTGATGGATATATGGTCATTGAGACCTGGCAAAGTTGAAGCATCTGTGTACAATTGCCACCAAACCTCTTTATAACCCAAGATGGCCTTGGTATTACCCCCCCCCCCCCACACACCAGGATCAAATTTTACATTCTCTAAAATAGCAAACTTAAAAGAATGTAAATTTCCATACATTTCAATGTGCCTATATAAGGCATTGTTAACATCCTTCTTCCGGATACTATACAAATGATCATAAATACACTTTTTAAAATACCTTTCCATTTTCCCTATATAGTATCCAGTACAGACTGTACACTTAGCCATATAAACCACAAATTTGGAATTGCAATTGCCCTGCCTAAATCTAATACGTGTTTTGTTAATATTATCCAATATTATTGCATCTTCCTCCATAATATGTGTACATTGAATGCACCGTCCACATTTCATTGTATGTTTCTCATAATCCTTTGCCCTTCCACTATTTTTGTGTTCTAAATACATTTTCAAATTACTACCCATTTTGTACACAAACGTTGGTCTACTACCTACTGTATCCATAATATCCTGGTCAGCTAGCAGCACATTCCAATTATTAATCAAAATGCTCTTAATTTTGTTTACATGAGGTCCATATTCCAAAATACAAGCCCGTTGATAACCCTCCATCTTAGCTGGTTCAGAGCTAAGTAAACTTGGGGCATTATTCCCCCTATGATTAGCACCCAATAATGGGGGATATTTCTTGCCCCATTCCTCAATAATATATGATCTAACATCTGTCATCATTTTGGTACAATATCCCCTTTCTTTAAATAGGCTGGTAATGAAGTTCAGTTCATTAACCATATCCTTATAAGTTGACCGTGCTGCTCTTATATATTAACCCTTATATATGTTATATAAAAATTTTCTGGGATGGTTGCTAGTGTATTCCAAATATCCATTAGAGAAGGTGTTTTTTCTAAAAATACGGGATTTAAATCCTTCATCACCTTTGAAAATGTATGTGTCCAGGTACACTATTCCTTCTCTATTGCTCGAGTGTGTAAACCTCAAAAACTGACTGCTTTGATTCAAATAATCTAAAAAGATATCTAAACAGTCAGAACTACCATCCCAAAGGATATATATGTCATCTAAGAATCTAGAATAGTATTTCACATGCTGAAAATATTCACTGTTGAAAACAACTGATTTTTCCCAGTCTAGTATGACCAGGTTGGCAAAAATGGGTTTGGTGATAGTATTCATCCTTGTAATAAATATAGTTATGTTCAAGTACTATGGACATACAGTCTAAAATCAAACACACCTTGTCCCATTCTAAGTTAGCGTATTTTCTAATGCTATTGCAAAATGAGTCTATTCCCTCTTGTTTGGGGATACACGAAAAGAGGTCTATGACATCAATAGTGACAAACATTAGATCCTCTTTCCATAAATGTGCAGGATAATTGGCTAAAAATTCCCAAGAATCCTTCACCATGTGTGGAATTTTGCCATACAGATGTTTAAGCCATGTGTCAACAACTACCCCCAATGGAAATGTTTTGGAATAACTACCAGAAATTATCGGACGAGAAGGGGGGGGGGTCGCTGGTGTTTTTATCTATCTTAGGAATACCCACCAATGTAGCTAATTGGGGGTAATCAACTTTAAGATAGTTATATAGATCCACTGTAATTCTGTTATCAATCAGAAATTCTTCTATATACAAATCTATACACTTATATGTGATATTGATTTAATTTATGGATACAATCTCGTAATTTCCTGACTGCTGAAGAATCTCGTACATTTTTGTGGTGTATTCAAGAGTATCATAAATAACCACTCCTCCCCCTTTGTCTGGCTTCATAACACATATGTTGGAATCTTCCCTAAGTTTTTTTAGTATTTTTAACTCATCATCATTTAAGTTGCTACTACTTTTATTAGCCCTAAGTTTGTTATGAAGCTTATAAATCTCTCTGGTAACCATTTTGTCATATACAGCTACACTAGTACGCATGGGGGGAATAAATGTGCTTTTCTTCTTAAGCACATCCATACTGTGTGTGTCTTTCGGCTTTTCCCGGTTAGGGGTCGCCACAGCGGAACTCCGGTCCGCTAATGATTGGCAGTAGAGTTTTACATGCTGGCTTGCCGGGCCTAATGCACAACCTTCAACGAAGGAACGCCCATTCACGCATGTCGTCACACAGTAGACGCTTTAACTGAGAATCGAACGGCCAACGTCTAACTGTGAGGCGACAACGCTACCGCAGCACCACCACCGCAGTTAAGCACATCCATACTACTATGTATGTATTCATTAACACTACAAACTCTATCCTTATAAAAAAATAGCTAAATTGATTTTCCTCAAAAAAAGTTTGATTTCACTTAAACAATCAACTAAATGAAAAAAAGTGGTAGGAATGTACTTCATCCCTCGAGATAAAAGGTCAAAATGTACTGTGTCTAATACTAAATCAGTATAGTTGTATATTTTAAAGTTGTTGTAACTGAGTATGACACCGTCCACTACAATGTTTTTGTAGTATTTTCTTCTTCAACCTCCCACCTGGCTGCTGTGCGTCCTGTTCCTGTGCTAGAACTGGTAAGAGAATCTAAACGGTTTTAGGTATAAAATACTTGCTTTTCGTTTTTATTTGTCATTTTTATACTCCAATGTCATGACTGCTTTGTATGTACCTGATTGTGCTTTTGAATGTTTGCAATAACTCAGCGTTTTTTGTGCACGCTACTTGTAGCGTCTGTTGTCCGAAGTGTTTTGCGCTTTTATGTAATACTTTTGCTAAATTGTTTTTACTTGTCCTTTTTCTCGCACCAACTTCATGACCGCTTGTATGCACTTGATTTTTGCTTCTGAATGTTTACGCTAACTCAGCGTTTCTGTGCACGCTACTTGTAGCGTCGGTTGTCCGAAGTACTTAGTGTTTGAAGCGGACTATACCCACCACAGCCCCTTATTCAGCCTTGTAATTGTTTTTCACTGTGCTCTCACTCTGAACGCCACTGTGACCTGAGCATCTGTTGTATCGTGAATTGCGTCGCATGTCTTATGTTATATTTCATGTATCTGCAACGCATATTCCCTGGTATTGCTTTCTACTTATAGCACATATCTAACTTGATTTGTTTCCGTGTGCTCTCACCTTATGATATGTTGTTATGCACAAGAGTAATAGCTAATATATCATGAGCAGCGAACATTAACAACATCAAGACAAGGCTCCTATAGATCGTTGTTGGTAGATAAATTTTGACTCCCATGTAGTTCGGACGACTGAGCCTTCCCTGATAATCCATGCTGTGTATTTAGCGTGGTCCACGTGCAACGGAGCCTGCTACCTGCTCCACCCTAACTAGCTTTGCTTTTTAAGGGCTCCTATTCCAATGTGTATGGCATATTCTGCCACCTACACTACATATTAACCTGGTTTGTTTAATCTAATACCACTGTATGTATATTGTGTATTTACTCCCTTAACTGGTATACATCGTTGTTTCATGAAACTCTATATTGTATTGCTCAGTTGCATAAAACAGCTCTCACCTGTATCTATCCACCCTGCAACTGAGACCCGCTAGAGTAGTCGCTACGTTTTCAACGGCTAACAGCATTTACCTAACCTGGTTTAGCTAGGCTCTTAGCCCACAACGAATACCACGACATTAATCCCATAGCCTGTAATCAGACTTTGCATTACTGAGCTACTCCTTAGCGCACAGCTGTCTGGAACAGCTCTCCCTGTGTACCAATATTCATTTTTTTTCAAAGTCTACCTAGTAAAGTTCAATATTATAGTCTAGCTATGTTTCTTGTAACAGTTCCCTTTTTTTAACATATGTAATCATTTTTTCAAAGAAAACTGCTGGGTGTAGATTGTTATTTATGCTTGTTTAGACATTTACCTCCTGTTGTAGAGTGCTTTATATTATTTTGTTAGAACCATACATTACTGTTGCTTAAAGTGTTTAATGCTGAGCTTGACTTGCTAAGTGTGCTTGCAACATACATTTTCTCCTGTTGTTGACTGATTTATAGTAGTCTGTTATAACCATACAGTACTGTTGCTTTAGGTGTTCTTGAAGTTAAACTGTGTTCTCCTGTTGTTGACTGATTTATAGTAGTCTGTTATAACCATAAAGTACTGTTGCTTAAGGTGTTCTTGAAGTTAAACTGTGTTTTATCAACTCTTTCTGTACACTCATTTTTGAATTTCTAAGCCTCCTATTTTCTCTTTCTCTCTCCTTATATCACCAGCATTGTGCTCCAGTTTGTCCCTGCAACAGCTACCTGCATTGTCCCTTTCAGGAAGTCTCTGAACATTAGGGATACTAATTGAAACCACCTAGCATCTCCCTGAAAACTTTGACCTCTGTAAAGACATTGAACAGTATGTATTGACAGCTACTCTGAAGGGTTACATATTAAGCAACTGCTTCTAACCAGGATTGTATGTTTAGTAGTCCTAGCATACTATTCAGGCAGGCTAGCCAGCAGCCTACCCTCCCTTTACAGATTCAACCTTTTCCCCTACTATTCTAACCCCTTACTTTACCTATTCCTTCTCTTTGCGCTTAAGTCCCCAATACCCTCCTAGACAAGTCCATTGCTATACTATAACTGGCCACCAGGTGGCGCCTCGTGAACTAACTTTCTATTAAGACAGATTTCTGAATTACAATTGTCTACCCCTCTTTGTAACCGTTCACACCTACTAACTTCTGCCCTGTATTCCCCACATCTTTTCTGTAAGCTTTTTGTAACCTGACCCCTAGTCACGCTGCTCTTAGTCCTCTGATACCCTTAACACCTCTTCTTCTATCCCCAAGAAAGCCTGCCTTCAGTGCCCTCTACCCTTGCATCCTGCCTCTCTTCCCCCACACCTTTGAATCAACCTTACTCCCACCATCAGACTTACCTGTTGGTTAGCTCTCTCTTTACTGATTGTCTCCCTCCACATTTTACTCCTTTGTCTCTTCCCGCTCCGTTCCCCTACCCTACCCCCAATTCCCACCCACCCCACTACATCTAGCTTTATAGCCTGAAGACCACACCTACTTCCTCCCAAACTATCAAACTCCTCCCTTCCTCTTTCCATCCCTCCGCCCCACCCTCTCTATACTCACATGACAACTTCCCCTTATCCTCCTAGATATAATTTTAGAACTCAACACAACATGTCTCTCAGTTATTCATCCTACCCAATTCAACTGCTACTCCTTCTCAGCCTCACTTATTTTTACTCTCTTACACAACCCTCTCTCATCAACCATTCTACCCACTTACATACCACCTTTCATCTCCATACAACAGAACCTCACTACAATAACCACATCTCTCCTAACCTCTACCCACTCTGCAACAACCTATGTTTCCACTATAAAATTATCCTTCCTCATAAAGTGATCACACCCTCACTATTCTTCATATCCCCTCTAATCCTACCATCCACTCTATTCAAACTAAACAACCCAAATACCTCCTCTTACTAACCAAATTTTTAACTTCAATACTTTTATCTGGTGATATACACCCTAACCCAGGTCCAAACCACTCCACAAATCCTAAATCCATCCTATTCACTTCTCTTAATGCACAAAGCATAGCAAACAAAATCCCTAACCTTCATGCATGGATATTCCATAACAAACCTGACATCTTAGCCATTTCTGAAACCTGGCTAAAACCCCACATTAAGGATGCCGAGATATTACCACCAAACTACTCAATCATTAGATTAGACAGACCCTACAAAAGGGTGGTGGAGTAGCTCTACTCTATCCATCCTCCCTATGCCTAACACCTTACAACAAAACCATTCCCCAGTTTTCTAATGCAGAACTACTGCTAGCTCATCTCCAACTAAATACACACAAATCCATTGCTATAGCCTCACTCTACATTCCCCCTGGAGATAATATCCCAATACTTGAAAACATCTTCTCCTGGCTATCAAGTAACATTAACAATGAAACTATAATCATGGGAGATACCAACATTAATTGGTCCTCCATACAGTCAACTACACACCCCCTCAACATCAACCTTTTCAAATACTCTCAATTAATCAACACAATAACTAGGCCATCCAAAGACTTCTCAAGGGGCAACATCTTAGACTGGATTCTAGTCTCCCATCCCCATAACTACTCTGACAGTGGAACCCTTCCTGACCCCCTCAGTGATCATCTTCCCATCTTCACTACACATCTTCCAACTCCCATACAAGTTACTCACAATTACATAGCTACCAGATTCCATAAAAATTTCAACCCTGAAGCTTTTTCCAGTGACCTTAAATCTATTAATTGGACTCCTTAAAACCCTACCACTCGAAAATGCAGTATCCCACTTTAACACTACCTTCCTAAACATCCTAAATAATCATGCTCCCTAATAACCAAAAGAATAAAAAGGAAAGCAGCCCCCTGGCTAACTAAAAATACAATGACTTCCATGCGACTCAGAGACAAAACATGGACACAATACAAGAAAAACAAATCTACTTCAAACCTCTATCAATACAAAACTATACGTAACTCAGTTAAAAACTTATCTCAATAGACCGCAAAATTACTTTATCCACCTTCAAAACAATCATAAAACTAACCCACGAAAATTCTGGACAAGTATAAATTCACTCTTAAAACCTGGTACTATAGAAAACCCAAACCCCAGCCCAGACTCACAGGACATAGATCTTGCTACCCAATTCAATTGTTTCTTCATAGACTCTATTTCTAAACTTACTTCCTCTTTTACACACAACAATTCACCTAATACCTCCTCTTCTGCCAACTCCTACTCCTTTCTCTCATTCACCCTCACCTCAATCTCCTCCTCCTACTCCTTTGTCCCAATCATCCCCACCTCAATCACACCCTTTCTCTATTAAACCTACTCCTACTGCTACCATAAGAAAACTCCTACAGAAATTAAAACCAGGCACCAATGCCCTGACAACATTCCCTCATACTATCTCAGTATTGCTGCTGATGCCATTGCCCTCCCTATCAGCATCCTCATCAATCGCTCTATTCAAGAAGGTCTTGTTCCCAATCCTGGAAGAAAGCCTATATTATTCCTCTACACAAAGGTGGAAATAATACTAACATCTCCAATTTTCGTCCTATAGCCATCCTCTCTCCCATTTCTAAAGTCTTGGAGAAATGCATCCACCTTCAACTCCTTCCCCACCTCTTGGACAACAATCAAATAACCCCCACCCAACATGGATTCAGACCCCATCATAGTACTATGACAGCCCTTCTATCTTTCCTCGAAACTGTTAACAAAGCTAGGGATTCTGGACTCATTGTATCTACCACTCTTCTTGATCTTTCCAAGGCCTTTGATACTATATCCCATAACCTACTTCTTACTAAACTATCTAATCTAAACCTTTCTCTCACTTCACTCCAGTGGTTTAACAGCTATCTCTCCAACAGACAACAAGCAGTCAAATGGAAAAAAGCCACTTCCTCCTTTCTAAATACCCCTACAGGTGTCCCACAAGGCTCCATCCTGGGCCCCCTTCTCTTCAATATTTTCATTAATGACTTTTATCACGCTATCCCTCAAGCTAATATTATTCAATATGCAGATGATTCCACAATCATCTGCACTGCCTCATCCATACCAACTCTACTAAAGCTTACCCAGGAAGCCTTCTCCACCACTGAAAATTGGATGAAAGACAACCATCTAGCCCTTAACGCTACTAAAACCAAACTCATGATATTTACCCCTTCAAAAATACTAACATCGATCTTAAATCATTCTCCATCTATAGCCATAATAACATTCCCCTTGAGCTTGTATCAGAAACCAAACTATTAGGAGTCCAAATCGATGACCAGTTTAAATTCCACTCCCATCTGCTAAAAACATAAAAACACACCAAAAACTTGGCATGCTCTACCGTCATAATCGCTTTCTTAGCCCAGCTACCAAAATTACACTCTCAACTACATTTCTCTTACCCTCCCTCCTCTATGGAGCACCCCTTCTCACTAACCTCCAATCTTCCCTCAAAACCAAACTATCCTCTTGTTACAATAAAATTGCCAAATTTGCCACTTCTAACAAATCATCTATACACCACTGTGAACCACTCCACCAACTAAAATGGTTAGAACTACCCAACTACCTCTCATATACCCAACTCACATATGCTCACAAACTGATTTTCCAGCCAACCCTCTGCCCCTCACTTTCTTCTACCTTTAAAATCCACCACACACAAAGACAGCTAAGATCAAACAATCAAAACCTCATAGAAATACACAGACCCCACCACCCTCCTGGACAAAACCTCCTGTCCTTCTCTCTAGCACGCTCATGGAACTCCCTTCCTCCCTCTATTCGTACTATCACAAGCCTCCCATCCTTCAAAAATCACTCCACTCTTATCTATCTTCCTCATGGCAATGCTCCTGCTCTCACCCTTCATAACCTACTATTTCATCTTGAAACTCTTTCAGCTCTGACTGCTCTGACTATAAGAACACCAGGCAGCATATTTTTGTTTTTTAATTTGGTGTAACTCTTATTGCCTTGTCTCAGCTGTTTTCTACACGATTTATTATGTACATTGTATTATGTTTTACCCCATCAAATGTATATGTATTTCCCCTGTACTTGTTACTTTTCTCATGTTGAACCCCATGTAATGTCCATGTTTATCCTCATTCTCTGTTAATTATGTATGTGGAGCTTTTCTCCCCAGGACTCCATTGAAAACGGGTTCTTGAGCCCAATGGACTATCCTGGTTAAACAAATGCAAATAAATAAATAAATAAATAAATAAATGTTGTTAACACAACTAATATCTTTTCTACCATTGCAGACGGTAGTACTATTTCTTAAAACAGAATCTGTTATTGTCATACATCCCCCTTCTTCCAATATTGGTCCCTGTGGATTTGAATTTGATTTGTACATTTGAAGATGTATTTAGAACACAAAAATAGTGGAAGGACAAAGGATTATGAGAAACATACAATGAAATGTGGACGGTGCAATCAATGTACACATATTATGGAGAAAGATGCAATAATATTGGATAATATTAACAAAACAAGTATTAGATTTAGGCAGGGCAATTGCAATTCCAAATTTGTGGTTTATATGGCTAAGTGTACAGTCTGTACCAGATACTATATAGGGAAAACAGAAAGTTTTTTTAAAAAGCATATTTATGATCATTTGTACAGTGTCCGGAAGAAGGATGTTAACAATGCCTTATATAGGCACATTGAAAAGTATGGGAATTTATTTTCTTTTAAGTTTGCTATTTTAGAGAATGTAAAATTTGATCCGGGGGAGGGGGGGGGGATAATACCAAGGCCACCTTGGGTTATAAAGAGGTTTGGTGGCAATTGTACACAGATGTTTCAACTTTGCCAGGTCTCAATGACCATATATCCATCAAACTGATTTTGGTTAGGAAATTATAAACTGATGGGCTAAATATATGAGGATCACATTAACATACATTATTTATTCAGTTTATTGTTGGATTATACAATGTATTGAATATTGTTATGCTGCTGGTATTTATTATTATTCATTATATATTTTTTACATTTTTTCTCATAGTGTGGTAGTATTTTAATGTGTGTTTACAGTAATGTGTAGTAACAGTTACATCAGAACACCAGTACATTAGAGTGCTGTTACAGTTATGTTATGACTCAATATTACATTCATTCAAGTAATATTTTTAGAATCAGGCATCTATACAAGTATTTTTAACAAATTGTTTTAAGTCTTAATACTATTGTAATGCTCAGTGATATGCAGAGCATTCTATTAATGTAGAGTATATGCCTTTAAGGGAAGTTTTTTTTAAAACGGCCATTTGGCACCAAAACCTTTATTTAAACTACAGTTGAATTTGTGTTAGTAGTTCTGATGAAGCCCATATGTAATGGGTGAAAGCCCTTAACTACTTTAATATTTAACATTGGATGTAATAAAACAGTTTGCTACATCTTAGTGGAAGCATCATCATTTCGATATACGTGGCATTTAGCGAGATATAAGCATTCTTATTCAACAGTGCATGAACTTTCATCGGAAAGAGGAGTATATACTCTTTATCTGACCATAGTTTTTTTATAATTGCAGATAGTCTCAATGATGTGATAATAATATCAGCAAAACATCCAAATTACTGGCAAAAATTCATCATTATCCTAGTGAAAATGGTGATGCATAACTTCTGTTCTTTGTCAGAGAAGGAAGAACGTGATAACTTCTGTTCGTTGTGAAACATTCCACTTATCGGAAATTGTACATTGACATAAGCTTGCTGTAATGTCTGTCATGTTTCTGTTTATTACCGCCATCTATTCTGCTTATTTCTGAGGAGCGGGAATAAGGCATTAGCCATCATAAGGCAGACAGAAGTGCATGTGTGTGGGTGGATGGGGGAGTAAGCAACATTTATGTTTTTAGTGTTTTCTCATGCTTATGTCATGCTGGTCTATGTGATTGTTTTTCTTCTTATACTGTCTTGGTACTGTACATATGCTATCTATACAGTAGTTATTTGTTTCCTTCATGAACTGAAAGATGGATAAGCAGTAAAGAGTCCATAACCATCATCCAACCAAAGACAGCAAATCTCATTCCAGTCATTCAGCCACCACAACTCTGCCATCACTGCTTGAAGAGAACTGCTAAACAGTTATAGGCTGCACCAAGCTTGAGCAGAAAAACTGCCTTTGCATAGCCTATTTCTTTATTTATGGTTACAGGAATATTCTTCCATGAATAGAGGTCTATTTGAAATGCAGAATTATGCCTACTACACTTGCATGCAGCATTTGATATAATTCTACCACTGGTCTTAAAATCCATCTAAGATCATATAGCCCTTGTCGTATTAGCTGCTTAACTAAATTTCCAGTGGTATAATTTAAATTTCTCCCATTTCTGCACCTGAACTTCCATTGTTATTCACATTCTTAGATGCACTGACAATGGAGAATATTTTCTCTACTTTACTATTCCTATGAGTTGAGAAATTAAAAAAAGAAGGAACATTTATTATGCACTAAACCTCTCTGTATGTCTCCATATAACTTTACAATTTTAAAACCAATGTTGAAATAGATGATGTAAACATAAGAAACTTTTAGACACCGGTTTCATCATATGGCCTGATGGCACATTTCTTTTAGCAATTCAAGAATAATACTATATATATTTACAGCTGTAACAGACTAAATTTGCTATAATCAATAAAAAAAGTTAGCATTTTGTTATGTTTGTAATAACATTCTGTATGCTTTATATTTATCTTTACCTGCTAAATGAATTTAGTTCTATAATATACTGAAAAAATATTCTAATCTTAGCTGTGTTATGCCATTTCTAAAACAAGGGATAAAGCCCTGACCCTGGTCTGATTAGAAACTCAGTTGACTGGTAGTGCTGGCAGGGAGAATTGGTGGGGGAGGAGGGTCACTCCTAGCCCACTATTCCTGCCACTGATGAGGAATGGAGGTCTCAGGTAATGACTTATTCAGTGGTTGACAACGCAAATGGTGGACACACCTGTCCATATGTGAAGGGGTTTGCATATATGCATGTGAGGGCAGCATTGTCAGTGTCACTGACACAACAGGTACCATACTCACCTTAGGTGCAGAAGGCTTTGGGTTCTATTCCCACACCAAGTAGATTGATTGATGATGCTAAAATGCAGCATAAGTTTCGGTGCTGCACTCTTGAGTGTGTTGTCCTTCAGATGAGACCCTAAAATAAGATCCCATCTGAGTGAGATTCTGGTAGCTCAGGTGGATGAGAAAGATCCCATGGCTACTATCAAAAAGAGTAGTGGTTCTTTATTGGCTATTGCAACTTATATACAATATTTACATTAGTTATACAATATACATGATTTACAATTATCTTACAATTTTATATAATACAAAACAATCTGAAATGCTTTAATCATCCCCACACCCTTTTTCCATAGCCAAAAATGTATTTTCTTCAAAATCTTTGATATCTATTTTCCATTGTACTTCACTTCATTAAGTCTTTCTCTCCATATTATCCATAAAATGTAGAATATTTTTATCAGTTTTCTGAAACACTTTTTTGTTTTATTTTTTTACTATAATACCCATATTCAAACATATTCATGTTCAAATCTTCAAACTTTCTGAAACCTTTCAACAACTTTTTTTCACATATTTTCCCATAAATTCTTTACTCTAAATGTTTCAAAAACGCATGTTAAACTGTTTCAACCTCTGCACAATAATTACACACTCTTTCCTGTATTTCTAATAAGGCATGTTAGCCTTAACAGTTAATTTTCCTATTGTCAGTATCCACAAAAAAATCTCTACATTCATATATTTTCTTATACCATGCAAATCTTATCTTCATAGCATTTCTTTTTTCATTGTCGAAATGTTTCCATAAGAAGACATAATAATATTCATTTATTATATTCAAAGACCATCCTTTCCTATATTTTCAACATCATATATATTCAATTTCCATAAAAAATAAATGTTTCAATGTTCCTTTATGTCTTCATTTATGTGTTTTTTCCATCTCTTCCCTTTATTTAACGTTTCCCCTAAATTTATATTTATCATTCAATATATGTTCTACTAAGTTCCTATTTTTTTTAATTCTTATCAAACTCTATATAAATTCAGAGAAACTACATGAACAATTGGGTTAATTAATTCTAGTCCTGCATCCTCTTCCTTAACATACACAATCCCTCTTCTAACTGGATTTAACCTACCATAGATCCCCATATAAAAGAAAATACAATACTTATTATTTCTTTTTTATACTTAGGATCATATGCACTCTTGTTAAATAATCTAATTTTCCTAGCGGAATCAGATGTAATAAGTATATTGTTTTATATGACAGTTATCGTTCAACTTTTGCAAGATTTTCTCCCACTGTTTTCCTTTATACCCTTCCGATACAAATGTTATTCCCAATATATCTATAACTTCATCATTAAACTGAATATCTTCTATCTTTCACTTAAACCCAAACCCTTTACTTTTATCTCTATTTGTACATAAACCAAGTATTTTCAAATAGCTAGTTATCTTTCTAATTCCTTCTCCCATCTACTCCTTATTCTTAGTAATTAAAACTATATCATCTGTGTACGTGAGAATTACTGGAATTTGTATTTTTTCTGTTATCTTATAGCTTGCAATATCACGTCTATATCATAACATTGCAAACTGAGAATATCAAACACTCACAAGAGCGAAAATGCCGAAACACAAATTTGATATTGTGGGGGGCTGTACCCCCACACCTCCTACTAAATATATATTCCTACTCCGAGATCGCACTACAGTGAGGAAAGGGCAAATATCCCAGTCTTCACTGTACTGCGATCTCAAAAATAGACCCTCGACATTTCGGCACTTTCACTGTTGTGCCGTTTGACATTTTCACTTTGGGATAATATGATATAGATCCTGCAATATCTGACATTTTATTCATTTTATTAACAACCACATTCATAATTAACACAAATAAAATGCTACTTGCAGGACATCCTTACCTTATCCCATACCCTATTACTATTTCTGCACTCAACCATCCATTTAAAATTACTATCACATTATTCTTCTCACATATTAACTTCATACTTTGTATTACCTTTTTTTACTTATATAATAATCCCTTAATATATCCCATAAACATTCATATACTATTTATGAGATACTTTACTCATATCTCCTACCATAATTTTAGTTTCCACCTTTTTATTTACATAATCTATCACCTCTCTTATTACCCATAATAAATCCTGACTTCCTTTTCATTTATTATCAGAAATTGTATATTCAGGTAGTTTGACTACTTTATTTGTTATTCTTTTGTTTACTATTCTCATAAATATTTTATAATCAGTATTATCCAATACTATTGTTCAGTTACCTTTTTAAAAAAAGTCCACCACATTGATTTGGCATCATATGCCTTTGAAAAATCCAAACTGGGATAAGTCCAGTGTTTGGATAAGTTCTAGTCAGTTGGACTTTTTTAACTATTTTAACTCTATGTTAGTAGATTCTATAGTGCCTCATGGTTTAAGTTAAACCTCTTTATAAACACTATTTCATTGCTGTGTATGTTAGGCTTACTTTGGGACTTACAGCTATAGAACTATGCAACTGTTAATTTTGGTCCTTGTATTTCTCTGTCAAATATTAAAAATTAGCATTAACAAACTGCTGCTAAAAGAAAATGTTAAAGCAGAGAAATAAATGATGATGAAACTGTCCTGAAGTTCAAGTTGTCAATAGAATCTAAGCAGCCCTGAAGAGATGAAAGCCTCATTATTGCCAGTTTAAGTAGCATTTTAAATCAGAAGACCTCACAAAATTGACAGTAGAAAAAAAAAATCAATGGATAACCCGGCAATCAAAAAAGAGGAAATACACCAAATTTATGCTAACTTGCACTTTAGTTAACTTTCTCAAACTTCACTTAGCAGAGAACTTTACACAAAGTAAAAATCAGAATAATAGCCTGCACAGAAAATAACTTTCACTGGTGTGCAGGTTATATCAGAGAAATGAGACAGTAGAATAATGAAGATGGTAAGCCTAACAACTTAACATATGTAATACAGATTCAGTTGCCACTAATTGTCAAACTCTACTAAATGTACTCTGACAGAATTTACCCCACAAGTAGACCACAGTATGAAACTCATGCTTGAGCTCCTGGGGCTTGCTCTGCTTTCCCTTGGGCATGCGTCTTACTCTAGATAATTTAAGATGTTAAAGAATATAAGATAGTAATGTAAATCACTTTTACCTTACATTTGTGTACATATATATTTTTCTTTACCTGCTTGAATCATTTAGAGCATTTGTTGTAGAATGGAAAGTAGCACCATATATATATGAGCATAAACTATATAAATCAAAAAAGGGAACATATATTTATTTGTCCTTTAATTTCTTCTTCTTGTCAATTGTTTTTCACCCATTTTTTCTGTAATGTCTTTTTAAAGAATTACTGTTACAATCCATTTCTTCTGTCTGATCCAGAATTCTGTTTGCTTTTAGGAAAAACATAGCTGATTTAAATGTTTCAAATATTTCAAGTTTAGCTGGAAATACTAAATGCACTTTAATCTGTCTCTTTTTCAATTCTTTTATCAAAGAAAGGAATTTGTTTTCATATTACTGAAGTTGAGTAGTCACTGACAAGCCTTATTCCATCCTCATTTAGTTTTATCAGAATTTGACTAAGCAGCATTTAATATCAGTTCCTTATCTTGGCAGGAAATAAATCTCACAATTTTGGATCTCACATTTGTATTTGCCTTTTTTGATAATGAAGGAACCATAAGTTTGAATACCATATGATAAAGACTCAGGTAGGTTCAAAGTCTTAGTGAGTCAAGTAGTGAGAACATTAACCAAGTTGTAACCTTCTATTCTTACAGGTAAATCATAGATGCAAATGTTGTTCCTTCTAGATCTGCTGTCAAGGTCATCTGTTTTGTTTAATGAAAAGGTGTTTTGCTTTAATTAAACTTCAATAGTATGTTCTTCTTCTGAAACCCTTCCTTCTATGTCATTTAGTGTATCTTCCATACTAGGAATTTGAGTCTTCTTCTACATTATTATTTGATGTAACTGGTCCATATTTTTTGTGTATTTTTCTTTGAAATTATCAATTTTATTGTCCATTCTATCCAATTTTATTAAATGTTCCTGTATGTCAGTAAGAAGTGATTGTAGTTCATTCTTTAATGACAAATCCTGAGAGTTAGTTTTTGAGTAACTCATTCTAAGAAATAAGATTAAGAAGCAGGCTAGCAAGTACGGTAGATGCTCAGATAAACCAAATTTGATAAATTACGAAAAAAATCCAGCACCCTGAGCATGAATAGCAAACATAAGTTTATTTAGCAACCAGACCGGTTTCAGCAACAAGCTTTCTTCAGTGGCTGATTAGAAAGAATTCTGGTTGCTAAATAAACTTATGTTTGCTATTCATGCTCAGGGTGCTGGATATTTTTCGTAATTTTCTAAGAAATAAGCAAGAACCTTTCCTTTTGAATAATGACAGGAATTAAATAGATGTAAATTCCAGATATAATCTTCCAAAATCTTGAAAAGATGGTAATTCCACAGAGTTGAGAAGTTTAAGATGACAAAACTTTATAATTCTTGTCAGAAATATAACTCAAATAGCAGAGCAAAGGAAATAAACTACTAACCTGTCATCATCTTGGGCACACCCCAACTCATTATAATTTCTGAAAGCTGCAGTGGGATTTTAGATTGAAAGTTACTTTAGCAGACATTTAACAGTGATGATGATGGAACATATGTCAGTAACAGTAAAGGGTAAACCTTCAAAGTTAGAAATGTGGTGGAACATGGTTAATAGAGGACCTAGAAGGGTGTAATGGCTGGATTTATGATTGGGTTTGGATTATAGATTCTTTAATGAATTGCAGGAAACAACTATCTGCCAGTTATTCATTGCGTGCTCATTCCTTCATCTTCCTCTAGAGTAAACAGTTAATTTAAGTACAGGATTACTTGGTAAAGCATGCTAAAAACAGCATTTAATGTTCATGTGTTTTTCATACAGTTGTTTTCTCAAGTTTTGAAACTGTGCTGCCACTGCCTGCTTGCCAGCAAAGGAGAACTATACATATTTATTTAAATTTATTTTTTAATCAGGGACATTGCATTACAATTGAAACAACTGTTAATTATGACAACGGTTCAGTGTTATAGTTGCGTTTAATTTTATAAATGCGGGATGGGTACTGGCAGATATCTGTATTATTATAAGTAATTTAATGGTATAGGTAGAAGGACTTTTGTTGTACATACCCAATGCAATTATGTGTTGAAAGTTTGTCCTATGATAGCAAAGTGGCTCCTAGAACTTTTTAATACAGCATTACCTGTCTGAAGCTATGACAGAATAAACAACTGCACTGAATTTCATTCTGTTTGATTTAGAAGAAGAGGCATAAAATGGGAAGAAGACAAATAATTCCATACCCACAAAAGAGGCAGAAGGCGAACACTATATTAAAATTAAATGTGGATTTTGTAGTAATTTAAAATCCAGTCAGACTACAGAAAGGCTGCTACTTTGTTGCAGCTTTTCACTAAATGAATGACATTGATTTTTTTTTCAGATTATATTTGGTATAATATAAGAGTAGGTTCTGTGAGTCTTAAGCACAGGATATAGTTTGATTGTAGTGATGGAAAAACACTGGTCAGCTTCTGTCAGCATCTGCCCATTTCTCAGTCTATTAGTTCTGATGCAGATGATACTTTAACTTTTATTTTGTCCTGCCCTTTGCGGAAACTGTATTATTTTGACTCCAATATTTTCCTGAATTATCATACCACTTTTATTACTGTTCTATCTTGCTAAGTTTTTTTCTCTCAGTTAATATTCATTTACCTTGACTAAGCAGATGACCTAACATCTTCACAGAATATGATTTATTCTCATCTCTGTATTTTTATTTTTATTTTATTTCTTATGCACAGGTGCTCTTTCCTATCTGTCTAACAAAAGGCATCAGTTGAATCAATGATCAAAAGACACACACACACACACACACACACACACACACACACACACACACACACACACACACACACACACACACACCACAGGTGGGTTGCTATACATAGCTATACATATTGATATATATGTTTCAGCAGAAAGATTCAAATCTTATTTGAAAGTTCTTTTTGGCAAAACTGCTCCCAACAAAATCCCTTGTTTTCTTTTAATGAATGATCCCTGTACTGGTGGTATGTGGTTTTGCAAATGGATTTGCCCCCACAGCACTGTTCTTTAAATAAAAAAATCTTTGATGCTGCACAATATTGACAAAGAAAAGAAAATGGTGGATGTATTTGCAGAGCAAAACAGGTTTGGTATTCCTATTCCTCTCTCTCTCTCTCTATATATATATATATATATATATATATATATATATATATATATGGGTCTACTTCACATAACCGAACGCTCAAATGTTGAAATTCATATGGCTGAGACCATATGATGGAACATTTGAATATTCGAAAATGTGGACTAGACCCATAAAAATAAAAAAATACACATTAAACTGTGTATAGCAGGGGGGCTTCACACCCATGCACCCCCACCCCCCCTACTTAAATATACCAACTCTGAGATTGAAATCTCCCGGTCCGCACTGCAGGCGATTTCCCATTCAGAATGTCAGTATTTCAAAACTTCGAACATATGGTCTGCGATCATATGGGTTTTGAAGTTTTGAATTTCAACATTCTGAAGGGGACGCATATATATATATATATATATATATATATATATATATATATATATATATATATATATACACACACACACACACACACACACACACACACACACACACACACAGATACATATATACACAAACACCTATGGCATTAGAACTCAGAACACCCCTGGCCATGCATTATTTACACAATAACACATACCCTGTTGGGCGTTATTGCTTGCTTGATGTATTCAAGTCTAACTTAGGGTTTGCAGGTTCAGTTAACAGTAGCTTTTCCAATAAATCAAGTAGCTGTACAGAAGATTTAGAGTTACTGTAGAATAACTGCTTTACTATATTACCAGTGTCTCTACAAGCTGCCAATATTTCAAAAAGTTTACCACCATTGTTCACATCAGATTCTAGCCACAGTGTTAAAACATCCATTGAGTCTGCCATGTAAGTTTTTGCATTTGTTCTTACAAAATGTTCAGACATCATATTTAACAGGTGAAGCTCCAGCCCTTGAAGTATTTCTTGCTTCCTTTTTTCATAATCCTGAACATCTGTGTCACCTAAGTCCCCATAGGTCTTAATTGAGTCTGCAGTCAAATGAGATGACAGGTCCTGCTCCATTCAGCTATGGCCACTGATGTCATGCAGCATATCTTCCAGAGGTACAGAATCTCCAACCATTTCATATTCTGCCTTAGTTTCTTCGGTGACTATCTAGTGAGGTATGCTGCTGCCAATCTCTAACCCCATAATGAAGAAATTTAAGGGGATATTATCATAGGTTCATGGATAAGTACTACGAAAGCTGCCCTTGTGGGGCATGTTAAGTCTAGCCAATTTCCCTTCCAAATGTGAGAATTATAAGTTCATGGTTTGTCACTAAGCTAATGACCACTAGAGTCCTTACAAACCATTCATCCCAAACCCATTTGGACCCCTCATCATCATGGGTGTCTATACAGTGATGAGGTATGTTTGTAGGGAGGTAACTATGGGATTTGTAGCAGGAATGTTAGTTAGGATAAAACTTTTCTTACTGATGGACTCTGTCCATAAGGGACATGGGAGCTTGACAAGGGGTAGATTTATATGTACTATTCAATTTGGTTTTGTTTCAATAAGGTGAGGGATGAACTGTATTTTTCATAGACAGGGAGCCTATTTAATAGTGTAGGGATCCTTAGGGACACATATCTGTCTCTCCAGGATGTTCTGTTCATGCCACAAGCAGAATTCTGAACCTTGGATCTGGTGTTTCTTGTGCTGTTTGTTTTGGACATGTGCAAGAGACCCATCAGAGATGGGTATGAGGAAGCACTGTAAGCCAAGAAAAGCTCCCTTTCCAACAGCCTGTAGGAGGTTGAATAAAGAGAGCCAGAGACTTTAGGTGATCATTGTAGGATAAGCTATTCATGCCTTGAATTCTCCTGATGAGAAACCTTTGTGAGCGATCCAACTGTTGCAAGTGTCTAATTAGGTACATGTCAAAGCAGGCATTGTCCTTGATGATAGGTCTGATAAGAGCCCAGTAGAGTGGTACTATAACTTCCTTGGACCTGAATGCCAGAGCCAACATATAAGATGGGTGACATAGAATGATTTTCTTATTATCTTACCTATGTGTTCGTCAAAGGCCAAATTACTATATGCATATGTCCCCAGATCCCTTATTACTGGGTTGTTTTTTAGGAATATTTTATCAATGGAGTAATTAATTTAGGTTAACAGTTTCCCAAAGGGCATTATGTATTTTTTGGCATTGAGTTTTAAGTCATAGCTTTGGCAGCAGTCATCTGTTTGTGCTAAACTCTCTTGCAAAATCTTGGGGGGAATCTGTAGTACCCCCAAATTTACAGTCATCTGCAAACTTTGTGAGACAGAGGCCATGAACATTAGCCTTGACTTCTGAGAAGTAGATGTCAAACAGGAGCAGGCCCAGCACAGATCCCTGGGGTACTCCGCTGGTCCGCTGATGGCCGTTCACTTGATGGAGGTGGTCTCACAGATAAAGACATCTTGGATCCTATCTAAGAACCAGATAGCAGATAATCCAGAGAGTTATATAGGGATTTATACATAAGCCAAAGAGCTTGTCAACAATGCCTGAGTGAGGGATTGTATTGAAAAACCTAACTTGATTTAGCCAAGGCCTTTGACACAATCCCCCATTCGGGTATCACAGAGAAACTCTCTCAGCTGGGGCTTAACCAGTACATTAATAGATTGGTAGCAAACTGACTAAATGACAGAATGCACACTGTCAAAGTCGTGGAGTCCACCTACACCGATAGACCAGTTACCAGTGGGGTACCAAAAGGATTTGTGCTGGGCTCTATACTGTTTGCAATCTATTTCTCTGAAGTCCAGGTGAAGGTAGATGGTCTGTGCCTTACCAAGTCTGCAGATGACTGCAAACTGGGTGCAATCATAAAGTCCCCCAATGATGTTAACATATTAAATAAAGGGCTGACACAGACAAATGATTGGTGCTAAACTCAGAGACTAAAACTTAATGCAAAAAAATGCCTCATTATCCCCTTTGGCCTAGAAGTAGCCCCTGTTAATTATGATATAGATAGTACCCTTCTAAGCTCAAACCCAGTGGTGCCAGACTTGGAAACACAGGCTGATAGCAATCTAAACTTTGATACCATGTGTCCAGAGAAGGAAAAAAAGCATGCTGCATTGCACATCTTATAAATAAGGGCAGGGAGGTTATAGCTCTGTTGTACTCAACCCTTGTCAGATCACTAATTGAGTACAATGCTCCCTTCTGTATGTACCTCACCAAACAACTGCAAGAAGTGGAGAGACCACAGAGGTTTCTAACCAAGAGAATCCAGGCCTCCAAAGCATGACATAAATGGAAAGATTGAAAGTCCTGTCACTGTACTCTGTATCATACAGGCTGCTGAGTGGTGAACTGTGCCTGGCCTACAGAGCAGTCTCAGACCCTACCTTAATGGAAATAATGCACATCCGCAAATTAAATGGGACAAGACCAACTCACTCCAGGGATCTCAACCTAGCCTGTAACATTAACAGAACATGCTGGAGAGAAAGATATATGTCCCAGTGATTGCTGCAACTCTGGAATAAGCTCCCACTCCATGTGAAGCAGAGCTCCTCAATGACCTTATTCAAGCACAGCCTTGACAACTGGATGGGTGACCGTAAAATCACCCCATGGGCAGTCAGTGCTGATCACAGAATCGATCTGCTAACAATGACCATCCAACTATTGTCAGTAAGGGTACTCAGCTTATTACATGGCTAGGCTTGTAAAGGCCCTTAGGCCAGTAGCCTAGTAACCTCCTATGAATCTATGAACTTATGAACCTATGAATGCCTGGGCCAGGTTAAAACATGCCGTATGCACTGTTTTACCCTTGTTCACTTGGTGATCCTCTCAAAGAATTCTGCCAGGTTAAGTAGGCACAACCTTCCCTTAACAAAGCTAAACTGAGATGGGTCCAATGTCTGTAGGTTCCATTGTTCTTGCTTATCATTTTTCATGATAACTTACTCAATGGTTTTACATATTGGGCTTGTTATACTGATGAGTCTGTAGTTCCCATGGTCAGTTGATGGTCCAGCCTTGCAGAGGAGAATGTCTGTTGCAGTTTTCCATTCACCTGAAATGTAGCCTGTTTTGAGATTTTAATTGAAGAGTGACTCAAGTGGTCTTGATAGGTCATGTTTTAGACTGTTCAGGAAGCAAATGGGGATGTTATCAGACCCATAAAGGCAATGATTTTGACTTTATCTGAATGCTGCTAACACCTGTTGCCTGCTAATAGCTGAAGCAGGTATGTTGGAGGGGGTTCACCTGGAGGAGCTGGGGGGGGGGTGAAGTTTGAACTGAATTTATTAGCCAGTAGACTTGCTATATCACCTTGATTGGTGAAGACAGTATCATTCACCACCAGTTCAGTATACTGATGTGTGTTACCTTTAAGGTTCTAGACATAGCTGAAGAAGACCATGTGACTGTTGTTAGCCTGCAAGGTGATGCTGATCTTGTATTTGATCTTGCTGAACTTAATTCGACATCTTAGTTTGTTGTTTAGTTGTATAAGAGAGAAATTATCTTCAAGGGAGCTGCTTTTTCTGATTTTAGCCATGAGTTTTTTTAGCCTTTAGTACACCTTGCATTTCTTAGCAGGGAATAAAAAATTTCATGAACACTTTTCAGGCAGCATTGTAAAATAAAATAAACTTTTTTTATGACTCTGGAAGTTTCACTGTAACTTTACAAAAGTAACAATTTGTATGAAACTCATTTTCTGTTCACACTCTCCAGCAATTTAAAATTCAGTAGTAGCTGCCCTAATTATTCTATTTCCTCAGGATCTTTAATAGGTTTATTTGCATATGACATCGACCACAGTGGTGGTGCTGCGGTAGCGTTGTCGCCTCACAGTTAGACATTGCCTGTTCGATTTTCAGTTAGAGCGTCTTCTGTGTGGCGACATGCGTGAATAGGCGTTCCTTCGTTGAAGGTTGTGCGTTAGGCCCGGCAAGCCAGCACGTAAAAGTCTACTGCCAATCATTAGCGGACTGGAGTTCCTCTGTGGCGACCCCTAACAGGGAAAAGCCGAAAGACACAAACAAACAAATTTACATATGACATCAGTGCACTTTTGCTCTTGTAGCAAACATGAGAACTTTAGCAAAACAGAGTATATCCTTGCAGAAATTTTTTACAGAGGGTTTTAAAACAATTCAGTACTTACAGTAGATCTCTATCCATCTCTCTCTCTCTCTATATATATATATATATATATATATATATATATATATATATATATATATATATATATATATATATATATAAACACCAACTTGACAGTTCCCTTCAAAGCTTCAGAAACATCTACCAAATCTTATGTAGCAGAATCACCCAATAGACTGTTTTCTCCCTTCTTACTGAACTTCTTTGAAGATTACCTGATACCATCTATCTTTGCCCCAGGACTCAGGAGAACAGGTATATTGCATTTAACTGTTTTTCTATTTCCAATACTTCCAAAAATGTCCCTGTTCCTCAGTGACACTTGACAATGACAATTTCATGCTTCTGCCGGTTTCAGAAATGTGAATATTCAGCTTTGTAAGTTCGAAATACTGCAATTCGAGATTTCAGTATTTCAAGACTACAAAGTGGACCCATATATATATATATATATATATATATATATATATATATATATATATATATATAAATATTTATGTTTAGATATATATATATATATATATATATATATATATATATATATATACATATTATATATATATATGTGTGTGTGTGTGTGTGTGTGTGTGTGTGTGTGTGTGTAAGTGTGTATGCACATACTGATGTTCACATACATATATTTATATGTGTCTTTGTGTTTTTATGGTGTTTATATATATATATATATATAAACACATACCATACACACACACACACACTCACACAAAAACACCCAATGTCTATATCACATAAATGAGTATAACTAGGCAAAAATATTTTTTTTATTGGTGGCCTATGAAGAAAATCTCCATGCAAGTATTATTGTACAATACCATACATTAATTCAAAGAATAACAGTCATACTGGATAACAATTGCAGTAGAGAGACTTAGAATTAAACAAAATCTTGCAATGAAGTACATAAGTATAATTCAAATCTTGCAATATTGTGATGACAATGAATGTATGATGATGCACATAAATGTATGTATGTCATTATTGTGAAGCTATGATTGCAAACACCCAGTAAAGGTAACTTTATTTTATCAAAACTACTTAAATTGTATATTTATCTAAATTACTTAAAATTTATATTTTTATGGACATAATTTTACCATTATATTTTTAAATGTTTGCCATAAATGAAGGAATCAGTAAAATCAACACACACAAAAACACACACACAGCCACACCCCTGCACTCACACACACACACACACACACACACACACACACACACACACACACACACACACACACACACACACACACACACACACACACACACAAAACCATATGTATGTATAAAGGTACATTCCATTATTGTGAAGCCATGATTGCCAACAAAGAAAAAAAGGAAACTTTCTTAACTATAGTTAATGAAAATTGATGAGCTCTTATATATGAATGTATTTTTGCTTTATATTTGTTAAACATTTGCCTTAGAGGGAGGAATCAGTCAGAGTGAATATTAAAGTATTATTATGCTGGTATCTGATTATAAACTTGTGCATTTGTCTTGGTTATCTGCATTCTGAAAACCTTCAGTCATTTGTCTTGATCAAAACCCACTGGAATCCTTGAGCAACAGAAACAATCATCATTCAGTGGCAAACATATTTACTCAGTAAGTAAGACCTTTAGGACATACCAAATCAGAATATGAAAATACCCATTCCCTGCCAAGCCTTCCATGACGGACTATCAGCATTTAAAAGGGGAGAAAAAGCAAAAAAATGAAGTGGTGCGTGTAATATATTGCTTAATAATTAGGAACATTTGGAAATTATAATAGCCCTTTTAGCAAATTTAGATCCACATTTTAAAATGTTTTTTTTTGGTCTTCTTTAACGCAAAGCAATGCACTGTCATTTTAAATGCACTTGTCTATTAGCAAAACAAAAGCATAAAGGTGTATGTGTGCATGTGTGGTGTGTGTCTGACTAACAAACGCACACACACACACACACACACACACACACACACACATATATATATATATATATATATATATATATGCACACATACACTAGCACACACACACACACACACACACACACACACACACACACACACACACACACACACGTACACAGAAGCAAGTATTCACTATCTTGAACTTCAGGGATCCCTTATTTCTTTTTGTAATGGACTGTCTCTGAGTCATATAAGATTCATCTGCATGACCTTAATGCTTCTCTTTTGCAGGCAGACAAGTACATTTCAAATTAGAAAGCTTTGCTATTTGATTATACTTCCTGTTGATGAAATCACATAGGCTTTTTTCAGTTGATAAAAATTACCTTCAACACTCTATAAAATTATGTTTTTCTGCATTGCATTTACCCAAACTGACACTGCAAAATTAATCCACTCAAAAAATCTCTCTCCCTATCTCTCTCATGTGTGTTGTTTTGTGTTAGAATCTGCAGAAGAAAAAAACATTCTCTCCAAACTGTCATGCCAGATTAATTTATTAAAAACAAAAGTAGTAAAACAATAGCAATAGCAATAAAAATGACAAAGCTTTCGGGTATCAAAACATCCTTCCTCAGTGTCTTACACAAAATAAAGATTAGAACCAATATTTATACTAATAACATATAACACCGCCATTAATTAATCAAAGTGAACACCCAGTTCTTAAAGGTTTAGAAACCACTTTATGTGAGATAGGAAGAACACCCCATTCTCATTTTTCCTAATTCTCTTTTGCTTATTCTTTAAAACAGGTTTTAAAGTAACTTGTTTATTCAAACCTGGATCTTTGCTTGCTTCAAGTCTCATTATCCTTTCATACTCTTTCATGTCTACATTACTGACATGATCCCCACGTCTAATACCTGGATATATAATTGATATGACCTTAAAATCAAATTCATGAGTAGGACCCATAACAGAGATGTGACAAGCCAATGAGTTGCTGAGTACATTTCTATGAATCTCAGACCTGTGTTCCAAAATTCTATCTCTCAGTCGTCTGACTGACTTTCCCACATAAAAACCTGGACATTTCTTACATGTAGCAAGATATACAATTCCAGACATGTTACATGTTGCTGTACAATGGAAAGTATACGTCCTACCACTCATGGGGTGCCTAAATTCCAGACAACTTTTATGCTATAAAGATTTCTCTTTAAATAATACAAACAGAACTGAGTTTAAGAAAAAAGGCACTTTCCATATTACAATTGTACATGCTGCACTAGTATTAATCAGGGTCCGGGTGTTGGGGTCAACAGTTCAGAGTAATGGTGAGTGTGGAAGAGAGGTGAAGAGGAGAGTACAGGCAAGATGGAGTGGGTGGAGAAGAGTGTCAGGAGTGATTTGTGACAGACGAGTACCAGTAAGAGTGAAAGGAAAGGTCTACAAGAGGGTAGTGAGATCAGCTATGTTGTATGGGTTGGAGACAGTGGCATTGACAAAAAGGCAGGAGTCAGAGCTGAATGTGGCAGAGTTAAAGATGTTAAGATTTGCACTGAGTGTGATGAGGGTGGATAGGATTAAGAATAAGTATATTAGAGGGTCAGCTCAGTTTGGAAGGTTTGGAGACAAAGCCAGAGAGGAAAGATTGCGTTGGTTTGGACATGTGCTGAGGAGGGATGCAGAGTATATTGGGAAAAAGATGTTAATGATGAAGCTGCCAGGTAACAGGAAAAGAGGAAGGCCTAAGATAATGTTCATGGATGTGGTGAGAGAGGACATGCAGGTGGTTGGTGAGACAGAGCAAGATGTAGAGGACAGGAAGAAATGGAAACAGATGATCCCTGTGGTGACCCCTAACGGGAGCAGCAGAAAGAAGAAGACACTGTAGGGATTTATGCCTAGCACAGACAGCATGTCAACAACACCTGAATGAAGTAGTGCATTGAAAGTTTTGTCCAGATCAAGATAAGCACTATGCATTGTTTTACCCTAATCCATTGTCTTGGTGACCCCTCAAAAAAGTTTATCAGTTTAAGTAAGCATGACCTTCCTTAACAAAGCTAAATTGGGGTGAGTCCCATGTCTGTAGGTTGCAAATGGCTGTGATTATCAATTCCAAGATAATACATTCCATGGCTTTGCATATTAGACTTGTTATATTGATGAGTCTGTAGTTCCCTGGGTCATCTAATAGCCTGTTCTTCTAGAGAGGAATGATTGTTGCAGTCCTCCATTCACTTGGAAGGTAGTCTATATTGAGGCTGCAGTTGAAGAGTGCCTCGAGTGATCTCAATAGGTCATGTTTTAGACTGTTCAGGAGGCAAACAGGTTGATTTACTCACCAACATAGTAGAGTGACTAGTGAGGTTGGATCATGAAAACTGTCTTTATTTTTTAAGTAAAGATTTTTTTATTCATTTTTATGGTCATGTGGATGATTTTTATTATGTATTTAAGCATCATTATCTAGTATCTAAGAAGAAGGTATTAGAAATCTTTCATTAAACATTAACAACAGTGCTGATACAGATTACCTATGCAAAATTGAAGGCAGTGCTGAAAGAATAACAGTCAGTTATACAAAACAGAATATTTAAAGAAGAATATGTTGTGCAACTAAAGCGATATCCTAGCATTGTCCTACTTAAAAAAACACTGAAGCCAATTACTCAGAGGTAGTAAAATTACACAAAACAGAATTCAAATATCAAGCTGTCATAGATGTGCCACCAAGATTTCTTATGCAAACACTAGACAAGCTTTGCCTTCATCTGGGTTAAACACATCCGGTATGCTTGATCCTCTGGTTGGAGTATGCACTCTCTGTTGCAGGTTGTTCATGTTAATGAAGTCTAGGAAGCATCATGTCTGTGAGTATGAGGCAGTGTATGCTTTCCAATCTATGGAGGGGTAGTCAATGTCACCCATGAATAGGGTGTTTTGTTAGTGTGCAACTCTAGTTGGTTTAGATAAGAGTCATAACACTATAGGGGCATAGATGAGAGAAAAGAATAAGTGCATTGTGGGTGCTTAGTCAAAAGGACAGTTAGTCTTTTGTGTAAAATAGAACTTATGTACTGTGCAAGAGCAGAATAAGATATTTTGAACATAAATCCAAGTATCAGAAATTAAGATTTTAGTTGCAGTTTAAGTAAAAATGAAAAAAAGTTCCAAAATGTATACCAACATTTTAAATGAAAGTGCAATGGTATAAAACTACAAACAGCAGCTACGTTAAAACTGCCGTAACTTCACTCGAATACTGATTTATGTCAGAAAGGGAACCCTGAATAGTAAAAGGGCTGAACGACTGCACCGTTTTAAAAGGGATCAGCATGAGGGGCATTAGTTATTAGTTATTGCTACTACAGAGACATAGATTAACTAATATTAATTAACCAAGATTAACTAATATTGAAGATAATTTAATATAATATTAATTAACTAAGATTAATATTGAAGACAAACTGTAGAGCAGATTGTATTCTAGTGAATAAGAAAGTACTAGTGTTTCAAGATGTAATGAAGGCTGATAGATACAAAACTCTTAGGTTGTTCTGTAAAGTATAGAACTTTAAGTAGTACGTACATGAAAATACACCATGGGTATTGCACCCTCTTTGTCACTAATAACTGTTTTAGGCTATAAAAAGTGTTGCAGGATTGATACCTGTTTTAGGGGTAAACTACATGAAACTGAATATAAGGAAAAAAGGTAGCATAATAATAATGCATTTGGATTAGTGCAGCTGCCATCTGAATAGCCATCTAGTACTGAATTGTCACAACCATCATTAGAAGGTCCATGGGAAAGATAACCACGAAGGTAGTAAATGTTTAGTACTGGTTAGCAGTTCTTCAACTTTTCATAATAAGTACTGGTAAGCCAAGGAAAAAAACATGAATGCCCTATTCTATTTACAAGTGCATGAATTATGCTACAGGTATTAATGGATGATAGCCTAACCTTGCTGTCATGGAATCTTACAACAGGCCCACAGAATAGTAATGATGGTAAATTTGCCTTCCATAATGCTGATCATGATACATAATGGATATTTGAGAACATAAACGATTATATTCCTTTCCTAGAGTATTCTGAACTGCTGATAAAAATACAATATCAAATGGGCAAAAATGCATGAAAATTAGCTCTGAATGCTCAGGAGTATTCATATGTACCATGGCATTGAATTTGTACTGACACTGAGAAGCCTTACAAAGTCCCTGTGTTTATGACAGCAACAGATGTTTATCCAGTATGACGTTTGCAAGGAGAGCACAAGTAAAGTCAATGCTTAGAAGAATGCTGCCTGAAGATGTCTGCCTGAACAAATTGTCAGTGGGAGTTGTCCACAATTCAGGTTAGTACTTTAAGACATTTTTCAAGAAAAGTATTAATTGTCTCCTATATAGATCTATAATACATAAGTGAATATTTTGGAAATATTTATATGAATAGATATGAGCCATAATGTTAGGCCCCTACAGTACAGGAGAGATCATTTTTGCTTAGAAGATGCACTTGTTGGTACATATGTAGAAATTACACCAACAGTCAGTCTCAGGGACTGCTGAGCATCAAATTGGTGAACTTATTTCCATGAGTTAGAATTCAACAGCTTGAAGGTTAGGCATTCTAAACTTGTGTGTGTGTTATTTCATAGCACATCTGTGTAGGTAACATAATTATCCTAATTTATATTTATAAATAATTATCCTATTTATTTATACCTGCCTGGGTATCTCCTCACCTGTGTAATCTAAACGTCCTTGGACAAAAAGCCTAAGATTGTATGTCACAAAGTAATTTTATTTTCTCCCTATACTTTATGCATATACTAGTTCACTACACATCCTAGGTGTACTTGTTAAACTGCCATATCTGCCAGCAGCCATACCCCCCTGTCTACTACTGTTGTACTCCCTGCCTGACTCTAAGACTCTGTAGCCCCCAACCTTCTTTCCAAGAACCCTCTAACCTCCCCCTACTCCATTACTTTTAGTTTCATTTGCATCTAACTGCTGCAATCTCCTTACTGGGTACTTTCAGACTTTGACCAGTAGATGGCAGTCTTTACACACCTCTAATTTTCATTATTACTCTTCCTACCTCATACTTTAAACTTTTCATGCTTGTTGCACTTTTCTCCTTTTACCATCGTCTTCCATAGTCCTTTTTAACCTTGTACCCAACTCCTCCATAGTCCCTATAAACCCTGTATCTAACCCTCCTCTCTGCCTTCACTACTCCCAGGTTAACCTTTATTCTCCCAAGCTTCCCCTCTCTCTGTTTGTATTTCCCCCTTCCTCACACTCACAACTTCTGCCTTCTGCTTATTGACTCCTGATCTTACCTTCCACCTCACTGATTGTTTTTTTCTCACTGCTTTTACCTTACTTTGGTCTGCCCCGCTCCATTCGCCCTGTGGGTTCACTCCACTCCCCTACCCTACCCCCTATTCTCACTCACCCCCAGTAGTCCTAAACTTATACTTCAAAAAACACTCCCCTTTTTTCTAACCTATCACAAACATTCTCATCACTAGGCCACTCCCCTATCACTATCTCTCCTTGTTAGTCTTAATTACCTCTCTCAAGTACCACTCCCTCACCTATCCTAACCATCCTCAATACTAGCTACTTCCCACATCCATCTCCTTCTCAACCTCCACTTATGTCTTTTTGATTATCACAAACCCTGCTCTATCTAGTGTAACTTTCTCTTCCATTTCTTCCAGCTCACACACACACACTCAAGCTAACCGCACCACATATTTACTCAATACGATGGCTCCAACACACAAAACTATTTTTGCACATACACTACTCTTAACTACAGTAATAGCCTCTCTTACTATACCTTATTCACTCACCTTCTTTGAAAATCTTACTCTATCTGTACATAACCATCATTTCCAACAAACTTCTCCATCCTCTTTCATCTATACCCTTATCCACAGTAACATAACCAGTACCTCTAATTATATACTACCAAAATATCACAGAGCAACCCACATGACTTATTTCACTATTAGAAAGAATTTTGATAATTTCAACAAAATCTTTAAATTTCTATACTATAACCAACATCACCTCCTCCTAGACGGTGATATTCATCCAAACCCTGGCCCCACTAATGACATTAGCAATAACCTTAATAATGTCACTGTACCTAAAACCTCTACAATAGCTAAAACATCTAACTCCCTCCTAATAGCTCACCTGAATATTAGAAGTATTAACAATAAAATTTCCACCTACATTCACTCCTTGATTTGTACTCATTTGATATTTTATGTCTCACAGAAACCTGGCTAAAACCATCTACCCTAGACCAGGAAATTACCCCTCCAGGATATAATATCCTTAGACATGACCGTATAAACAAAAAAGGAGGAGGCATAGCCATTGTCTATAAATCTAATCTCCAAATTTCCCACTTTAATGTGCTTCCATCACTTGACACCAAATCTGAAGCACTGTCTATCAAACTCAAAATCAACAACTCCAAATCGATCTACCTAATTTGTATGTATCTACCCCCTGGTAACAATACTAATACTCTTGAAAACATACTTAGTTACCTATCTACCCAACTACCCCAGGAGACCATTGTACTAGGCGACTTTAACAGTGACTGGTTCACCTGCAGTACCCAGAACCCTACTAACCACATTAATATCTTTGGATTCTCTCAATTAATAACCACTCCTACTAGAATCCATGAACCTAGCAGGAAAGAATCTACTCTTGACTGGATCCTTATCAATAACCACCCTAGCAACTATACTCCAGGTACCCTCCCCGACAATATCAGCGACCATATGCTTACCTATATTACAAGACAAAAACTTCATATCTCAACAACTCATAATCACAAAACTTACCGCTCAAAAAAATACTTTAATCCAGATAGCTTCCTAAATGAATTGCAAGCATGTGACTGGTCACTGCTAACGCATCTTGAACTTGATGAGGCTGTGACCTACTTCAACACTAACTTTCTTCAAATCCTGGACTACCATGCACCTTATCTCTCTACTAGAATAAGAGCAAAAAACGCTCCTTGGCTAACTAAACAAACTAAGCAAAAAATGCTCCTTAGAAGCAAATTCTGGGCTAAATGGAGAACTACCAAATGTCCATCTGATCATCTCTGCTTTAAACAATTAAGAAATGCTACCAAAAAAGACACTCTCAGAGACAAAAAAGACTTCTACCTTCACCTCCAACAATCCAGTCAACAAACCCCACAAAAATTTTGGTCAGGAATAAACAAACTTCTTCAGCCAGGACACTCAACTACTCCTCTCCCATCTGCTTTCAACCATGATAATTCCAACCAGATCCCTAATGCCTTTACAGAAGCCATACAAACCCTAGCCAATTCTCTACCTCCCTCTTCCACTTCCCTACCAAATACCTCCAAGTCTTCAACTCCTACCTTTCACCTACAACCTGTAAGTACATCTCTAATCTATAAACTACTTAAAAAACTGAAACCTTGTTCCCCATCAGCTGACCGTCTCCCATCTGAATACCTACAAATTGCCGCAAAAGCTATACACTACCCCATATCTATCCTTATTAACAGAACTATTTCTGAAGGTAAAATTCCTACCATCTGGAAAGTATCCCACATCATCCCTCTTCATAAAGGTGGATCTTCTACTGAGCTTTCTAACTTTCGACCTATTGCCTTACTCTCCCCATTATCTAAGATAATGGAAAAATGTAATCATAAACAACTACTTAACCACCTACTACAAAATAACCTACTAGCAAATTGCCAACATAGCTTTAGACCATTCCACAGTACTACAACTTCCCTTCTATCCTTCACCGACTCTATAAATAAAAATCGTAACAATAACTCCTTCTCCTCTGCACTATTTATTGACTTGTCAAAAGCCTTTGACATGGTCAACCATAACTTACTTCTAAACAAACTAAATTCCTATTCTCTGAATCCACAAGCATTACAATGGTTTAGGGGATACCTTACAAACAGAGAACAAGCAGTACTTTGGGATAACAATCTGTCATCATTACTTCCAGTTAATATTGGAGTCCCACAAATCTCTATCTTAGGACCCCTTCTTTTTTCCTTATTTATTAACGACCTTCACTTCAACATACCCCAAGCTACCTGCATTCAATAGGCAGATGACTCAACCTTCATATGTACTGCTAACAACCTAGCCTCCCTCCAGTCACTTACCCAAACTGTATTCCAAAATGTCGAAAACTGGTTTATGCAACACTGCCTCCTCCTTAATCCCAAGAAAACAAAACTACTGCTTTTTACTCCAACTCATAAATCACCCAATCCATTCTTCTCTATAACCTCTAATAATGCTACCAACATAATCCCAGATACTACCACCCATCTACTAGGTGTTACAATTGATAATTGGCTTAACTACGATGTCCATATTAACTCCACCATAAAGTCTGTTAACAAAACCTTGGGACTCTCTATAGAATTAAACCCTTCCTTACCTCTTCAGCCAGGAAAACTACTGCCCAGACCCACCTCATTTCTACCCTCTTCTACGCCTCTGCCATTTATACTAACCTATCAAAAAACAACCTCTCCAAACTTTCCACCTGTTATAATAGCATAGCTAGATTCATCACATGCTCTCCCTTTAAAACTCACCACTGCCTTAACCTTAAACAACTAGGATGGCTAGAACTACAGAACCATATACTCTGTAAACAGTTACTTATCACTCAAAAGATCCTGTACTACCCCAATAATACCCCTATCCTCACTGATATGATTTCACCATATAAAAATCTAGCTATACTACGTTCTGCCAATAAACTTCTGGTATCCTCGATCAAATCAAACAACAAAACTGGTGACTCCCTTTTCTCTAATACTTCAGGTAAAAACTGGAATCTGCTCCCTCCTGAACTGTCTACCCTAGCTTCTACTTCTCTATTCAAAAAACATATTAAAGAACATCTTAAAACCCAGTGGCTCTGTCCTTGTACTAACCCAGACTGAAATCTTCTGCCCCTCCTGCTCAAACCCCTTTCCCCACTCCCTAACCTATGCCTCCAAACCTACTTATTTCTCTTTTTTATATTACGTATACAAATACAAGGATCTTACTCTGTTTTGTTCATATTTACTTTTGTGTGTAGAACAATGTTTTTTTATGTTTGATTTAGCTTAACCTTTAGTATAATGTCTATAGTCCATAATTTTATTATTATATTTTTTATTTAACCAATGCTACCTCAGTAAAGTTTTTATACATGTCTTTGTTACATATTGTTAACTTTGTTACTGTTCATGCTTGGAGCTTTTCTCCCCGGGCCTCTACTGAAAATGGACATATATCCAGTTAGACTAGCCCGGTCAACAAATGTAAAATAAATAAATAAAATAAAAATTTGCATAGGTCTGTTTGAATCCTGGTAACAGTTTCCATCTCCTACTTACTCCATCATATTCTTTAGTCTTAATAAATATTAATACTTTTGATATTGTATTTATTTAATAATCCTTCTGTGCTACTTTTATTATGACAAGAGACAGCAGCTTGTCTTATACTGGATTATTCTGCCTTGACACTTTGACTTCAAATCGCATAACTTATTTATCTCATCAAGAGTAGATATATTTCCTATCAATGATTTCAATTCTGTATTAACCTCATGAACCATTGGATATAGTATCCTATAGCTTGCATGTTTCTGTCCATTCAACATTTCCTAATTTATCAAAACATGCTAAAGATTGTGGACAGCATTATAAATGGGAAAATCAACTTGTCTAAGACAAAGCTCTTCCCAACAAACATACACAAGTCTCTGCTGAGCTGCCTTATTAATACAATTTTCAGTCAAGCAAACATAACCTATTTTTTTTCCTGCAGGTAACAGCATCTTATCCCATTCTAATCATAACATGTTCTTATCACAAATGAAGTTTAATATCATACTTTTCTTGATTTAAAAAGAAACAACTGATTAATTAATAACAATTTCAAACTACATGAGCAATGCTGCCAAACCAGTTGCTAATTTTTCATATCAAGAAGTAAATCTTCACTTTCATTGCTGCCAGCTTTATATTGACTGAATAAGTAACTTTCCACACCATAATCAACATTTCTGATATTGTTTATATTATGCCAACATATATAAAACAATATTCCCAAATGATAAAGTCTACCTCTTTAAAATAACCTTAGTTAAGAGATGTTTTTAAGCCTTTAAAATTGCCATGGCCATATCCATATATTTCTTTCTTAGCAAGTTAGTTATTACTGTTGAAATGATTTTGCTATTTTATCTGTTCATTCATAGACCCTGAACAAAGTTATGCAGTGCCATCTTTTTGCAAAGCATCCAGTTTTGTACGTATATGATTTTCTACTGCCACAACTCCATGCCACGAGCTAAAACAGTAAAGAAATACTTTATAATGCATTATTAACTTATTTTTAGAATATACCAGGTAATTATTATTTCCATTTATACCTGCTGACTGCTTCAAATGCCCTCCAGTTAATCACATATATTTAGTCACTGCTTCGTCATTTCATCTCCCCAAACGGCATATATTTTGGTCTGCCAATTTGTTATGGATTAACAAATTACTTCATTGAAAATTCATGACTTCCATTTTCCCTTGAGAACATTATATTAAAGAAGTTCAGCCATGTCCATTTTCAAGTGCAACTTAGATTTATTGATGGCCAACACAAAATGTAGCCCAGGACTGCTCCCAGTGCTACTATTGGACAGATGCAGCTCCTAAATGCTTTTATACCATGCACAGGTCCCTCAAGTCCTCTATGGTACGATCTCATTTATTTTCTTTTGGGTTAATAGATCATTATTGTCCATTGGATGGGTAAGACCAATCTATAACAACATGGGATAGGTTATTTTGAGCACAAACAATGGAAATTGGTTAGGCTTAATATGGTCTACAATGGCAGCTAGCCTAGTACCTACCTATGAACATATGAGTGAAGTTGTCTAAATGGGGTTTGTGAATAACATACCCCACACTACACCAAGGGCTGCCAAATAATTTTTAATAAATAGGTTCAGTGATACAGCTAACATATACTGGCATTTGACACTGACTGAGGTTTTCTCTGTGGCAGTTCCTTAGTAATACCAAAACACCCCACAGCAAAGCAACTAGTATTTTAGCTGTTTCAAGACATCTAAATTGGTAAATTCTGTAAGAAAACACTGCATATTAGACTGTGGCATCCACCAAAAGGACATGGAAGACAAATAATTGAGATATAATTCACTGAAATAATTAGATGCATGGATTTGAAATTTTAAATTCCCACTCCAGGAATTCAGAATTTCCCCCATGTCTGTCCTACATAAAGTAACTTTTTTCTTCTGAAAAATAATGAAGTTAAAGGGAATTATTTTTAGTGGCCTGTAATTCATAAACTTTTCTACCAGTGACTCATACCAAATTGCTTCTATTTTTCTTTGTTCTATTACAGTAAAGAAAATATGATAACTTTCTTCTGCTGTGTGATTACAGCCCATACAATAGTGACTGTTTGAGGTAGATCTGCTTAAAGTAACTTCTGTGATACAAGTTGGGGCTTCATCTCTTTCCTACACACATCTTTTGTTGTCGGAAGCCATAATCAGATGCCCCACATATAAATTAACAGAAGTTGATAAATGCTCTACAATATTTAATCCAGCAAATGACAAATGGAAATGAACATTTTGTGCTGACAGGTAAGACATCTGTGACAACATTTTCTTAACTGAAACATTCTTTATTACTGAACACAAACTACTCATGCAGTTTTATGGAAAGGAAAGAACACATCTTCATTGACCATCAAACATAAAAATATTATGTTCAAGGACCAACTCTAGCAACAAACAAAGAAGGTCCACATATGAGGGTTCAAACACACCATCAAAGGTGGCCAAAATATCAATAGTACTGTCACCCATTCCATAGGCAGCATGATACAGATCACATAAAAAATGCTCCGTATCCTTTAAAACAATTGGATATCCATCCAAAACTAATCTCAACTGTTGGTCAAGGTAAATTGAAATAGGCTCTGTGAGCCACCCATCCCCAGCCACTATCTGTCTAAATTTAGGTCATGGGGGTCTTTATGAATCTTAGGCAAACCATATATTTGCAGAATCAAGGGAGTGTTCACCATAAAATAATCATACAATTCTTTAGCAATGAGTCCCAGACACACACATTCAGTCGAAGTGTATGCTATACTTTCTTGCATTTCACCCACAGCACTTGAGTCTACAACATTATAAACATTTAATTCCTACAACATTAAGCTCATCTCACTATAATAATACTCAGCATCCAGCACCACCATCAGACCTCCTTTATCTACTCGACAAATTATTATTTCAAAATTATTTTGTAAACATTGTAATGCATGCTGTTCCCCTCGAGTCAAATTACTTTTACTTTCACTGAACTATACATGGTGGGTGAGTGGAAGTGGAGACAGGACAGGTTGGAACATAGTCAGGCTTTCAGGTCTGCATAGTGCAGTGGTTCTAAGTCACTGTGAACAGTATATGTACCACAACTACATTATACCACAGTAGTGAGTCCACAGTCTTAGCGATATACATTCATCCTAAATCTTGACAGCAGATTAGGTATCAGTGCCACAGTATTTTTTTTAATAAAGAAGATTTGACATGATCCAGCTTGTTCTCCCCTACTTTCAGTAGTAGATTTATACTTTGGAAAGTTTTAAAGAAAGTATTTCTACCACCTGTTATTAAGTTGGATATTGATAGTATGGTTTTTATTAGGTGCCTGAACTCTAGGGAATCTTAGATCTTCAACACAGAGAAGTTTCCTCATTATTTGTTTTAATATAACATAACATAACCCATTGCAGAAATGAGACAGATTGTGATCTATCCAGGACATAAGTTATTTTGCCAGCTCCATGGTTTTAAGACCAGTCTGGATCGCTAAGTCTTAAGATCAGCTAAATGTATACGTTACGGATGCAGCATTCAAGGCAAGGCTTTCAAGCAGTTCAAGATGTTCATAAGAATATCACAGAAGTCATAAGAAGCATCAGTGATCCAAGCATTTAAATCAAACAGAATAAGCCACATGAGGGAATGATGTGCTAATTCAAACAGGAAATCTCTAAGGCCTTTTAGAATTCTTCCAGGGTTGCATGAAGGCTATTAAGAAATAGGAATCTGGAAGAAAAGTTTTGGCAAGGGCACTATCATTGGTCTTCCGGCTCCCAGCACTGATCCAGCTTAAGATTAAGTAAAGTAAACTGTCTCACTACCACTGACACTTCTATGACATTTGCTGTGTACAGCTCAGAATTCCAGCCAGTACTTCAGATGCTAGGCACTGTGTACAGCTCAGAATTCCAGCCAGTACTTCAGATGCTAGGCACTGTGTACAGCTCAGAATTCCAGCCAGTACTTCAGATGCTAGGTATTATGTACAGCTCAGAATTTCAGCCAATGCTTCAAATGGTAGGTAAAGTCTGTTATTGCTATATAACCAATTAGCTGTTATGAAGACCAAGTCTGTGGAATAAATCAAATCTGAGATGATACAAACATTATTTTAGATTGATTGTAAAACACAGTGTGGGTAATGTCAGAAAAGGGATGCTAATTGGTTAAGGGCATGATACTTCAATACTTAATTAATTAATTTTCTAAAAAAAATCCTACCACTTGCTGAGAAGTCACTCTCACTCCCATATCTCATTAAGTAAAACTTTCTGAACCTCACTCAGTGGCCATTTAGCAGTATCCAAGCTCTTGTAAATCAAGGAGATTTAGAGTACAATTGTGCCTCCATGAAAGGTTGAAGTCCAAAACAGTTTATCTCTAGGTAAAAATAGACAGATTAAGTTTAAGGAGGCTACTAGATATAGCAAAACTATAATCACTGTAATGCTTTAGAGGAAGGTAATAGAGGAACACCGTGGAAAATACATTATAACAAATTCTTCTAAGTGTTCATGGTAGGTAAACAAAAATGCCCCAAATTAAAATGGAGTACAACATAAGAGCATAGATGCAGTTTAAAATACAAAATATACCTGGAGATATGTAGAAGATAGACTAGGTAACACAAAAGGTTATTTTGGGGCAGCAGAAGAACTTGTAGGTGAAGGAGAATATGTTAAAAACATATAAAAGTTTAAGCAGTTACATTCTAAAACAGAGATGAGAAAACATACCCTGACAAACTGATAAATTTCTTTTCAGTATTATACCAGAATTTTCCAAATAAAAGCAGTACAATGGATCTATTTTATAAAATTGAATGCTCACTGTTCACATTTCATCATCTTGTTGCTCATAGATTGACTCACATACTTGAGATTGGCTGCAAGTTTTAAAAATGGATTTTTGCAGCTTACACGTTCTAACATGGGGACTCTTCCCGTTCACATATGGACCATAAATATACTGCCTCTGAGGCCACATAAACATTGAGACAAGATATGATGAGTCTCTGTGTATTCATGTGTCTCACACCTCAATACACAGGCAAGTTCTGCTGCAAGCAGGTGCCCAAGCAGCAGAGCAGTGACTTAATAAAATATAACTTAGTAAAACAATGCAGGATATTGGTTAGCTGGTGGCAACACTAGCTCAGAAAAGAGAAAAGATATAACCAGATCTTACTTGGTGACCAGCATTACGTTCCAAATCAAACATTTTGTAAGTGATCAAGTTATTGGCTGTCGACAAAAGGAGCAAAACTTTTTGGCAGCAAAAGGAAATTCACTGTAATGCAAACTTTTTTTTTTCTTCAAAGATATATTAGGAGTAAGTAGTATGTTCTGGGTAGTAGGTATGGGAACAGTTTGATGCTCTGGGAAGTGTTTCTAAGTATTCTGAAGGCCAGTCTTATCAGGGCCACAGAAATCAAAACATAAAATATCAGTCAAAAACTAACCACTAAGATCAGTAGAGTCATTCTTCAATTCCGCAAACCTTCAAAAGTAGTCCAGATAACATCTTATTTGACTATATTTGTTGAATCTGAATCCTGTTGTGATGCTATTACCATATCAATATTACCACAACTACAAAATGAAAAATCTGCCTTAGGTAATCAGGTCTTTAAATATAAGCTAGTAGCATTAACAATGCATTTTTTCATAGAAAACAAAATTACTTCTTAGTCAGAAGGTTTGACAGGAAAATGAAGATTTACTTTGAAAATATTTTTTAATAGCTATATATATATATATATATATATATATATATATATATATATATATATATATATATATATATATGTATATATCAGATAAAAGCCAACATTCAAATGGGCACATATATATATGACTTGCATTGTCACATGACAAACACCAATTAATGAATTAAAGCAACAATGTATAAAAATATAAAAGCAGTTAAAAACACATATAACCATTAGTAGATTCCCCAGGGGAAAAAAAAAAAATATATATATATATATATATATATATATATATATATATATTTAGGGAAATAATGCATAAATATGAATGCAAAAAGCACATATTAAAAAAAAACAACTAAAAATGTAAATATGTGTGTATAAATCCATAAACACATATTTATGTGTATAAATCTATGCTATCTCAATTCTGCCTTCATTTTTAACACACATCCTATAGATACAATTTCATTTAAACCTGGGAACCCCACTGCATCCAGGCGCAAAATCCAACACAGGTCACGGTTTTCCAAGAACAATTGCCAGGGACCACCTCTTGTATTATTTTGCACTTGTTCACTTATGATGAACTTGAAGTGGTGTTCAGGGAATTTCAGAATGTGTCTATATAGGGCATTGTTAGCTTTTTTCCCCCATATATCATAATTGTGCTCATAAATACGTTGCTTCAGCATCCGCTCCGTCTTGCCAATATAAAAAGCAGGACAGGCTTGGCACAATGCCCCATATACAACTCCAGAACTATTGCAATTGTAATGCCCCTTCACTCTAAAATTAAACCCATTGATAGCAAAAAGCTCACCCACATTGATGTATTTACAGTGATGGCATCTCCCACATGGATACAGGTACCTATGTTTTAAATAATCATGTTGTTTACCAACTTTTTCTACCAAGTTTTTGATGTTCAAACCTCTTTTCATACTATGACTGGTTTGTTACTAATTCTAGATCTAATCTCCAAAATGGAGATTTGTTTCTACCATATATAGGAAGCCTACCTATTCTAATGCCTTCCTTCATTTTGATAGTAATCACCCATTGTCCCAAAAGAAAGTGGTTGTTAAGGGACAATTTGTCAGGGCTGCAAGGATGGTGTCAGATTTTTATTTATTTTCATCTGAGTGTAACCTTTTTAGAGAGTATGTTTATTAAGAGGGACTTCCCCATGAGCTTTGTGCAAGATATTAAAAGAGAAGTAACGGACAAGAGAAGATCTGGGTTCTATTCCCCCATTCCTGATGAAAATGGTCATGACTATAATGTAAGTACATGTAATTCAACTATTCTAGTAAATAGGGGGAGTACAGTTACTACTACTGATACCAATTTCAAATTGTCCTTTATAACCAGATTCTCTGTGGACTTTAAATCGATCCAGGAGATTCTAGCAAAAAATTGGAAGGTTTTGTTGGGAGATGAGGAGGTGGTCCCTGGCAATTGTTCTTGGAGAACTGTGAGCTGTATTGGATTTTACGCCTGGATGCAGTGGGGTTCCCAGGTTTAAATGAAATTGCATCCATAAGATGTGTTTTAAAAATGAAGGCAAAATTGGGATAGCATAGATTTATACACATAAATATGTGTTTATGGATTTATACATACATATTTACATATTTACATTTTAGTTGTTTTTTTAAATGTAAGATTTTTACATTCATATTTATGCATTATTTTCATATATATATATATATATATATATATATATATATATATATATATATATATTCCCCCCCCCCTGAGGAATCTACTAAAGGTTATATGTGTTTTAACTGTTTTTATATTTTTGTACATTGTTACCTTAATTCATTAATTGGTGTTTGTCATGTGACAATGCAAGTCATATATATGTGCCCATTTGAATGATGGCTTTTATCTGATGAAGTTATGTATTTTATATAACGAAAGCGCTTATGTTTCTTTTATTTTGTGGTGCAATAAACTGTTGGTAAACTACAGCTACAACCTTGCCTCGTGTGTGGTTAAAACGTTTGTGCTTTTCTGTGGAATCTAGTCTGTTTTTTTGGCAAGGATGGTTTCTGGCTGTGGGCTTGCCTCACAAACATTGTTTTCAAATGCTGAAACAAATGTGAATGATGGAGCTCTTACAGCCCTTATTCAACAACTTTCTCAGAAAGTGGATTCCTTAGCTTTGGAAGTGCAGTGTTTTAGGAATAACCTTCCTAACAATCCTCTGTCTTCTCTGGATTTTCATACTTTGGCTGGCAGCAGTGGTGTACAAAACAACAGGGGTATTATTGTGGAGCAAGGACAAGAACATTGTAATCAAACTCCACGTACCGGGTTGTTAGAACCATTAGAGGGTATGGACTTGAGTGACTCACTGCAACATGGCATTACATTTTCTCAAAATACAGTCAGTAATAATAATAGAACATTTAGAGATAGTCTGGACTTATTTCACTACCAGCTTCTTAAAATTCGTAAGTTACAGACTGAAAATGCATATCTGTGTGAGTGTATTAAACACAAACAAATGCCCAAAGGGCTTAGGCAGTGGAAATTTTCAACTGGACTTCTAAAAAATTCTCAGTTGCTTCAAGAATTGTTGTCACTATTTGACCGGCATGGATGTGAATATCTAGAAGTCCTGGTTAAATTCAGTGCCCAAAATATTGATGAAGTAACCAAAGAAACCAAAGATCTTGATGTGGCTATCACTCATGATTTGTTGTTTGCACAAAACCAACTTGAATATCAACATGTGTTTAACAACATTGATAACATCATTCAGAACATTAAACTGTGTGAAATCAATAAATTACAATGAGACGCTGATGACTATGCAAATAAGAGAGCGTACCTTCAGCCACCAAACTCACAAGAATGGGGTCAACATCGGAGAATGTATACAACCAATGAGTATGGTGAATCCCCGATTATTCATGAGGACGTTAATACTGGAAGTTACGTCCCTTTAGATCAAGGAGGCATGAGACGCTCGGAGTGGATCAGGGAGAGGGAGCACAACAACCAGAATCAACAGAATGGCCGGGAACCTCAGTAATTTTGGAACCAGCATGGATACCAGCAGAGGAATTCGTCGAACCAACGGAGGGGTTGGAATTGGAACCAACAGCGGAACTGATGAGCTTGAGAGCAACAGTGGGTGATGATGGTGGACCTCGTATACTCATGAACAATACAGGTGACTTTAAGGTCTTTAATTATAGCTCTCTGGACTATTCTGTTAAGATTGCAAATTTATTTGCAAGGGGACTTACCTTTGTTCCTGCTATTCGTTCTAATCTTCCACAATTGATTTTGGATCTCAAGTTATTTACCAGGAAAATGAACCTTAACATTGTATTCAACAACAGTAATAGAGCTACTCAAAACAAACTGAGACCTTCCAGTGTGTGTAACCCACCCATGCATTCCATCCTCCACTCCTTTAAGCAAATGTGTGAACTGGATTTCAGGCATTTATTTAAATCTCCAGTCATATACCATAAGAATTTAAAACCAGCTGAACTTGACATTTTGACTATGGTACGACAACAAAAGTTTAGAATTGTTCAATCTGACAAAGTTGGGGGGGGTTGTAATAATGGACATAGAGAATTATATCCAATGTATGTACAACACTCTTTTCAGTATCACTTACTGTCAAGTGTCTAGGAATGAGGTTAACATTGCCTATCATAGGATTAACACACAATTAAGTGACATGGTTATGGAAGGTTGCATCTCACTTGTTGAATTTAAATATTTAAAAATGAATGCCCCAGTTATTCCAACTATATTTGGGCTTCCTTATCTGCACAAATAAATTATAGATCCACCATTCCACCCCATTGTAGATGCCCGTAATTCTATTACCTCCCCTATTGCTAACTTCCTAGATACCAAACTTAAATTGTTATTAAGAACTGAGAAACATCTCTGTGTCAACTCTTGGGACTTTCTTGCTAAATGTAATGAGGTACAGTTCAACAAACAGTTTTTTCTTTTTTACTGTGGATGTAAAAGATTTATTTAATGTAATACCTCATGAGGTCGGTTTAGATTGGTTTGGTGAATTTTTATTTAGAAAAGGGATTGACCAAAATTCCATTAACACATATGTTGAAATGATGGAAATGGTCTTAGGAATAATTATATTTATTTTGAGGAGCAGTTTTTTTGTCAGCAGACCGGGGTTGCAATGGGAGCGGCTTGTGAACCTCTTTATGCGAACATGGTTATGTGTGAGTGGGAGCAGAGATTTCTCTTTGAACACTCAGAGTTCCAAAATTGTAATCTATACTTGAGATACCCGGACAACCTGTTTTTTTATTTGGAATGGGAACAGAAGGAGTATTGGCATTTTTTTTAGACTATATTAATAATACAACCGACTTTCTACATTTCTCTCATAACATTGGTGAGGAGAGTATTAGCTATCTTGATGTCAAACTTGAGAAGGATGTGATAAAAGGGAGATTTGTTTCTACCATATATAGGAAGCCTACCTATTCTAATGCCTTCCTTCATTTTGAGAGAGAAGTCACCCATTGTCCCAAAAGAAAGCAGTTGTTAAGGGACAATTTGCTAGGGCTGCAAGGATTTTGTCAGATTTTGATTTATTTTCATCTGAGTGTGCCCTTCTAGAGAGTATGTTTGTTAAGAAGGACTACCCCATGGGCTTTGTGCAAGATATTAAAAGAGAAGTAACGGACAAGAGAAGATCTGGGTTCTATTCCCCCATTCCTGATGAAAATGGTCATGACTATAATGTAAGTACATGTAATTCAACTATTCTAGTAAATAGGGGGAGTACAGTTACTACTACTGATACCAATTTCAAATTGTCCTTTATAACCAGATTCTCTGTGGACTTTAAATCGATCCAGGAGATTCAAAAAATTGGAGGGTTTTGTTGGGAGATGGGGAGATTAGATCTAGAATTAGTAACAAACCAATCATAGTATGGAAAAGTGGTTTGAACACCAAAAACTTGGTAGAAAAAGTTGGTAAACAACATGATGATTTAAAACATAGGTACCTGTATCCATATGGGAGATGCCATCACTGTAAATACAACAATGTGGGTGAGCTTTCTGCTATCAATGGGTTTAATTTTAGAGTGAAGGGGCATTACAATTGTAATAGTTATGGAGTTGTATATGAGGCATTGTGCCAGGCCTGTCCTGCTTTTTATATTGGCAAGATGGAGTGGATGCTGAAACAATGAATTTATGAACACAATTATGAAATATGGGGGAAAAGAACTACCAATGCCCTATATAGACACATTCTGGAATTCCCTGAACACCACTTCAAGTTCATCATAATTGAACAAGTGCAAAAGAATACAAGAGTTGGTCCCTGTCAGTTGTTCTTGGAGAACCATGAGTTGTACTGAATTTTATGCCTGGATGCAGTGGGGTTCCCAGGTTTAAATGAAATTGCATCTATAGGATGTGTGTTAAAAATGAAGGCAGAATTGAAATAGCAGATATTTATACACAAAAATATGTGTTTATGGATTTATACACACATATTTACATTTTTAGTTGTTTTTTTTTAAATATGTGCTTTTTACATTCATATTTATGCATTATTTTCCTTAATAAATGTATATATTTTTTTTTTCTGGGGAATCTACTAATGGTTATATGCATTTTAACTGTTTTTATACATTGTTGCTTAATTCATTAATTGGTGTTTGTTATGTGACAATGCAAATCATATATATGTGCCCATTTGAATGTTGGCTTTTATCTGATGAAGTTATGTATTTTATATAGCAAAAGTACTTATGTTTCTTTTATTTTGTGATGCAATAAACTGTTGGTGAATTACAGCTCCAACCTTGCCTTGTGTGTGGTTAAAACGTTTGTGCTTTTCTGTGGAATATAAATATATATATATATATATATATATATATATATATATATATATATATATATAATGAGTCTATTTTTTAATAGTTTGTCAGTAGTTCAGGAATTGATACTCTGGAGATTTTAAGTTTTATGTTAATGGACATTGTGATGCACAGACGCAAGTATTCGGTAATAGTTGAGCATCATGGAGTATTTTAATCATCTGTGCCCTACACTTTTGTATGCATTAGTGAGTTCACTGAGTTCTGCATCCATACAGTAATACAAACAATGTGTATTCTCTATTTTATCAGAGTCAGATATTCAGAAGATATTTTTAAGCCTTCCTTAAAATAACAGTTGACAATCAAGCTTTATTAATGAGAAGATCAAATGTCACTGTTTTTTTTAAACACACTTTTATTGAATTATTAACTTAGTACTAATACAGTTCTTTAGTGGTCCGGGTGTTTGGTCCTTTGGTTTATACAACTCTTATCTAAGACTTACTGACTGAAATGAAGGTAATAGTATAACTTTATTCTATTTTTTCCCCAGAAGACAACTACCCTCATGCTGTCATCTTTGTTTTTACCCCCTATATAACTTTCTTTTAAAGGCTAGTGTAAGTAGGTCAACATGTTGGCTATCATCCTGTTAGAGATCCTAGGATTATTTTACTATGTCCATTCCTGTGTTCTTCCTATGTCAATAGGATGCAGTGATGACTGTTACATGTAGCATGCATGCTGCTATTTATTGCACTCTGCTAGAAAGTATATGATAAAAGATTACACTTATGGATATAATTTTGGCACTAGGGTAACTAGGGTATGTTTGTCAGAGACAAAAATAAATGAATCTAAACTGGCAATAATTACTAGTTACCCCTGAACAATAAACATCTTCCCATTGGCAGTTCATAGGTTCATAGGTGTTTACTAGGCTAACAACAACAAGGGCCTTTTTAAGCCTAGCCATGCATCTCAAATCTCTGACAAGTTCTGATACCCTTGATAAGTGTAAGCATGGACCCGGGAGGTGAACCATTTACAGGTTACCTGTGTCCATTAGAGACATAGGTGCTAAACCAAGGATGAATTTCTGGTTTCCCATCCTCCCATCCAAATGTCCAAGTTGCACTTGAATTGGATTAGGAAGAAACTCTGCTTCACATGGATGGGGAGCCTGTTCCATAGATGGGGTAGTGTCTGGGATACATACCTATCTCTCCAGAAGGTCCTAATTATATCACAGGCAAGATTTAAGTCTTTAGAATGGGTAATTTTGGTGCTGTTTGTTTTGTAGCTATGCAGGAGCTCCATCAGAGTGGGGTCTGACAATGGCATGTATGCCTGGCATAGCTCTCCCCTCAAAAGCCTTTAGGAGACAGAACACAGGGATAGGGCCTTGAGGTGGTCTGCATAGGACATTTTACTTAAGCCCTGTATTCATTTAGTGAGGAACCTCTATGGACAGTCCAATTCTTGGATATGCTTGGTTAGGTACATACCAAAGGGGGCATTGTACTCAATAATAGGTCTGATGAATGCCAAATACAGTGGAACAATGATTCCTTGGAATTAGATGCCATACCTTTATTTATAAGTTGCGCAACATAGAATGATTTCCTCAACACTGTAAACACATGATGGGCAAAAGCTGGATTACTATCTAAATGTGTCCCTAAATCGCTGACTACTGGGTCATCTCTAAGGGGTTTGTTTGTTTGTTTGTTTGTCTTTTCGGCTTTTCCCAGTTAGGGGTTGCCACAGTGGAACTCCGGTCCGCTAATGATTGGCATTAGATTTTTATTGTGCTGAGTTGCCAGCCCAATGCCCAACCTTCAGCGAAGGCACACCCATTCACACATGTCTTTCGAATGCCACTCGACCGCGGGGAGGACATGCATCTCTAAGGGGTGTGTTGTCAATATGATAGTTACCAGAAATGGATGACTTCCAGAAGGATACTATTATGCATTTCTCGAAATTTAGTTTTAGTCTGTGGCTCTGACACCAGTTGTTTGTCTGTGTCAGCACCTCCTGGATAATTTTTGTGTCAGTGTGAGATTCAATGACAGCTCCTAATTTTCAATCATCTGCAAATGTAGTCAGCCAGAGGCCATTGACATTGGCCTTGACTTCTGAGAAGTAAATGCCAAAAAGGAACTGTCCAAGGACTGAACCCTGAGGGACTCCACTTGTGACTGGCCTTTTTGTAGAGATGGACTACTCAATTTTAACTTCCTGAGTCCTGTCTGTGAGCCAATTTGCTATCCACCGGGTGACATATGGATTTGTACCTAACCTCTTGAATTTGTCAACAATGCCTGAGGGGGTATTGTGTCAAATGCCTTGATCAGGTTAAGGTAGGCAGTGTGAACAATTTTGTCCTCATCTATTGCTTTTGTGACCTTCTCAAAGAAGTCCACCAGGTTGTGTAGGCATGATCTGCCCTTGACATAAACAAACTGGGTTGGGTCCAGTGACTGGAAGTTTACTATATCTTTGTTGATCTTCTCCATGATAATTCTTTCCATGGCTTTACATATAAGACTAGTGAGTTCCACCTGCCTCCATCTGCTGATCCTTCATACCCTGCATCCCTCACCTGTATATGTAAATGTGCTGCGCAGTCAGGAATCCTATTATTACTATTATTATCAACATTTCTCTCTGGTATATTGATTTAAGGGGTTATGGAAATGCATAGAGCATGTTGTACCACACTGGCATAATAATACTTGCCTGAGACAGATATAATCTAAAACCTCTCGTCATTTGATGCAGACTGTGACAGATACATACATATCTTAATGCTGTATTTATATTATTAAGAAAAACACAGCTATATGCATCTAAAGATGTTATAAGCAGTTTTAATAATAACAATAATCAAAATGGTATAGACTATTGCAGTAGATGAAATCTAAGTTGATAAGATAACTAAAAAGCTGCAGTATTAATTATTTCAATTACTAGTGTTCCTCTCCTTATTATCTAGTTATATTAGGTACATTTGCTTATTTAGAATCAATGACAGTAACATTAATTCAGTTGTACAAGTCATGGCCAAGATGTACAACCAGTGTAAGATAACCAAACATGAAAACTGCCAAATAAAATACCTTACTCAGAATAAATAACCAAGACAACTATGTTTCTGGAAGATGCCAACGTATTACTGGTGCAAAAACAGATAAGACATTTTATGATTAAAAGATGTGTTTTAATTTTGGATTTGACTATCATTTTTTTCAGGTTCCACCAGAATGAAGTGCAATAACTATATTTCTGTTGTCAGTGAAGTATTGAAACTTGCTTCTTATGTATGTCTAATTACACTTATCAGTATTAATAAAAAAAGCCATATCTGCTTTGGATGTTTATTATAAAAATAATCACTGCACATTTTATTTCAAAAATTATATCCTATTTAAATCTTGAAAATCAGGTTAAAAATGTTCATTTTTAGATTTCTCTTTTATCTATATAATTATTCAGCACATATACAAATAAAGAAACAATATCTAACTTGAAAGAAAGATTATATTTATTCAGAAGTATTTCTTGATTGTGATAACTAGGGCTAAGAAACTGAAAATTGAAATTATTCCTTCCGATGTCATGACTCACCTTGAAGTGTACTTAATTAGCTGGGCTACTAAGAAATTATATTCCCTCAAGATTACAATGAAGCTTTATAAACATGTAATTCTAAAAAAGTTTTCGAACTTTCAACCGTAATATTTGCAAATATGAAAACGTGCAAGCCTTCAGAGATGGCACAAAAACTTATACTCGATTAGAAAAAAAGTAATCTCAGCAGTGGCAAATATAAATAGTTTGGCGACCCTATGCAATCCAGCACATTTATTTGGAAACCGATTGGTAACAGAACTTCTGGAACCTGGAAATAGTAAAATGAAGGGCTACCATAGACTTTCCAAGTACTAAAGTCCAAATATTATATGCCATGATATAGTTGTTTGGTTTTGTATTGGTTAAAAGACATTATAGATTATTTTCTGCTGTTTTAGATAACAATATATCTTATTGCACATTCCTAGTATGCATCTTACTCTGATCCAAAGTGATCAAATTGTGTGTCCTTTTAGTTTCTAGCATTCACTTTTGTTTATTTTTATTTTCCATCCACTGTGTTCCATAACTGTACAGCCTCTTACATTTTCTAACAATTATTTTTATTACGTCTTACATTGTAAGTCAGCTCCTAAACTGTCCCCTTGATTAATACCCTAATGAAGACTGTTAGACTGTCATGTAATTGCACCTACAAAATGACATAATTCACAATTCATTCCCCATTCAGAAGATCATAGTCCTGCTACCCCTTTCCTGAACATATAGCAGTCACTTTTCATTACTGCCCATTAGTGCAAAATCTCACATAGGCTATTATGATATATTTACTACTATACCTTTTTTCCCAAATACTAGCCCATGTATACTGTAGCCTATGGATCTCTGACATACATGGCTAAGTTACACTGAATCACCTGGTCATGTTGACTTATGGCATGGCAGAGTTATTTCCTCTTTTGCATCACAACCCCTGCCGTAACTACACACAGTCAGTCCTCCACCAAACTTCTCATTGTCTGTGATGTCTTTGTTACCTGGCAGGCAGCATTCGCATGGGCTGTCCTTCAGATAAAGATAAGAAATATTATGAATAAATGAGGGACATCAACATTAGATGTTTTATATGCACGTACTCTCTGGACAAATTGCGCAAATTATATTCCCTAATATCAATACGTATGTTCAGTTTATCAAGTCAGCCGCAGACCATTCAGCTGTTAAAGATGTCTGCATTCCAGCTTTCACTGCCTCAGAAATCAAAGAAAGTAAAATTTATTATCTTGCCTTGTCTGACTTATACCACTGTGCTCACATTTTATAAATCCAAAGCAAGATCTGTATACTACTGTAAGCAAATTGTCTGGCTCTAAAGCAAAATAATTTTACACAGCACTCTTATGTTAACCCAAGATTTGCTTGTATTCCTTCCTTCCACTATACAAATAAAACACACACACAAACTCGCACATACATATACAATCTTATCCACATATAAGCAAACATAGGCAAATACATACAAATACTCACATATATAAACAGGTAATTATGAGTAACAGGCTGTCATTAACCCACCTAGTGACACTGCATTTCTATCATATGGGAATATTATACACTAAAGCCCCCAAACACCCAGCACTTTCACAATGACTTACTTGTGGTAAATATACTGCTTGTGCTCTTTGTGAAATCTCAATTGTCAATTTACTAATCTGACTTGCATATCTCCAGAAAGAACATTACAAATGAGCAGGATACTCCCTAACCAGAAACACATTTCATAAGGCTCAGGAGAAGGTTCTACCAAACTATTCATGTTTCACATACCCTTATCTTTTGAGTCCCAGATTCCCATCAAATAGTGGCTCATTAAAAGGGTGGTCATTGAAAGTGTCCCCCATAACTATTATAGAACCCTTGTATGGTGCTTCAGCCAACTCTCTTATCTTATCTTCATCTTTATTAAAGTACCTTAGTCCAGTAAAAGTACCTTAGACCAGTGTGCTGAATACTAATATAAGTAAGGCATTAAAACAAGACAATAAAATTAAACACTAAAAAAGTGAAAACTTACAATAAACTGCCTAAGGAATAAGTAAAGCAAAACATCAGTTGATAGCACCATTAGAATAACTTTATAAATATGTAAAAATGAATGAATGCATAAGTAGCAAAATGAATGAATATGTTAATGCACAGGCCACTCTAAGAGTTGGAAAGGAACTCGTAAGGGATAGAGAGAGAGAGAGAGAGAGAGAGAGAGAGAGTAAACATAAATACTCAAACAACTAAACAAGTAAATAAATAACAACACAAGGGTCATAGGTCATATCATCACTGATAAAAAGGGTCACACTGGATAATATATGCCTTTTGATGAATATTCACAAAACAGTGCAAAAAGTCCTGTTATATACCATTCACATCCCTTCCCTTGCCATGTTACACCTGTAACCAGTGGTTTTATAGTACTACAGTTTTGGCTTTTTTTGAAGCATCATTTTTTTATTCTCAAACATTATTGCTTTTTATTGGATTACAGCTGACATATATTGCCGATACATTTGTGACTTCCTGAACCACTTTCAGTACAGTCTATGTATCATAAAACCTATTGGGACAGATGACTGATAACTTTTTAAATCAATGTCCTGAGTTTTCCTGGAATTCTGACCTACTTATAAGCTGATTAATAAACTAGACCATTGTTTCCTGTAATATAACAAACGAAGAAAAGTCTCAGCCTGATTTAGTACAGTACTGGTAATACATAAGTATAGTTTATTAAGCTACATTGACATTGACTTAACTTAAATGAAAATATAATTTTTCACTTCAGATTTTTTGAAGTACTGTTTAATTATCAGTACATGCACTGTTTGCACAGACCCAAAAATCATTTTGCAATCAAAAGATATTTACATGGCTACACATCTTGTTGTATTAAAATATTTAGTTAACTAGAAGTTTAATGCCTTTTGTATTGTTCTTTAACTGAGCAGAGCATATTTTATACTGTACCTTAACTGAAAAATATGTATTTAAGATTGTAGCATCATTGTTATTGATGAAATAAATTAACCTATATTGAATTATGCAGAAATATTTTCTGTGTGAATAAAGCAATATTGTTAATTCTATAACTTAGTAGTGATTATTAAAACTGACTGAGGTGCTTGTCAATAATATGTACCTTTTCACATTTAAAATAATTTAACAAGTGCTGCCTTTTGCCGAACAACTAACATTTAGAAGTGAGTTTATTCTGGAACAGGCCCAACAATAATTGGAGTTTTATATTTGTAAGTACTGTAAGTGATACCAATGTGAAAGCTTAAGGAAAGCTAAACAGTTGGCAAACACCATGTTCCCCAGAAGAAAATGCCTGCATACACTTTACACTAGCATAACAATTATGCTACACTGATGGCGACATTTCAGTGTAATAGGGGACAGTCCAGCATGCCAAAAGGAGAGACAGTTATGCATATAAATTAATTTGTTGGCATCAAACTATGATCAAACACCCATATTTCCAGCATTCCACTCACTTTAGCACGTTTATATGATGCAGTCTTTTTTGAACTAAAGTAAACAGGTTTGGTCTGTCTCAGAAAACATTATCCTCTTTATAGCTGGTAGTAAGCGGTGACAGTTGGAGCTTAACCTTTTTTGTGATCTGGATCACAACAGGCATCTGCCTTAACACTTTTTGTGGGAATGAAGAGGAGACTACTGTGAACAATTGATCTGCTTGTGAACTATAGAAGGTAAACAATGCAAAAAACATGACTGAATTCTTATTTCTCTTCTAGCGTTTTCACTGTGCTTCATTCCTGTATGTATGCAAACTTCTGTAACATTTGGGCATCCTATACATGCTCACAGTGCAATTGCTTGAGTGTCAGTAGCCTACTGAAAAAAAAAAGACAGATTGCGTAATGGCGAACCCTGTTTCCCCATAGGAAATCATTGCTGGTAAGGTCTCTAATTGTACTCTGGCAATGATTCACTTGTTTGGGGACAGTTTTCATTTTTTTTGAGTTGGTATGACCATGGAGTTATTATATTATATATAAATTCAGGTCTTGTTGGGTGCTTGCTCTCCCCTGCATTGGGGGCTGCAGGGGGACTTGCCCCCCTACAAAGAACACTAAAATAGATTGTTTTGCCCTTTTGATTTTCTGGCATTTTTTTTTCTTTTTCTTTCTTTTTTTTTTTTTTTTTTTTTTTTGAAATGCCGATGTTCAGAAATTTGGCATTTCATAGTATAACTGTAACATTCACAGTACATTCAGTGATTTGAAAGTTTCCATATCTCTTCTTCCTGCACCAGTGCACTCCTTAATGCTATGAGTTCTCATATTAGTGCAAAACTCATAGATTTATTAATTTCAGTAAAGAATGAAGTTATAAGACATGCGCTGGATATCATGTTAAAAACGCCATTTCATTTTTAGATACTAATCAAACAAAAAGCTAATGTGGAGGATGTTTTTAAATCAAATTATGTACTGCAATATGATGTAGCCAAACGACAATGAAAGAAAGAGAGATTAAAGAACAATACCATTAAACTGGCACACATTTTTAAGAATGACTATAATTTTGGCTCAGTCCCTGTTAAAATTGGATTTTTTTGTGGTTGTTTTTAGAAAATGTGGTTGATACTGATAATAATTACATCTATAGATTGCTTTTACTTAGAAAACAATGTTTGTTCATATCCTCTTTTTTGACCAACATTTAATAGTACGAGTATTTTAGCAAAGTGTCACTGATTTGATTTTTTTTTTTTACGTTGTCCCTAACTCTAGAAGTAAAAAGTTAGGAGCTGTTGTAGAAGCGTTCATCAATGCACAGCCTTTAACATTTCATTGCGGGAACATTGAAAAATACAGTTAGTCCCTATGCTTATCTGATCACATACTTTCAGCTTGCCATCAATCTCCATGCCGTTTATTTGTAGTAATGAAACATTATACATTTACTTAAAGCACTTACTTAGTTTTCATTAGTGCTATAAGTTGTACTGACACATCGAATTTATTCATTGATCATATATATTCTCACAAGGGAGAAGTACTAACATTCATTACTGTCTTGAGTTTGAATGTCGATAAGTTATAATCAGGTGAATAACTTGTACAAACTGTTGATTTCTGCCCACGCTGCTGTTTCCATCTTAATCAAGTGCACTGGGCATTCCCATTAAGACAAGGGTTCAATAGTGACCTCTCCAGCTTCTCAGTATAAGTAAGAGAAAGAGAATACAAACGTTCGGTGTGTTCCAGCCTTAAGCTACATTGCAAAGGAAGTCTTACAGCCTGTATGCCTGCTTTATTTAATACATCCTTATGTAAAGAGATGGTAATGCTAAGCATCTCCATTTTAAGAGATGTACCTGATTTCAGCATCATTTTCTAAGAAATGAGAATGTTTTTTGCCTCCTATTGCTGTTCTTATCTAACTGTTTTATCTATAGCTAGTTTATATGTAAAAGCAGTACAAGCTAGCTAAATCATTTTGAGTCTGAGTTGGAAAGCCAAGCAGCTGTGTCTAAGCACACATGTAGATTCCCATGAGCTGAATCATTTGCTGTAGCTTACAGTTCCTCTGGATCTCTGTGGCTAAAGATAAGCAGAAAAAAAATTCAAACTGCTAATGCATTCAAGTAGAGAAGCCAGTACCTGACCTCTGTAAGTTGTGCAAACCCTGGAGGAAGTTCCCAAAAGCAAACTGTGAGTTTGACAGCTTTGTGGGCCTTACTCTATAAATACTTTGCATTTTATTTATTTCTTCAACATTATTTTTTTCCAGAAAGTCCTGTTCAAATGGAATATCATTTAAAGACTCAGATAAAGGCAAAACATCACTATCTAACCAACAGCACTAACAAATGAAGGGGAGAAACTTGAACTCAGAACAAATGGACTAAATGTGTAGCTAACAATTTATTTAATTTAAGAAGTCATTGATACCAAACGTGATAAAATACCGTGTCAAAGAAAGCTTACACTGAGTTGTATATATTTGTTAACCTGCCTCATTTTCTTTTTCTTTTTAATGTAAAAAAATTAGTATGCATATTTAGGCTACAGTATGTACAGAACTGCATTCTTTGTTGTTTATAGTAACAAAATTAATCTAGTGTTTGATTCGGAAGTCCCATAGAATAGAAGTAACTTGGGATTACATTCAATGGCATTGCCAAGCATAAACTATGTATGAAATAGTTTATACTTTTTTTAATTTGTTTTTTTGTGCAATGAGATGGTGTAGAATTTAATTAAAAAAATAACTCTGGCTTATTTATTACCCTTGTTCATTTTTTTAAGGTTCAGGTTATTTTGTAGTTGACAAAGAGGGTAAGGCTGTGAGCTGTTTTTGAACTACTTCCTGTTGTACTGGGTTTGATTTCCTCAGCTCTCAATTTCTTTCGTGCGACTTTGAGTGTCACTTAACCAGACAGTGTTTTGGAGCAACTGTGAATGTGGGCTAGGCTCATTAGTGGTTTGCTGGACTGCACTCCTAGTAACTACCTATGAACTTAATCAGGCACTTTTTGTTCTTAGTCCATTATATGCATTTTTTTTCTTAACACTGTAATTTCAATGTTTTTTTTTCCTTTTTCCCCCATGAAAAGATACTCTGTCCCCAAATAAGCACTATCAGGTTATCAAGACTTGAGGTGATGTGGTACATGAGTACGGGATTTATACTTGGAGAAGAGAAGCTTTATTTTTAATGATTATGACAAAATTTACATTTTCTTTAATCCAGATAAACATCAGAGAACAAATGAAACAATTACAAATGCTTCTAACAACTCAGTAAACTGTGAACAAACAATTTATACTATCTAGACAGCTCAGCATTCACCTTGTCCATTGTGCTTCCTTACAGATGTCCTGCCCAAGAGGAACAGAAAGCCATAAATATGTAAGGTTATTTGCCATTTATGCTGTATTCTCTTAAAAGTGTTTACTTCCTTAAAGATCATAAACATTCTCTGCATATGCATCAATATATATTTTTGTAAATTAAAAGAGCTATTCTGTTCAGCTGTTTTGCCAGTTATTTGTTGGGTACATTTTTATAATGATTGCTTACAACTAGCTGACCCTGACCCTTAAAACTTTTCTGTTTAGCTTAACATTCCCAGGAATTAATATCATAACTAAGACTTCTAATCTAGGTTTTATATTGAGGAAATATTTCTTTTATATCTTTCCCCAATCTAACCCATCTGTTCCTTAACACTAGGCATTTCCAAACCATGTGGTTTAGACCTTTATATCTACCTCCAAAACTTCAGCAGTCTGAGTTCTGCCCCCATTTCTCTATATGCAACCTGCTAGGGGTGAGGAACCATTTACAGAGTATTCTCTTGTGTTGGTCTTTAGGTTTTGATCATTTACTTGGCTGATGCACCCTTGTTTCCATTTATCTTCTTGCACCTGTATTCCTTCAAACACAGTTCATGTTTTGTAAATTCTCTGTTTTTCAGCATTTTGATTTCACTCAATGCTGCATAAATTAAACTCACCCTCTCTTTCCTAATACCTGTCCATTTATGCTGTGAGTCCACTTTGTCATGATCATTTTGTTTTTGTTGTAAAGCCTATATGTTCAATATGCTTAAAAACAACACAGTCCTTATGAAATAGGTTACCTACATACTTTAACAAACCTTTTGAATGAGTCCTCCCATCTGTTAAGAGATGAGACTACTCCCTAAGCCCCTTTCTGTCTTATAAGGATTCACTCTTTATCTCTCTGAGATGGTTCATATTACCTTGGAGTTGTCCCATATTTTATCTTTAGGTCACTTTCAACAAACTAAGTCCTCATTTTCCTTTTTTATAATATTTAAGTAATGATCTTGTTCTACTCTCTTCTGCCCACAATGAAAATGAGGTAGCTGATATAGGGCTAGAGTCCTAATGTTCCGATATGGACCAAGCCAAACAGCAAGACAAAGTGTATCCAGGGACATCCATGAATCCCCTCTGTCTAGCACCAGATGATATTTGTGCCTTTACCATATTAAAGCTCCTGCTTGCTTCTCACACAATAGCATCATTTGTGCAGTATCGAAACTCTACTAGCTTGGTGTGAAACACCAGCACTGGTAAATTCCTTCGGAGATGCAACACTGTTACTTTAACCACATTTACCCCCCCACACAAACATTTTTGGAACATTTGCTACCTTCATCTTTGAGTTGATACTAAATCTTTCTAGCAATAAGAAAATATTCTTGTTACATTTATCTGCCTGTTTTTTTTACCAGTCTTTATACCTCGATAATTTTGAAACTTCTGCTCTTGTAATGCCTATACGTGCCCCCTTATTTGTTTCCCTATTCTAAGTGAAAGAGATTTATTAATATTATATTAAAGTCCTGAATGAATAATAAACTCAAAATCGTTGAGACTCCACTTGTCATATCCCCTGTATCACTGCTGATTAATAAACAATCACCCACAAATATAAAGAAGCTATGCTTTGCCTCTAAAGTCTTGTCATGTTCATAAAGGAAGCCATTTGCTTTGAATGCCAACACTTCCATTACTAACATTAACAGCCATTGAGATAACAGGCACCCCTGCTATGTACCCCTCCCAATACTACCCTGTTCTAATAGGGCTCCATTAATCCAGACTTTAAACGAGAGGCGTGCCTACATCTACTCTATTAATCTGAGATACAACATTCCCAAAATTCCTTCACTTGAGATTACTGCATAGAGCATTCCAATTAACAGAGTTAAGCAATGTTTTAATTTCAAATAGCATCAGCTCCAGTCAGTTATTTAGATGTCTATACTGATTTAGAAAGGTACCCATATGCGACCACGCCATGGCTATTACTCCACAGGAAGCCAAACCATTTTGCCCATTCTCTTTTATGAGTGGTAATGTTTATTACATCCTATTTGTCATTATTTTAGCCAGGATTATTATGTCAACATGGATATAACATTACTCACCCTTAGGCATTCCTACTTCAGTTTGGATATAACCACAATGATTGCTGTGTTGGTTGTAACTTTTGTGCTATAACAATGTATTACATATCTGCAAGGCAAGCAGTGGAATTCACATCTGCAAGACAAATGGTATGGAGGTTACCCATTCTAGGGTTCTAAAGTTAGTGATTCAAACAGAACATGCCAGAAGTACCGATATGTGACACAGAGATTGCATCTCCTTAGAAATAGGCTTCCTATTCATGTTAAGCGGATTCCTTCCCTGGCCCTCTTCAAGACCAGTTTGGATAGATAGATGGAAAACCACAGCTTCACACCTGGGGTGGTTTATATGTCCCTTATGGATAGGGGAAAACTGGAAAATCTGTGAAGTATTAGTGGAATAGCATCGAACTCTTGTCATCCTCCAGTCCTTTAGGGGCATTATACTGTGTAAAATCAGGTTATATTAGCTAGGCTTGAAAAGGATATTAAGTTGTTAATCTACTACTCTCCTATGAACTCATGAACCGATACATTATTATAAATCGTTATCAAAATAGGTGGCACTCATTCCTCAGACCACTCGTAAAACTACCCTGAAAAGTTATCTATTCCTGCTGCTTTATGTAGTTTTAAACTTCATATAACCTTTTATGCCTCTCTTTTTAGTAGATCTCTGTTTAAGATGGCACTTTCTTCCCTCATTAATCACTTGGCCATAGCCAAATCCATCTATCCATCCTTCCATCCATCCATCCACAACCCCTTTTTCTCAATTTTGCACATGGGGTTGGGGTGTCACTTCAAAAGTGACAGTGATCTAGAGCCAAGGTTTATACCACCAGATGGCTATCCTCCACCTTACTCCCATCTGTCTTATTCAGTTTAACATAATATTGAAAGACCTTTTTTGTACTGCAGTCTTCTTGTATAATTGCTCCTTCCTCATCTTGCGTTTCTTGTTTAGCTGCTACTGTAGTCCACGCTTTCAATGCTTAAGCAATCTGCCGGAGACTGCTTTCCATGTTCAGCCAGCAATACCCTCTTCTTCTTATCAGTCTGCTTCTGCCCTAGACATTTCTAGGAAATATTTTCTGGCAAGCGTATTCTTTCCTTTTCCATCATCCGATAACAAAAGCTCCCATTACTCATAGTTTTTCTGCCTATTTTTTAGCTGATTCTTCCATTACTTCTACCAAATTGACAGCCTGTTTCACTTCTCTCTGTATATTAATTCCATTTAAATAACAGCTTTGCATCCCTAGCACCAGCTTGGATATACTATATGCCTTATGACAGAACTTCTTGATATTACATCTTTAATAATTTCTGCAACCATATTTCTAACATCATTATGAGCCACCTAAAATGAGGCTGTCTCCATCTCCTTTTGTTCTTAACCTGTAACGATAGCATGGCCTGAAATTTGTCAGTCTCAAATCTCTACTAATTTTATTATCTAATATTAAATCCAGTCTACTCTTCTGCTTGGAAATATTCTTGTAAAATGTAACTCACACTTGGTTCCCACGTTTGTGCCCCCATCAATTTTGTTTCATCCAATAATTCAACACCTCTTTCCTATATGGTTCCCTTTTCTCATATTATCTATCTAATGGGGTCTATTGCACTAATTTAAAAACATGTATTAAAACTGCATACTATGCACCGTTACTTAGATCATTCCATTCATGTAACATAAGCTTTGAAATATTGGGTCATCTATATTTGGTGAATAAGATGCTGCCTAAAGCTCACCATATATCATTTCTTACACCTTTCCACAATTTCCATCTACCTGTTCAAGTTATAACTTCCTTGCCCAGGACATTTAAGGATATGGAAACTAGCAAGACCACCTCTTTCTTTCTTCCTCTTTCCCACATTATGGACTAAATATTCTCTTGGATATTGCCTCATGCATGGTATGTATAAATATGAGACTTTCATCTCTATTTCTTGTAGCCTTACCTTATCTCTTTAGCTTCACATTCTCCTAATGGGGACTACACTTGCCTCTATGTTCCAGGTAACCACTGTAAATGAACTTCTAGGACGTATATACCTAACTCTCTTTAGCTTCTGCAGTCCTTTTGCACTGTTGAACTGAAGTCACTCTCCTAGATACCTTGCAACCTTGTAGAGTGAGAAATCTGGACAATGTCACAAATAATGGGGGGACAAAGGTCCAAAAATAGGAACACATTTTAAATATTTATTTTGCAAACTTACAAAGTTGATAGAGTAACAGGTTTTGCATTAGCATGAATTTTCCAAAGGATATACAGTCTGAAACTCAAATGTCTGCCATTATTTGTTGACTTCAGTACTCAATGATTTGCCAGTGATTTGCAAGAAAACTGCAATTTTATGAGAAATAAGCCAAAAATATGTGGCAAAGATCTGGATATTCTGCAAAATCTGGACATTTGAGAGGTATGCTCGCTTAGTTCTATACACGGACATCTTCCGGGATGGGAATATCTTAAGTACTGTAACAAAGATGACCGGAAAATAAGTAGTTGGTAGCTATGCTGAGAATAAATATGTTTCCAACTGTATCCTTTGTACAAATGCAGTATGTGTGATAGTAACAGCATAAGAACTTGACTTTCAAACAGAACTGCTAGTATGATCTAACTTACTAGAACGTGACCAGGACATAACATTAAGATTGTAATTAAATTAATTTCTTATTCATTTTGTCACAAGGATCATAATTGGTTCAAAACAAAACAAAACAAAAATAGCCCTTAAAATCATGTTGATACCACATTTTTTCATAGTTTTATGCCTTTTACCTTTCATCATTAGCCATATATCTGGATATTGTATCTTAAAAAAAAAGCATTAACATTTTCTTAGTATCCTGACACATTCTCCAAAAGATAAAATAACAAAAAAGAAATGTAAGCATGCTTTGTATTGCTCATTAACTTCCTACCAATTCATCCTTCATGAATGCTTCTCTAAGTCTGTATAGGCCCATAGAGGCCCAGCAATGCTCATAATGCTGATGAAGAACCAGAGAAGATCTCTGACCAAGTCATTTAATTTCACTTACTAGATTTATCCAGATAAGTCACTGAATTCATCTTAAGAGCAGTACTTCTTTTTCCGTATCTTTGGTTAGTTTACCTCCCGTAAAGTCCCTCCCTCCTTACTTTCAGTTCTCTCTGCTCTTCTTTCTCCTAACTCTTTACTACATGGTTTGTCTAATTTACCTGCAATTTCACAAGAATCCTCCTGAATCTGACTGGCTCAGTCTGCATCCATCTTACTTCTCTCCTAAGATTTCTACTTTCCATCCTGTTGTGTTTTGAGAGCTGCTGTTACATGCGCATTTGGTTGTGCTTGCTTTATAGACAGCCATCTTTTGGAGTATGGTCTTTCTTTTTGTGACTGCTTTTTGAGTCACTTATTTTTGGAGCCAACTCACTCCATTTCTAGATCTAGAAGGAATGCTTACAATCCTCGCCCTTCTATAGATTTTAGCTGACCTTTGGATTCCTAATGAAACACCAAAAATAAATAAATACATACATGCATGCATACATACACACATACATACCTACATAAATAACTTAAGTAATTCAGAAAGGAAATCTTGATGAGTGCATGCATAACAACAGCTGTGCATAGTAATTTCATAATTATTTGACATGTATTTCACTATACAGTTGGAATGGGGCTTTAGCACTTGACACGGATGTCTTCATCACTAAATCATTTTGATAACATTAGTGTGTTTGTTATGACATTATAGGTTCATAGGTTCATAGGTAGGTACTAGGCTATCTGCCTGAAGGCATTTATAAGCCTAGCCAGAATGTGTTGGCTTTCGCCACCCCCTTAGATTAGTTCCCTGTGCCTCTGTCCAGCAGAGCCACTGAAGTGATCCCCGGGGTAAACTTTCTGTTTCCCATCCACTCATCAAGGTTTCTCTTGAAGAGTGTTAGCAAGGAGCTCTGCCTAATGTAGATTGGAATCTTACTCCAAAGCATGGGAAGTCTCTGGGACAGGAATCTATCCCTCCAGCACATCCTATTTATTGTTGTGGTGAGGTTTAGATCCCTAGAGCATGTGGCTCGAGGGGATAAGGTTTTCTTTAGGTGGAGCATGTCCATCATTTCTGGGTTGGACATGGCCTTGTATGTCAGACAGAGATCACCTCTGAGTAGGCGGTAGCAAATGAGTACAGCTGGAGTTTCTTCAGTTGAGCTGCATAGGGCATCTGTTTGAGGCCATTGATCCTCTTGGTGAGGTACTTCTATGGTCTTTCCAGCTGTTGCAGGTGTCTTCTAAGGTACATCCCAAATGGGGTGTTGTACTCTATGATGGGTCTGATGAGTGATGGGTAGAGGGGCACAATGACCTCTTTTGATCTGGATGTGAACCTTTTTGTGATTAGGTAGACCACATAGAATTATTTTCTAATTACTTTGGCAATGTGATTATCAAAGGAGAGATTACTATCTACTTGGGTCCCCAGATTCCTTATTACATCTTTTGTATTTAGGGGATGACCAACTATGTGGTAGTTTGTGGGCACTTTGTTTTTTCCAAAGGGGATGACTATGCACTTTTTGGCATTTAGCTTGAGGCCATGATTTTGACACCAGGTATCCATCTCAGTGAGACCCTTTTGTAGGATGTCTGTGTCAGCCAGAGAGTCAATTATAGTCCCTAGTTTGCAGTCGTCTGTGAACTTGCTCAGCCATAGTCCTCCTGTGCTTGCCTGTACCTCTGAAAAGCATATGCCGAACAGGAGGGGTCCTAGGACTGAGCCCTGGGGAATGCCACTTGTAACCGGTTTAGAGTCGGACCTAGCTCCCGCAACTCTTACCATGTGGGTTCTGTCCATGAGCTAGTTGGCAACGCATCTTGTGATGTAGGGGTTTATGTTCAGGCTGGTGAGCTTGTCTATAATACCAGAATGGGGAATGGTGTTGAAGGCCTTTGCGAGGCTTAGGTAGGCTGTGTGTACCACCTTTCCCTCGTCTATAGCCTTGGTAACTGTCTCAAAGATGTCCACCAGGTTTAGAAGGCATGATCTGCCCTTAAAAAAGTTGAACTGGGTAGTGCCCAGTGTTTGGAGGTTCCCAAAATCTCTGTTAATGAGTTCCATGATGATGCTTTCCATAGCCTTGCAGACCAAGCTAGTCAGGCTTATAGGGTGATAGTTTCTGGGGTCTGTTGTGGCTCCACCTTTGTGGAGTGGAATCACCATTGCTGTGCACCAGTCTATGGGTAGGTAACCTGTGGAGAGGCTGGGTTTGAACAGTGTGTTTAGGTGAGGGGTTAGTTCGTCTTTGAACTCATGTAGGACACAGCCAGGGAGACCGTCCGGTCCCATTGATGCTGTGTTTCTAGCTTTGGAGAGGGCTGTTTTAACCTGAGTGTCTGTGATTTCAGGGGCTCTACATTCTTTGGTATGGTTATGGGCCCTTTTGGGGGCGAGAGGGGGGGGTGAAGTTTGCACTAAATCTGTCTGCCAGGATGTTGACGATATCAGTCGGTTCAGTGTATTTTGTACCATTCTGCACTAACTCCAAATGGATCTGAGCACTGCCACTTAGATTCTTGACATAGCTAAAGAATGCCTTGTGGTTATCTTTGGAGTCCTTGACAATTTTTCTTTTGAAGGTCACCTTGGATGATTTTATGAGGAATCATAGTTTCTTGCTGCTACTGATCAGGGATGTCTTCCCTTCTTGGGATTTTACTCTTTTCTGTACTAATTTCCTGCTTATATTGTATAGCTTGTTTATGGTAGGGGTCCACCAGACTGGTTTCCTTTTCTTGGAGGAGTGAGTTTTGGTTTTGCTTGGGATAGCACGATGCATGCATTCTTGTAGGTGCTCGTAGAATGCATTAGTAAAGGATTTTGCAGCTTGGACAGCGTTATCCTTTAGCATGGGGGTTTTTAAACTTTTCACCTCAGTCTTAAGTAACATGAAGTTTGCTTTTGAAAAGTTTTTCATGGTGGTTTACTTGTCCGGGGGTAGGGGCAGAATGTGGATATCCAAAGTGATTTGTTTGTGGTCAGACCTAACCAGCAAGGGGTTGACCTCCGGTGTGGAACACCATTTACCCATGTTTGTGATGACCATGTTCAGTATGTTGTCATCTCTGTTGAGAGTGTTGACTGCATAAAGGTTTGGATGCAGGAGACAGTGAGAATGTTGCAGTTATTGCAGACAGTTAAGCCTGTGGAGCTGTAGTTTCTGTTTGATTAGCTCACCCTCCATTTGCCAACTGTGTGACTGTGAGCAAGTAACATAACCACAAAATGCTTTGGGGTAACAAGGAGTTTGGATTAGGCTCGTCAAAGGTCCCCTGGACTGCAAGCCTATGAACTCATGTTCTTATATGGCTATTCTTTAGCTTTCACATCAACGTTATTATCTGATAGGTCATATATGTCTAACAGTAAAAGTCTGAAGGTATACTCTTCAAACTCATGTAGTACTATACTCATTATTATTGATTCTCTATAGGCCACTAGTATGATGCAGGACCTTCTATGAAATACTTTTTTTTGTTTACTCAACATAATCATATTAATGACAGCAGGATTTTATATGCCATCTCTTTTAAGGATGAAACGTTTTTGTAGTAAGGAATCCTGAACTGCCTGTCAGCCATTAGTACAACCAGTAAGTCATTGCCTGAATGTTCACTAGATAATGCATTAACTATGTAGTAGTTAGCAGGAGTGAGAACATGAAGATTTTATCCACCTAGAGAACTGTTTTCTAATGGGAATGGTATTCCATTGAAAAAGACGGTTATGCCGAAACTGGTATGGAGGATTAAACTTTGAATTACCTACTATATGGCAGTATTGTGAGTTTTTTTGCCACATACACTTCAGTGCTGGTCATTTGTGTTTTCATCCAGATTTGGTTTGGCCCTGAATTTGCCATAAGTGCAGAGCTTCTTCACTAAATTGTAATGGGAATAAGCCTGAAGGTCATGAAAAAGATAGAGAGGAAAAAAAAACATATAGGAAAGACTATAGTGTGTGTGTACCTGTGTCAGACCTTCTCAATAACAATTAATTCCATATCAGTACAAATAGATCGAGCTTTGTATAGTAACTTTGTTATTATATGCACCAAGAAGGAAATAATTAATCCAGTTAAGACAACTGATAATATTCTAATGGGGCAACTACAGTCACATGAAATTAGTTTATGACACACTTGCTTACTTGCACTTACTCAAAAAGGAAAGCGCTCTGAATTCTACCACCCTGGTCATTTATAAATACTTAGCCATCCCAACAACCAACCCTACAAAACAGTTCCTAAATCATCTGCTCTCCCTCACCCTCAATAAAACCCCATCCCTAAATATAAGAATCCCTTCCAGCTCCCTAACCCTAAAACTCCCCAGCTGTTCCTTAAAACTAAAATTCTCTTCTCACTCCAAAATACTAAAACTCTTCTCCAACTACCTAAACTTAAATTTCCTTCACAGTCAGTCCCCTAATCAACACTGCTACCCCCCTCTGTGTCCCTCCCCAGCTACTTGCCAAAACAGATGTTCAAGCTAGCACAATAACCCACATGAGCTAAACAAAGCTCAAGTCCTTGGCTTTGAGACAGAGGTCTTTGAGTGCTTGTGACTCAAGTGCTTTTAGTAGAACCTATTCAGATCTGTTAGGTTAGTGTATATCTTCCAACTGTGTTTTTAATGATTCTAGCAAAATTCATGTACATGCATTTTTATATCCTGGCTTTTATTTTTTTTGGCAACACTGAATATATCCATCACTACAATTACTCAGACTGGCAATGGTTTTTGGTCAAATAGAAAGTAGGCATTATATTTTTTGATTTTAGATTTTTTGCATGTGGCTGTTTTCTAATTATGATTAAGACTTTCATCATAATTTGGTCAAAACACTGATTACCTTAATTGCGTATCTCTTGCTGTGATAGTGTTGTCAATTTAGGACTTGCAAAGTGCTATTTTCTAGAGTAGTTCCACTAAATATGAAAACATACCTTCCTTGGAATTATCTGATGAATTATTGGTCACTGGATTTTAGGGAAGGCATAATCCGAGCCCATAAATCAAAAGAAACGTGCAGGGCTTATATGACAAGTAATTCTACAATGTCCTCCAGTCTGGATATATTGAGAGTAATTAATTAATTAAATTATGGCTATGTTGCAACTGTTGCAAGGAAAATTTTGTCTGGCAGATACCAGTCATAATGTGTTCAGATTAATAACTGCAATGAATTTGCATTGAAAAGTTCACACTTAACTGATATAGAATTGTATATGTTCATGCTCTCATGGAAATGTAATAAGTCATGCAACTTTTGTCAACAATTTAAGCACATATGATCAAATTAGTGATGGAAATGGTAATTTACTTGTGGCTCATTTCAAGTAAACAACCATCCATGCAAGTGTGAATATAGACATGTTTATACTTGCAGAAGCAGCTGTTCATGCAAAAGTGTCAGTCAAAACTGAACACATTGCAGTTTAACAATTCTGCATTCAAAAATATATAACTGACTTCATATACTTAAAAAGATGGTTTTGGAAAATAAAAAAATGTTTCAGAAAGTTGGCATAACACAGCTATACTTGGGAATAAAAAAAAACATATTTCAGTAGTGAAACATGGTAATAAATAGCACAGGGACCTCATCATTGGTGCATATTAGAATGTTCTGAAAAATATTCTGAGTTAAAAGTTTGATCTTTGCCTACCTAATGTACTGCCATTTAGATGAAATGAAGGCTTTCACAAATTACTTAGCTGATAGTTATTAATTCACTGAACTATGATAAGACTGGGTTCACATTTTTTTCAAAAATTCCCCCATCACAATTTTCCCATCTGTTTATTGCTATGTACAGGCAAAGCCAGATGTGAGTATTTATTAGTGACAGTTGACTGATTTATAGAATTGCTCAAAGCATCATTGAAATTCAGCTTTATTGTTATCACTATTTTGATGGCATTACAAGAGTGCACAAAGCATGCGATTATTTTGGAAGTCTTTATTTACTTCTTCAGTCACTGCATGTGTTAATGGGGGCAGTAGCCCTTGATGCTGGAGTAAATATGAGCAAATCCTGAAGAAGAAGAAATTAGTTTGCAATATCTGTGTCATATTTCCTTATGTGCAATGCTCTTTAACAGTAGCCGATAAAAACATCGGCACAGGTAAATCACGTAGCCCTATTATATTGTCACTAAAATGATGTCCTCTGCCACTCATATGTTTCAACAAGATGTTAGTATCACTTAAGAAATATGAATGTAATATTTTCATATTCCTAGGAAGGCAAATTGCTTGAAAGATATAGCTGGTAGGCTAGGGAACAGGTAAATGAAGTTTGGCAACAAACTAAGTTGTCCCAGGACATCTTCATGGGGGAGGGGTTAGGTTAATACTAGGGGGAGTTAAGTGGGTTGGGGAGGTGAAAGGGTTAAGTGGAGGCAGGGCTGGTTGGGAGGAAATGAGATAATGATGGGGAGGGGCTTAAGACGTTTAGTCTAGTGTAGTTGGGTTAAGCAATCACATTTTGGCGTGAACTTGTTAGGGCAGGTTCATGTCTGAGATAACCTGTAGGAGTTTTTGGTGGTCAGGTAGGCCTTGGGTCAAGTAGGTTGACTGAGGAGCTGAGTAACTGTAGTGCAGGAAGTTAATTTTTTTTTTTTTTTTTACGGTTTCTGTGGTCAAAAGTTACAGAAGAATTTACTTCAGTAGAGTTTACCTCAGTGGAGTTTTTACCATTTGGTGGCCTTGCATTGAATGCTTTGTCTGCTTAAGTAGGTTATGCTTCTGCTGCAGAGGTGCAGATGGGGGGCTGTAGTGTGGGCTGTCATTTGTTGTTGGGTTTTGGGACTGCTGGTTCACTCCGAGAGTCACTTTAGTTCTAGATGTGGCCTGCTGTAGTTGTCAGTGATGTTCATTTGAGTCCATTTACTATGCGGTCCGTTCATTATGTCTGCGGTTTGTTTCCATTTTGTGAACTGGTTACGGGTAGGTAGTTTGCCACAGGGAGATATTGTGCTTATTTCTGGTAGTTTTGTGGTTTGCTTGATTTGGCTGAGCTGTGAGTCTCGGATTAGATTAATTTAGTGGGCTGTGTTCACACATGAGTGGTTGTAATGTTAACTGTGCGTGTTTTTTTTTTTTATCTCCTTCCATTACTTATTTATTTTGGGGTGCGCAGAAAAGTAGTACTTCAGTAAATTAGGTACAGATAATCTGTATTTGATGAATGTTAAGTCAGCAGTTTTTACTATAATAATCATATATAAAATCTATAGTTAGTGAGGACTGTTGTCAGCTTTGATAAATCACATTAGCAATAATTTTCACCGTAACCTAGTTGGTTGCCATTTCTTTTCGGTTCCTTAAGCCTGTATTTGTTCCCGCTATGAAACTATGAAATAAGTGTGTTTTTGCCTTCCATAGCTGTAGTAGTAGTAGTGGCAGCATTCATGTTAAATACCTGTAGAAAATGATTAAATAATAGATGTTTGTATAGTAGTTCTGTACTAATTACTCTGCAGTAACAGTCTGAATCCTAAAATGTCAGGACTGGTAGCTGGGCTGTGCTCGCCGAACTTGCAACCGACAACTGGTGGTGTTTCGCGGGCTTTCAGCCACTGTTGCTGACTGAGCATGTGCATTGGAAGAAAGTGGTTTTGGAGTTATGGAGAGTTTTGGGCAGTTCCGATTGGAAATGGTGGTTTGCTGGGAGGTTGCTGGGATTATCGTTGACAGAGCAGGACGTGTATTGGGTTTAGGCTTCACGTCTTTCCAGGTTTGCTTGCTATCGGGAATCTGGTTGTGTTTTATTTATTTATTTTTTTACTACAGTCACTGTGTAGTCAGGTTTTGTTTACAGCACAAGCATATGTGAAAAGCAACTGTCTACCTTTCTTTTCAGGATATCATGAATTACAAGCTGAGCAGTGTTTTATAACTTACAGATTAATTTAGGAGAACAGAAGGCCGGTGTAGCGGCTGTACTGCAATAAGCTTCAGTACCTGAAAGTGTGTTCAGTAAGACTGCGGTGGTGGTGCTGAGGTAGCGTTGTCACCTCACAGTTAGATGTTGCCTGTTCGATTCTCAGTTAGAGAGTCTTCTGTGTGGCGACATGCATGAATGGGCATTCCTTCATTGAAGGTTGTGTGTTAGGCCCGGCTAGCCAGCACGTAAAAATCTACTGCCAATCATTAGCGGACCGGAGTTCCGCTGTGGCGACCCCTAACCGGGAAAAGCCGAAAGACACAAACAAACCTGAAAGTGTGTTCAGTGCAGGCATTATTAGTCATTTACATACTGTATGTCATGCACCCGATTCGATATTAGGCAGGAGCCACTCTAACAAGGTTGGCAGTCTGCTCGCACGGTATGTAATGTCTTCACTGTTGATAGATAGGATGAACAAGATGTCCTGCTGATGTCAGTCCTTGAAGCAAGCAGTTTAGATTCAGTGCTGACACCTGTTACATGCCCCCTTTGTTAGTGAATGCTGTAAATGACAAATTTTAGGAATATTACAGTAAGGGGCATCAGTAGGGGTTGGGATTTGTTTGATTGGTGAAGTGTTATCTGGTAGCACAGGGTGCAAGGTTTGATTAGAACGCCTTTGGGAATTTAGAGGTATTGCACTTGGTGCAGGGGGTTGTCTGTGAGTTTTGTTAAGAGTGGGCTTGTAGGAAGGTGGCCTTGGCTTAGAGTAGCCTCAGCAGTTAGCTGATTAGGTACAAAACAGGCTATTTCAGCAGGGTAGCTGTAAAAGGCTGCCTTCTGACAAGTTATGGTAATGTCTTAAATCTGTAGGCAGAAATAATAACAGGCTTTTGAGTTGCAGACTTCATACCATTCTGAATATCCATGCTGTCGCAACCGGTTGTATCAACCTTTTAAGTTTGCAAGAAGGCTATTTAAAATAATACTTGATTGTACTTTGTAAGCTGCTAGTCAGCTATTATTAGGTTTGCTGCATTTTGTCCATTTTGTTCCACATTATGTTGATTAGTGTGCCTCATTTGCAGATGGAAGATTAAGAGCTAGGCAGATGGTTGTACAATATAAGTGAGCCTGGATTATACAGGGCACTAATGGATGTGGTATGGAATCGCAAGGTTACCTGGGTTGTGGATATGGATAGGCCGCCTTTAGGTGTGGGGTTTACTTTTAATATACTCTACTGGTAGTTAAATTTATCTTGGGTATTTGATAGGGTCATAGGAAGTATAGCTTCAGTTATGGCTGCTTTGTCATTGAAGGGAGTGGCTTGTAGCCCTTTCCCAGTGGAGAGTCAGGTGGTTGGGTAGTTAAAGTTTTAACTACATAAAGCTATGTTTTAATTTTGTTAGTAAAGGTCCACCCCTTTTCTGCTAGGCTGTGTCTCTTTGTTGGAGGTGGTGGTTAAAAGCTTGGAATGGAAGGCAGAACCCAATTGCAGCAGAGGCCCTGGGAGAGAAGCTCCACATACAGAAATACAGTATAACCCAGTACAATACAAATACAGTATAATCCAGTACAATACAAATGACATTAGGAATACTATACAAATAAGTGGAAAGAACATGAACTATGCTATGGGATATTACAATATATACTTCACATCTAGACAATTCTATCAAGTTAAACATTATATACAATAATAGTCACTCTCACCATATACATAACCTATGTGTCCAAAGTAGTAGGTAGGTAGTGCAGTCTAAGACATTGACTGTTATAGTACATGAAAAATAAAATGTTGGTTTCAGTTAAGAAATAATAGCCAGAAAGTTGGTGATGAAGAAAGACAGTGGGAGAGTTAAGAGTAGAGGCATTACAGTCTGAGCAGTAGTGTAAGCACATGGTATAGAAACAAAGAAGGAGTTAGGAGAGCCTTAAGATCTTGCAAAATGAGGGAGTGAAATGAGACAGAAGAGAAGGATGAGGTTATTTGATAGGGCATTGGAGGCATAGCTTCAGTTTTGACTGTTTTGTCATAGAGGTGGATGGAGGTGGTACATTCCTTCCCGGGTTGGCAGGATAGGTTGTTCTTGAAGATGGCTTGGAATGTGTATTATGTATTTTGGATAACTTACATGTCGTTTCTTTCTTGCAGATGAGGTCTTGGAACGCTGTGGCTGTAGTTTGAAATAGGTGGGTATAAGATGGAGCCTTCTCCTTACATATTAAGAGGATTTACTTTTGTCCTTTTTTTTGTAGATGATGGTGTGACAAGTTCCAGTGGTGAGATACAGTGAGTTCGCAGATGACTATGCTTTGGTGTCAAATAAGCGGTGGGGTCACTGGGAGTACCAGGGGTGGCGATACACAGTGAATTCAAAGATGATGGAAGCAGTGGTGAGCAAAGATGCTACACATGGGGAGCTCAAGGTGGCAACAGTTATTGACTGAAATTACTGGAGGGTAGAAGGCATCATGCGGTGGCTTGAAAGGGGATCTGAAAGGTAATGTTTTTGATAGTTTGGATGTTTTGTGAGCTGAATGGGGCTCAAAGTGGGTCTGAGTAATCACCTTATTAACACATATTAGAGCTCTGTATTCAATATGGGGGAGCTGGTTATTGCATTGGTATAGGGGGCACGTAAGGAAGAGGTAGGTAGGGAGGGTCAAGGGGGTAATGGGTGGGGACAGTTATGGGGAGTGTGGGGATCCCACGGGATGAGTAGTCACGACATTCATAGGAGTGTAGGGCTTATTAGGCTAAACCCCTATGGCTCTTGCAAGCCAGTGAAGTTCAACCCTTGCTTCCTTATGAACCTTGGGGTGGTGGTATTTACTCATTCAGTGGCTGAACCATATTTAGGGGAGGACCAATGAGGTGTTTGATAGGATGCTGGAGTTTGTTCCTAATGGGTGGTGGCTTTGGGGTGACAAATTTGTCTCTTGAGTAGGTAGTGTTAATGTTACATAACAGATTAAGGTTTTACAGAATACCACAGAGATCATTTCACTTGGTGTTTGGGTCAGTTTTGTGAGTAGAGTTTTAAGAAGTATGGTGGGTAGGTGGTTGGTGGGGTAGTTTTAAAACTGGGTGCATTATTACAGGGGAGTTAGAAGGTTTAAAGGAAGCCTAGTTGCAGGATAAGGCTGCAGTAGGACAGGTCTTAATTGCCTATTAGTGGTATAGGTAATATAAAGAAAGAGCTCTCCAGGGCAAAGGCCAGGCCAAATAAGGGTTACGAATGGTTTGGTAATGAGTGAATTGGGGGTGTTTATGGCTGAATATGTAGAGCATTTTGTTGGTGAGCATAGGTGTGTTTTTGGGAACTAGGTCAAGGGGTACTGGTTTTCTGCCAGCTAAGGTAGGACATTAAAGTTGGAGTTAGACTGTTCCCTACGGTAATGGAGTTGTTACACATATAGAACTATGTAGTGAGTGGGCTAAGGTGATATGCTATGGTTAACAGGGTCTTGGGTGTGAAACTTGCTAATAGTTTGACTGGGTGCCATCTTGAGTTCAAAGGTTTATAGTTTGTGGTTTTGTTGTGGTTATAGGCTGTCAATACATTCAGATTGAGCCATAATTTCAGCTTTGAAGGCAGTGGGCTAAAAAGGTATGTGTTCTCTTGGTGTGGATGTTCCGGTGTTACAACCGGGTCACGGTAATCCTACTTTATTTAGTTTCATTGGTTGTGTTTCAGTAATGGCATGGCAAAGGGGTTTATGACGGGATTCTAAGGCACTTTCCAGATGATGCGTACACCAAATGATGTTTGGCTTGACCCTTCCCTTTATGAGAAGTGGATTGAACAATTTTGGGTAGAAGGGAGGGAGAACAGCCTGATCAGGCTGGTTGGTGGAGAAGAGGGATAGGCTTGCCCTCTTCTGTTTCCCCTCTGATGTCTGGATGTTCATTTCAAGGATCTGGGGAAAGGAAATTAATAGTTGGAGGAAGCTTTCTGAATAGATAAGCAAGCTTAGGTAAGGATGGTGCTTATTTGGTGGAAGGTAATTCAATGGATGGTGTACAAAGTTAGTTGGGACGCTGCTTCATAAGTAAAATAAGCGAGCAGAGGTATGGGCCCTGTTTGGTAGGCAGGGTGAGTAGGTACTCTGCCCTGATTAATGTTACAATGAATGGTGTATGAAGTGAGAGGGGAAGCTGCTTCATAAGTAAAGTAAGTGAGTAGAGGTATGGATGCTGCTTACTGGGGCAGGGTGAGTAGGTACGCTGCCCTGATTAACATTACAAGGATGCTATGCTGTATTTAGAATTAATTTTATCATGAATAGCTGTAATTCATACAGTTGGGGATCAAATCAATGTTATTGAAATGTAATAAAGGTCGTCAAATGTCATTTGGTGTGATGTGTGTTATTGCAAGGGGACTGGGACAATTGTAACTGAGTTAGCTAATATTCATCCAAGCAGTATTTGAAAAAGCAATAAACACTTTACTGCAGCAAAGTGTGCAGACAGACATCACACACACACACACACACACACACACACACACACACACACACACACACACACACACACACACACACACACACACACACACACACACACTATCTGACATGCGCAGAATCAAATAATATTAGAAGGTGATGAAGAAATGTAAGTGGGAACTGGGGATATTCAGGACAGAACAAGTGTGGAATACTTATAGAATAAAAAGTTAGCTGCGAAGTGAAAATGGATTTTGGTAGGTCTTTTAGGCAAAGGGTAATGGAAATGTCGCTATCATCTATTATTTTCTAAGAAAATATTAACATATTTCCTCAGAATATTATAGCAGTTTATATAGTTAAGTATCTATGAAGTTAAGGGATGTAAGACTTTGAGATAACAGTACACAGAAAATAAAAGTTCAAGGCATATAAATGATGTCTATTTCAAGCCAAACCTTTCTGGTAATATGCAGTGAAACAGGTTAAATAGCAAACAGATCCACCATAGTATATGCTACACAAATGAGCTATAAGGAAGAATGCAGCAAATATTTCTAGATGAACATAATAGATTAGGGAAATGATAACTGAAATATTAAACCACATGTCCAGACTAAAGAGAGAGATAAAGCTCTTAAATATAACTCTGCTGTTCATTGATAGCATGTTCAGAGCAGATGCTGAACTATGCAGATAGAAGGTGGTTGTATTTCTTGAAACATACAGTCAAGGATATAATGGGTCTCAAATAGAAGAAAACAGCAAAGGAGTAAATCTGATAGCTCATTTGAATGGTGTCTGTCTCATATCACCAGGGTCTGGGGTCCAAGTCTGACATCCAGATACTGTTGATGTAGAGTTTACATGTTCCCTTCATATCTGTTTCCCTGGGTACTCAAGTTTACTCTGATATCTTAAAAACATGTTAGTGGATTGGCTACACTAAATTATACATACATTTACACTTTGTACTTGCCTTTTTTGTTGTGGCCCAGGTCATGGCTGAAAAACATCTATCTCACTTATCTGGTTAATAAATTCTAAAAAGGGAAAAAAACATAATAAAAGCAAGCTCATTGTATAGCTATACAGAGTATAAGCAAACTACCATAACTTCTAATATACCTATATTGGCTAATGTTATAATGGTTTTCTAACATCAGGTATGAAATGTTCACTATTCTTCCTGAATCTGAGATTCTGCTATTGACTGAAATATATTTCTCTAGTACCCTGTTACATGCTTTGCTATGAATCCTACATAATGTGATTCCCTGTCATTACAAGGCAACCTCATATTCCTTTCTTAAAGGTAGGAACCACATAGCCAGCAGAAGTGTTCCTTCATTCCATATAACACTGAAGTGGTCTGTTGACCATGCTCCTCAGACTTGTCCATTGCCTTCTCCATCTTTGACCAGGCCATTATGTCTACTAACTCACTAAACAAAGAATACAAAATAAATAAATATTACACAAGATTAAATTAAATATTTTTAATGGTTTGAGGCAATTAGCTTACCTTGTCTGCCTGTTTAGTGAATTTAAATTTCTACTGCTGTATGTCTTTCTTTATTTCCATTCTCTTTTCTGATGCTGGTTTGAATGTATATGTGTATTCTGTCTCTAACATTTTATTTTTATTTAATTATTTTACATTTGTTAACCGGATAGAGTCTGGCTGGGCAAGTAACCTGTTTTCAGTGGAGACCCGGGGGCAAAGCTCCATAACAACTATACAGAAAGATTAGAAAAATTTTCAAAAGATTTATAAATAATATACAAAAAGTTTGACAATTGCCAATAATCACAATTTACAAAAAGGGAAATGTAAAACAGAAAACATTACATTTCCTAAGCATTACTACAGACAGTAATATGAAACTCATTAGATATATAACTAAAAACCATTGTGGTATTTTCATTTGGTAGAAGTAAGACAAGAAGATAGCAGAATAGAAAACATTTGATCGAAGGCATGAGAAACTAGCTAGGACTATTACAGGTGCATAGCCATTGTTGAGTATGGTATTCCTTTAGGAGTTTTTTGAAGCTATGACAATCTGTGTTTTTTAAGATATTCTGGGGTAATAGGTTCCACTGTTTGGCTACTTTGAAGGAGGAGAGAGAGTCACTGAAGTAATTATGGGACTTTCTAACCTTGAGTGTAAGTTTATCAGATGATCTAAGGGTCCTGGGGTTGGTATTCAGTTGCACTAGGTTGGAGAGTGCAGGGCTGTTTTTAGGTTTGTGGATAATAGAGTGGGCAGTGGTGAGCTGATTGAGCAATAACAGATTGGGAAATTCAAGCCAGTGTAGTTTTGAAGAGCAAGGTAATGATGGGTCCTGTTGGGTATATTAGCAGCAAATGTTGCTATTTTGTTGTAGCAGGAATCAAGTTGATGTAAATCAGACCAGCACAGATTAGTGTAAAGTTGAGAACTGTACAGAAGAGTAGATAGGAGGTGGGATTTGGCTGTGGTTAGTCTGGCATTTTGAGTATGGTAAGATTTGGCTCTATATAGTGCATCAAGTTTGATGTGAACTTTCTTAATTGTGAGTGATATGTGTTTATTGAATGTTAGGTTGTTATCTATTGTGACACCAAGTAGTTTGTTTCATGAATATCAATTGGGGCTGGCCATTCCATGGGTCCACAACTTTCTCTATTAAGAAATATTTCACAAAACTAGTATGTATGCAACAACTATAAACCTGAAGCTGGTGTCCCACTGCTGCATCTTTCCTGTTCTTATTTCCCAGATATGATTTTTTGTGCAGATTTCATGTTCCTCTCACCTCGTCATGTCTTTTGAGAAAAAAGAGCCCCAGCATCTTTAGTTACGAGTAAAATCCCTTCCCTTCAACTCCACACACCATTCCGATCACCTTTTTTACTGGATATATTCTAGCAGCCTGATATCCATCTACCTCTGTGGCCTCTTGAACAACATGGATTACTAATCATGTGGCCTCACTAGGACCTGCCACAGAACACTGGAGAATTGCTTCTTTGGTTTGATGATCTATCCCTGCCCCTATCCCAGGATAAATCTGACATTCTGTTTGATATTCTATGGTCCACCACTGATGGCAAGGCAGGCCGCGTCTATTGATACCGCATTATCTTCTTCAATACTGACCCACTTTTAAAACAGGATCTCTATTGAGAGACATCTTTCCTGGTCATAAATCAATGGTATTTGTGGTCCTGAAGATAGTAGCTTACAAAGAAAGTAGCCGACATGTTTCCTTCAGGATTTTATTCTTGAGTTATGCTTCCACAACTGTTAGTTTAAATGGACTGTAGTTCCTGCCTCTTTCCATCATACAAGGTTTCCATATTTGTTGTTTTCCAGTTCTAAACTACTTTGGAAATTGACAATGATCTGCTGATGATCTTTATTGTGGACCTGGCAATACACTGTCCAGATCCCAGAGGGACTTAGGAGGCAGTTCTTATGGTCTCTGCCCTTAATATCCCTTAGAACAGCAATTTTCTGCCCAGGTCCACACCCTCTGTCTAGCTGCACTTCCACTTCTCTCACCAGTCTTCCATAGTTTGATGTTGAGTAAAATACCATGCCTTTTCCTTCCTTTCTGAACACTGAAGCAGCATATTCATTTAAGACCTCTACTTGTATCTTGTATTGAGTAATATCTGCCACACGTTTACTAGCCCCATTCTCTTGTTAGCTTGTATTATGCCTCCTCCACCTCTTTGACCTTTGTGCTGCACAACTGGTCAGTTAGACATCTCAGCTGCTCCTAATTTGCAGTAACATACCTAATTTTTATCCACACACTTTTGTGAATTTGTAAGTCAGTAGTATCAGTATCTAAAAAGGGTCTATATCAGTTCATGAAAACAAAACAAAATCAAATACCACAACCTCGAACTGCTAACCACAAACTTTAAAAACATTGAAGGCTCATAACAGCAAATTTTTTGCTGGGAAAAAAATTATTGTTCCGATAAACACACACACAGCACACCAAAAAAACAGCAATCCACACACATACACTTAAAATCCTACATCTAACTCTACACTAAACTGTACATACAGTACTATCTATCCACTATCCTTAACCCAAACCCTAACCCTAAGGTCTGTCAATATCACACACTCACCTCACCTGTGCCCTAACCCTAACTCACATACCCCACCCTAACCCTAAAGTCTGTCACTATCGCACACTCACCTCACCTGCGCCCTAACCCTAACTCACATTCCCTGCCTTAACCCAAAAGTCTATCACTATCGCACACTCACCTCACCCGTGCCCGAACCCTAACTCACATACCCTGCCCTAACCCTAACATCCACACAATTGCACACTTACCTGAACCCAACCCGTAACTTTCCACCACAGTGCTAAAAATAGTGAAGCCACAGTAACGGACAACCAAATTCTTTCCCTAGGAAAAAATTTGGTTATCTGCAGCTTTGCTATTTTCAGCGTTCGCTGTTTTCAGGTCGATATTAGACCATTTGAAGTATTAACACTTCAATTATCTAATATAGACCCTCTAAAAAGGGGCTATAATTTAGGGCTTTTTCCCTAATTTTTTTTGATTTGTCCTTAATTCTGCAGGTAAAAGGTTGCGATCTATGTAATACATTTCTATGCAGCCATGTCAGGTGTCTCATTTTCTTCTTTTGCATCTAATTCAAATCCTTGTTCACAACATGAAGTATTCTACCACTAAAACAGTCTCTTTGCATGTGAACCCTATTAATTTGCATCCAGTCCCTTCAGTGATTTATGACTATATCCATCAGCTCAGCATAACACATCCCCTAAACTGTCAAACTATCGTATTCGCATTTGGTAACTTACCTCCATACTAAACCACAATGTGTCTTCGCACTGATATCTCTGAACCTTATGTTCTTGTTTAAGACCTCATTTTGAATTCTGTTCTTTATAGTGTCATAGGATTATTGAAGGTTACTAGGCTATCGACCCGGCGGTCATTTCAAGCTAGCCATTTCATCCCAATTTTATACATTAGATACTCCAGTCAATACCCAGGACTGTATTTAGTAAGGATCGCCCATGTCCAGGAGGGCTGTGGGTGCTATCTCCAGTAAGAATTTATGGTGCTCCATTCATCCAGGTTCCTTTTGAACAGTGTCATAGAGGTGCTCTGCTTCACATGAAATGGCAGCCTATTCCAAAGATGCAGCAGTCATTGGAAGACAAATTTGTCCCTCCAGCACATCCTATTCCCGTCTCAGACCATAGTTAGATCCCCTGGAATGAGTAGTTGTAGTCCCATCTGATTTACAGATGTAAAGCAAATTCATTAGGTTTGGAACACAGATTGCTCTGTAAGCCAGACATAAGTCTCCCCTAAGAAGTCTATATGATACTGAGTATAGTGACAGGGACTTTAGTCAGTCTCTCCAATTGCTGCAGGTGCTTTTAATGGTACATGCCAAAAGGGACATTATACTCAATTATGACCCTGACTAGTGATGAGTGCAGAGGGGTTATAACATCCTTTGCTGTAAAGGTGATGCCTTTGCTAACCAAGTGTGCTATGTAGAAAGCCTTTCTTACTGCAGTAGACACATGGTGGTCAAGGTTAAGGTCGCAGTCTACTTGTGATACCAAATCTCTTACCACTTCATATGTACATAGTGGATTGTTGTTAATTTGACAATGCTTTTATCGAAGGGAATGATGATGCATTTCTTTGCATTCAGTTAGAGACCATGACTAAGACACCAGTCATTGGTCTGCATACGACCCTCCTGAAGTATACTGACATCTTTTGGGGATTCAGTAATTGCACCCAGTTTGTAGTCGTCTGCAGACGTGGTCAGCCACAGCCCCTTAGTTTTGGCCTGAATTTCTGAAAAGTATATATCAAACAGTAGGAGGCCAGCAGTGACCCTTGTAGCACCCTGCTGGTGACAGGTCTGTTGCTTGATGTGGAGTCATACACTTTGATAGGGTGTGACTGGTTTTTGAGCCAGTTGCCAACCCATCTTGCAGCAAAGGGGATTGCATTCAGTTTGCTAAGTTTGTCAGTAATGCCTGAGTGTGGGATTGTGTCAAAGGCCTTTGCAAGTTGAGGTATGCTGTGTGCACAGATTTTCCCTCGTCAACGGCCCTGTTCACATTTTCAAAATAATCCACCAGTTTAACAGGCAGGATCTGCCCCTTGAAGGAGCCGAATTGGGTCAGATCCAGGGTTTGAAGGTTGCATATGTCTTTATTTATGAGGTCCATGATGATATGTTCCACGATTTTACAGATGAGGCTGGTTAGACTTATGGTCTATAATTCCCTGGGTCTGTTGCTAAGTCACCTTTGTAGAGGGGAATAACTGTTGCTGTTCTTCATTCCACAGAAACAAAGCCTGTGGTTAGGCTGTGATAGAATAGTGTACTTAATGGGGATGCTGGTTCAAGTTTTAGTTTGTTTAGAAGACAGTATGGGATGCCGTCTGGTCCCATACAGGCTGTATTTTTTGCCTTAGACAAGGCTTTAATGAGCTGCTGTTTGGATATGTAGGGTGGGGGGGTGGGGTCAAGATTTCTGATAAGTCTGAAGGGGATAAGGGACTTAAGCTTTTGCCAAATCTATCCGCTAGCAGGTCTGCTATCTCTGCTGGATCAGTGTGTTTGATACCATTGGTCACTTGTTTGGCACATGCTTGGGTCCTACCTTTTAGGCTACATAGTAGCCTTAAAAGGCTTTATGGTTATCCTGGGATGTGATTGCTAAGTTTTTCTCAAAGTTACCCTTAGAGGATATGACATGTCATCTTATTTGCCTGTTGATGCTGAGGAGGGAGGATGCTTTTCCATTGTTGGGGCCTTGCCTTAGTTTTATTACACAGCAACTTTTTGTATTTGTTATAAAGTTTGTTGATGCTGGATCTCCAGTAGAACAGGCTCTTTTTACTTGGGGTTCTGGCTTTGGTTATCTCTGGAAGAGCTGAGTCTATACACTTTTACAAGTGATTGTACATGGCTTTACTGTAAGTTTTGGTGTTGTTACCACTTCCAGCTTGGGGTGAGGCTTAGAATGCATTTATACCTTCCCCTAGGTGATACAGTTTGCTTTGGTAAAGTTTAGTAGTCTGACTTCACCCTTGGTATGTGTTAGTGCCAGTTCAAAGGTGACTGATTTGTTGTCAGATTTAACTAATGAGCATCCAACAGTTGCGGTGGTGCATCTGTTTGTCAAGTTAGTGAGGAACAGGTCTAGTATGTTTGTTACTCTTGTTGGGGTTTAAACAATTTGTTACAGGGCATTTGAGTCAACAAATTCAAGGAATTTGTGCACTAGTAAGTTAGGACTATAGTAGGTTTCCTAGTTGATGGTGGGATAACTGAAATCCCACATGACCAGAATGTTTAGCAATATTTGGATTGACTCCAGTTTGGTCAAGTAGGCCTTGTGTGCATCATGATACATGGAGGGGGATCTATTACTTTCTATGACTTGAATGGGGGTCTTAGTAAACTGATCTTGGAGTAACTCCATGGAGTTCTCTAGTCTCACTAGTCAGGAGGTGAATTTATCTCTAATATAGATAGAAACACCACCTCCTTTGGTTCTCACAAGTTCGTTTTGTGATCTGAAGGTGTGAAAGGCAGGTGCTCTCTTTGGCCTTGAAACAGTCATCCATCAGTTGTCTGAATTCCCTGTGAAACAAAACCTCAGTCATCCAAATTTGATAATCCAAATTCCTGTTCTATCTTGGAGCTTGGAATCTCTCAGGATAGTCTCAGCAGGTTAATTTCTCTGATAGGTATAACCCACATCTATCTTCTCCCCTTAATCTTTTATTTTCTACTTCAGGCTATAATGCATTTCCATCATATGTTCACTGGGCAATTCACTGCATCATTATGCATGCATTACCTAGGTTCTTCAATTACCTTAAGTATAAAGGCACTTATGCCAGTCTCTAACCATTACTATTTCCTTGTGATCTTTACAGAGTAGTACTTTTTATACTAACTAGACTTACATTTAATACATCCCCTTGCATAGTTCACAGTTGTCTCTTAAAGTCTTCCCTGTATAACATTTGTAATTACCATTTTAATCTGTTTTATTTATTTATGTTTGTTTACAGGAATAGTCCAACTGGACAATGCCCCTTTTCAACAGAGGCCTTGGGAGTAATGCTCCATCAAAGTTAGTCAATGTTATTCTTTGCATTTTTCTAACATTTGGTTTATGAGTGAGTAATAAACTCTCACACTTAATAAGTCAACATATTTCAATGCTACATGATATGGTATTTACCTTGTCTTAATGATATTGTATTATTCTATATGTCATATGTGTAGTAATATTTGGATTAATCTATGTATTTACCATATATTGAAATATGATGTCAGTTTTCACCCATGTATATTTATTTTCTGTTCTTTTTCTTTTGGAGCTTTACTCCCTGGGCCTCCCCTGAAAATAGATAACATTATTCATTCAGACTTTCCGAGTAAATGAATGTCAAGAAAAATAAATAAACATAATAGATAAATCAGTGAAGTTATCTCATCATTTTATGCAGGATATCACTTCATTCTTATCAGTTGGCGTACAGTTTCATTGTTAATCTATTCATTGCAGTGCGATCTGAAACATGTAACAGTAATATAGCTATTGAGCAGCATGAGATGTGAGAACATCAAAACATAGGTAGAGGGCAGTTCATCTTGGCATGATGGGTCAAGAACTAGGAAATGGGCACTTTAATTTGGTGTGAGGGTTTTGATGTCAAGATGCTCCTTAATGGACAGCCCAGTTTACAGTTTTGATTTGATATGAAATAGGAGCACTGATCATGCAAAGCTAGAAAAACAGAAGATCCCAGGTTAGTAGTCATGTTGTTTAAGGCTGGGGAGTAGAAGTACAAGGAATCTTAAGAAAGCAACACTAATGTAGGATGGGGGTAGAGAGAGAGAGAGAGAGAGAGAGAGAGAGTGAGAGAGTGAGAGAGAGAGAGAGACAGAGAGAATGGTAGGCGACTGTTAGTGTTAAGTAGGTGTCAGTGTAGTGAAATAGGGGGTGAATGTAGGGAGAGTTGGGGTAGCTGGACAAATAAGGATAAATAAAGGAGGGAAAGAATGGATGGTAAGAACCAAAGGGCATTATAAAGATAAGGATTAATCGAGAGGTAGATGTTCAGGAGTGTTACGATTAACCTGGGGAAGAGCAGGAGCATGTCCATGAACCTTGTAAGTGCTGTTTTAGTAGCTGTTTGAGGAAACTTTAAGTGAGTGGATGATTTTAGATGGAGTGGAAGGGAGTTCCACATTTTAATAAACGATAAGAACAGAGAGAGTCACCTTCAGAGCTGTTGGATTGGGTCACCTGTAGAAGATGTTTGTATTAAGAGCGGAGAGTTCTGTTACAGGTATATTGTAGTAGGAGGATGACGAGGCTTGGGTGTGCTTCTCTTCTGTTAATAAGTTTATGGGCCAACACTAAGTGTGAATAGTCTAAGAAGTGTGCAAGTTCAGTTCAAGTGAGTTGTTTTGGGACTTTCCAGTGGTGTGATTTGTGTGGAATATTGGCTGCAAATTGTATTAATTTGTTTATAGCACTGTTCAAGCTGGAGCAAATTATAACCTCCATTTCTCAGTATTTATTTCTGTAATATCAGTAATGTGTACCCCTCCTCCCACCATCCTAAAATGTCTGTTTTACAGTCATTCTATCATCCTTCTCAGACTCTCTTTATACTGCATAAATATATTGCCAGGATTTGAACAATGTCACCCCTGTTTATTCCTGTCCTATAGCCTGTATTGATTTTATTTCTGTGCCATGTGCCTGTATATATATTCCTTTTGTGTTCTCTTTCTTTGACTTTAATCATATCCATTCCATCTTGTTTAATATGTGCTTTTGTCAGGACACACTGTTTGATCCCAGCTCTGGACAAATCTGTCTTTTCTAGAACAACATGGTGCCTGGTCCTGATAGAGAGTTGGTTTCTTTATAAAGTATCTCTAAATTCTTTTCATTTTCAAGTTCTTCACCCTTATCGACTGCAACAGTCAGCTGTTATACTCCTTAATAATATCCTTGTCTTTTAGGTTTTCTGCTGGAATGAATAGCATCACTTTTGAAAATTCAGTCTGCCATTTTCTGCGCTGTAAATTTTCAGTAGCCTCGCTGTCCTAACTTACTAAGACTTCAGCAGTTGCAGATAATAAAGTATTGATGCTAACTTGCACCACAGCATGTATTTAACCTCTCACTTGACTCGTTCCATGTCATACTAATCCTAAACCCACATACCAGTTTTACTGTAATCTGATCTTCCTGTCTGCCTTGCCAGTGCTCATACTCTTTAGTGATGACGTGTTTGTACCAGGGTAGGGTCATTCACTTGGTTAAGCAGTACCTTTCAGTATGCCATTATGCACTGGCATATGTAAAGAGATCAGCATATCAGAGACTGATGTGAAATGTTTGCAGTGGGTCATTGTCACTTCAAAGAAGACAAAACAATAAAAGCAAACAATGCAGGAGCCAGAAATGACAGAACCAAAATGGAAGGGTAAATATGTCTAGAACACATACTAACTATATAGCTGTGTTATTCATTCTGATTACTAAACACTTCTCAACTTGCTTAGTTCTACACTACATGGGTAAAACATGCCATTTAATAAATCAAGGTAGAAGATACATAGACATTAATTCAATTTTCTGTTCGGGAGGAAGGCCTCTATACCCCATATGCAGGTTGCTGTACTGCCTGTTTCATCCTACTTTTTATAGTCAACTGTAATGTCATTCCATCTTGGTGGAATAATATACTTTGCCTTGCAGATTCATTTTCCACTGGGCCACTGTGTTGGGTGAGAAGGGTGTAGGTTGTGGAGAATGCTAGTTATTTTAAGAAAGGATAGGCTGGTTAGTGGTGGAGCAGTGTTTACAAGCCACAAGGGTAAGATGGGAGGAGATGGGACAAGGGTTGATGTATAAGGTTATATGAAGAGAGGGTTGTTCTCTTTTGAACTACAAAACTGAATTGCCCTTTTCAGAGCCCACCCCAACAATAGTTATTTAGATGACTGTTGGGTAGAAGAAAGGCCAGCTTAGCTGGCCATGGGAATAGGCCCACCCCCTTTGTTTTTAATTTCTGCTCCCTGGTGAGTTAAGTGAGTGTTGTTATGCTATTTGTGAAATTGTGGCTGTGGTTAGTAAGTATTTTTATGATACTACTACTATTGATTGTTTAGCGATCTACCAAATGTTTTCATTATGATTACCCAGGGAGTGTATTATGTAGGTGAGCTTTCTACCACACTGATGGTGAATTTGTGCTTTTTAAGTTATGATAATATGTTATAACTGATAACATGTTATGAATGTTGAATAAAGCCAGTAGCAAAGTATGTGTGTGATGTATTGTTGGTTTTGTGGGTCTATGGGGTGACTAACAGTGACAATTAAGTTTTTCTTATCAGCCATCTACTTTTCATCTGACAGTGAATAACCCAATGAACAGGTCTTTATTATTAACTCGAACATTCAGAAAAGTGAATACAACTCCGTCGACACAAAAATGTCAATCCGCAAATCAAGCGAACTACCAAACCATCGAAAATGAAGACATCTAATACATTACGTCATCCAAAGCACCATTCAGGTAAGTCAAACACAACCAAATAAAACTATATCAACAGATGTTTTACAGGGGGGCAAGTCCCCCTGCACCCTCCCACACACCCCTACTTAAATATACCAATTCTGAGACTGTACTACAGTGGGGAAAATGATACATTTCTTCATCCCCACGATCACGCTGCTGGCCAACTATCATTCAAGTCTTTTGGATTAAGCACTTGGGCTTCAGACCAGTTGTTTTACATTAGGAAGGTTTGTGGCAAGCACTGTGGTGGCAGGACAGGTAGCTTTCATCCTTCTAAGTTGGGAACTGCTGATTGAGAGCCCAGTGTCCAAGTGTATTAGTTCTGGTTTAGGCACTTGGGCTTCAGGCCAGTTATTTTACATTAAGAAGGTTCGTGGACTGCACTCTTGTGGGAGAAGAGGCTGGACTCTGCCCTTCTGAGCTGGGAATTTTCTGGTTAAAGGTTTATAGTGCCTGAATATTTGAACTGTATCTTACTGAAATTGGTTCACCTTGTTTGCTCTAGCATAGACTAGATCCAGGCCTACTGAATCTAGCTTTGTTTATATACTTGTTGTTTGTTTGCTTGTTATTTCCTGGAAGCTAATTCACCTAATACGCAACTTCTCAGCGCTTCTGTGGATCACTAGTGATATCTGCATTGCTTACTGTACTTATTTCCTTGTTTCACTTGAAAGAAAGTTACTGTTTGTCGTTTTGCATTTAGTTACTTGTATCACATTGCACTCAAGTTACCTGGCACTTGCTCACTAAAGCAATTATATAAGTCAGCACTAAAAATTAAAAGCACTACACCCTCACTCCCCACTGGCCCTTGTTTTCAATTAAGGATTTCCCAATATTATTCTAGCATGTCCAAAGGTCAGTTGTCAATCTCCTCTCCGGTCCAGCTGGTGAATCTGGGAATCTTGAGGCAATGTTATAACTGCCTCATGTACACAGACAACCCTCTCCTCCTCCCACATAACACAAATACTTGAGAGATGCAGCTATTTAGCCAAACTGGAGGCTGAGCTCTCTCAACTCAGGACTGGCAAGACCAGACAGGAGGAGAAGGCAACTACACACACCACAAAACCAGCCTCACATAATGCTACCACTCCACTGAATCAAACACATAAACACACAAAGACATACTCGGAGGCTCTGAGTAAAAATTTACCTAAACAGCAGAGGCCTCCAAAGCAGACACCCAAACAACTGCTACCTCAAGACACCCCACAAGCAACACATAAACCACAAAAGCAGTGTGCAAAGCAGTCACAGCCCTTAAGGCCAAATACAACACCAAACATACTTGTCATAGGTGACTCCATAGTCAGACACACTGACGTCCCACTCACCAGGCTGAACAAGGAGAGGGTCACAGTAAGCTGCCTATCGGGCGCTAGAATCCGCCACATAACACAAGCACTCGTGACACTCCACAGCAAGTACAAATATGACACAGTCATTGTCCATGCTGGTGTGAACGACCTGAGACGTGCCTCCCTGGACTACATGAAAAGAGACATAGAGGAGCTCTCTGATTATGTAGCCCAGGCAGGTATGACCCTAACCCTGAGCAGTATCCTTCCTTCACCAAGAATGATGCCACAATATAGAGACAAGATGATCAGCTTTAACAATTGGCTTAATGTCTGGTGTCATTCAAAGGGGATCCAGTGTCTGTCTGCCTGGGATGACATGCTTGACAAGCCACGCTGCTGCAAGGGACGGCTTGCACCTGTCACCCCTGGGATTCCGGATATTGGCTAAGGCTCTTGCCACCCCATAGTGCCTTTTAGGCAAGGCTCAAATTCTAAACCTACCACCCTAGAAAACAAAATGGGAAGAAATTGAGGGTAATGCTGCTCAATGCCAGAAGTCTAAATCTCAAAATGCACGCACTCGAGGCCCTTCTCAGTATGGAGAACATCGATGTCTGTGCTGTAACTGAAACCTGGTTCAAGGCTCCTGAGAGCACCCGGCACTATTAGGTTTTACCTCATATCATGCGTTCCGCCCCAAAACCCGGACCACTCCACAAAAGGAGGGGTGTAGCCATATTCATGAAGGATACTCACACCTCCAGGTTGGTGGCAACGCATGAAGCTTTGGAAACCATCCAGGTGCAACTAACAATAGGCAAAACTGCTCTACAAATTGTAGCATGCTACAGGCCACCCTCTCAAACTCAGGAACCCCACACAGCCTTCCTGAAGACACTGGAGGGTATAAATGTATCTCAAACACCATCATATTGGGTGACTTCAACTACCCGAATATAGACTGGGAACATTACTCAAGCCCTAACTTTTTAGCCCAACGGTTCCTGGAGTTCATAAATTCAAATGCCATGGAACAGCTAGTCACTGTTCCCACGAGAGGAGAAAATATACTAGATCTCATTGTCACAAACATGGGGACAAAATGCTCCACACCGAAGTATATCCCTCATTGGTGAGATCTGATCATAAACTAATCTCACTGAAATCCACATCCCGCCCCACCCCAAACAAAAAGACCATAGTGAAGAACTTCTCTAAAGCAAACTTCACACTACTCAAGACTGGTGTGGTATCCTTCAAGGCCCCTGAGTCAGAGGAAACCACAACCCAAGCTGCGGAAGCCCTTACAAATGCCTTCTATGAACACCTCCAGGACTGCATGGATCAGGCAATCCCAAATAAAACCAAGACTCTTTCCACAAAGGGCAAACGTCCAGTCTGGTGGACCCCAGCCATTAACAAACTTTACAATAAGAGGAGAAAGCTATTACATGATAGAACAAAATCCATAAAGGGAAGTCACCCTGATCATTATTAGTAAAAAATACGAGCACTCATAAAATCAACCAAGGCCAATTTTGAGAGAAAAATTGCCATGCATTCAAAGGACAATCATAAGGCTTTTTCAGCTATGTTAGGAACCTGGGTGGAAACTCACAGATATGCTCAGAATTAGTCCAAAATGATACAAAAATCACTGAACCCACAGACATTGCCAACATACTGGCAGACAGGTTCAGTGCAAACTTCACCCCCCTCTCCCCGCGTAAAGGAGAGATAACTATCCCAGCCGAGTGTAGCCTCCCGGACATCTCAAATGCGCAGGTGAAAGCTGCTCTCTCTAAAGCTAAAAACACAGCATCAATGGGACCGGATGGTGTCCCGGCTGTGTGCTACGAGCTAAATGAGGAATTAAACCCGCACATAAGGCAGCTGTTTAATCTCAGCCTTACCACAGGATACGTGCCCAAGGGTGGCGACGGCAACTGTGGTCCCACTCCACAAAGGTGGCGCCTCACGGACCCTGGTAATTACCGCCCATAAGCTTAACAAGTCTAGTCTGCAAAGCTATGGAGAGGATCATAATGGAGCTCATAAACAAAGATATAGGGACTTGCAGACATTGGACCCGACCCAGTTTGGCTTTGTCAAGGGAAGATCATGCCTTTTGAACTTGGTCAACTTCTTCGAAATAGTCACCAAGGCCATTGATGAGGGAAAGGCAGTCCATACAGCCTACCTTGACCTTGCAAAGGCTTTCGACACAATACCCCACTCAGGTATTGTAGAAAAAACTTACCAGCTTAAATGTAAACCCATATGTCACAAGATGGGTTGCAAACTGGCAAAGACAGAACCCACAGGGTTAGAGTTGCTGGCGCTGTGTCAGACTCCAAGCCGGTCACAAGTGGTGTCCCACAGGGCTCGGTCCTTGGCCCCCTATTGTTTGGCATCTACTTCTCAGAAGTACAGGCCAACATGGGAGGACTTTGGCTGACAAAGTTTGCAGATGACTGCAAACTGGGCCATAGTGGAAAGTGCATCGGACACTGATATCCTTCAGAAGGGACTCACGGAAACAGATAACTGGTGCCAGAGCCATGGCCTGAAGTTAAACGCCAAAAATGTATAGTCATACCCTTCGGGAAAAACAAGGTAACCCCAAGCTACCATATAGGTGGCAATCCACTAAGCACAGAAGAGGTTATCAGGGACCTGGGGACCCAGGTTGACAGTGGCCTTTCTTTTGACACTCACATTGCTAAAGTGGTTAGAAAGACCTTCTACATTGCCCACCTGATCATGAAGGGATTCACATCCAGATCTAGTGAGGTCATTGTTCCCCTGTACTCTTCACTTATCAGACCAATGATCGAGTACAATGCCCCATTCGGGATGTATCTCACCCGACATCTGCAGCAATTGGAGAGACCCCAAAAGTTCCTCACCAAAAGGATAAAGGGACTCCAAAATCTGTCATATGCTGCCAGATTGAAGAAACTCCAGCTCTATTCAGTCGCATACCGTCTGCTCAGAGGTGACATGTGCCTGACATACAAGGCCATGTCCAACCCGGAATTAATGGACATGCTCCACCTCAAAAATCCAAATCCACCAAAACCACTAGAGCAAGCGACTTAAACCTTAGCACGGATATAAATAGGACGTGCTGGAGGGATAGATTTATCACTCAGAGACTCCCTATGCTGTGGAATAAAATCCCGGTCCATGTGAGGCAGAGCACCTCGCTGACTCTGTTCAAGAGAAATCTAGACCTGTGGATGGGAGATCGTAGGTTTACCCCGGGAATCATCTCTGGGTCACTGCTGGACAGAGGCACAACAAACTAATGGGCACAGTATTTTTTCATATAAGGGGTGGCGTAAGCCACAATAATTTGGGCTAGGCTTATAAATGCCTTAGGGCAGATAGCCTAGTATAAACCTATGAACCTATGAACCTATTAAGAGCGGAGAGTTCTGTTACAGGTATATTGTAGTAGGAAGATGATGAGGCTTGGGTGTGCTTCTCGTCTGTTAACACGTTTATGGGCCAACACTAAGTGTGAGTAGTCTAAGAAGTGTGCAAGTTCAGTTCAAGTGAGTTGTTTTGGGACTTTCCAGTGGTGTGATTTGTGTGGAATATTGGCTGCAAATTGTATTAATTTGTTTATAGCACTGTTCAAGCTGGAGCAAATTATAACCTCCATTTCTGAGTATTTATTTCTGTAATATCAGTAATGTGTACCCCTCCTCCCACCATCCTAAAATGTCTGTTTTACAGTCATTCTATCATCCTTCTCAGACTCTCTTTATACTGCATAAATATATTGCCAGGATTTGAACAATGTCACCCCTGTTTATTCCTGTCCTATAGCCTGTATTGATTTTATTTCTGTGCCATGTGCCTGTATATATATTCCTTTTGTGTTCTCTTTCTTTGACTTTAATCATATCCATTCCATCTTGTTTAATATGTGCTTTTGTCAGGACACACTGTTTGATCCCAGCTCTGGACAAATCTGTCTTTTCTAGAACAACATGGTGCCTGGTCCTGATAGAGAGTTGGTTTCTTTATAAAGTATCTCTAAATTCTTTTCATTTTCAAGTTCTTCACCCTTATCGACTGCAACAGTCAGCTGTTATACTCCTTAATAATATCCTTGTCTTTTAGGTTTTCTGCCGGAATGGATAGCATCACTTTTGAAAATTCAGTCTGCCATTTTCTGCGCTGTAAATTTTCAGTAGCCTCGCTGTCCTAACTTACTAAGACTTCAGCAGTTGCAGATAATAAAGTATTGATGCTAACTTGCACCACAGCATGTACTTAACCTCTCACTTGACTCGTTCCATGTAATACTAATCCTAAACCCACATACCAGTTTTACTGTAATCTGATCTTCCTGTCTGCCTTGCCAGTGCTCATACTCTTTAGTGATGACGTGTTTGTACCAGGGTAGGGTCATTCACTTGGTTAAGCGGTATCTTTCAGTATGCCATTATGCACTGGCATATGTAAAGAGATCAGCATATCAGAGACTGATGTGAAATGTTTGCAGTGGGTCATTGTCACTTCAAAGAAGACAAAACAATAAAAGCAAACAATGCAGGAGCCAGAAATGACAGAACCAAAATGGAAGGGTAAATATGTCTAGAACACAGACTAACTATATAGCTGTGTTATTCATTCTGATTACTAAACACTTCTCAACTTGCTTAGTTCTACACTACATGGGTAAAACATGCCATTTAATAAATCAAGGTAGAAGATACATAGACATTAATTCAATTTTATGTTCGGGAGGAAGGCCTCTATACCCCATATGCAGGTTGCTGTACTGCCTGTTTCATCCTACTTGTTATAGTCAACTGTAATGTCATTCCATCTTGGTGGAATAATATACTTTGCCTTGCAGATTTATTTTCCACTGGGCCACTGTGTTAGGTGAGAAGGGTGTAGGTTGTGGAGAATGCTAGTTATTTTAAGAAAGGATAGGCTGGTTAGTGGTGGAGCAGTGTTTACAAGCCACAAGGCTAAGATGGGAGGAGATGGGACAAGGGTTGATGTATAAGGTTATATAAGGAGAGGGTTGTTCTCTTTTGAACTACAAAACTGAATTGCCCTTTTCAGAGCCCACCCCAACAATAGTTATTTAGATGACTGTTGGGTAGAAGAAAGGCCAGCTTAGCTGGCCATGGGAATAGGCCCACCCCCTTTGTTTTTAATTTCTGCTCCCTGGTGAGTTAAGTGAGTGTTGTTATGCTATTTGTGAAATTGTGGCTGTGGTTAGTAAGTATTTTTATGATACTACTACTATTGATTGTTTAGCGATCTACCAAATGTTTTCATTATGATTACCCAGGGAGTGTATTATGTAGGTAAGCTTTCTACCACACTGATGGTGAATTTGTGCTTTTTAAGTTATGATAATATGTTATAACTGATAACATGTTATGAATGTTGAATAAGGCCAGTAGCAAAGTATGTGTGTGATGTATTGTTGGTTTTGTGGGTCTATGGGGTGACTAACAGTGACAATTAAGTTTTTCTTATCAGCCATCTACTTTTCATCTGACAGTGAATAACCCAATGAACGGGTCTTTATTATTAACTCGAACATTCAGAAAAGTGAATACAACTACGTCGACACAAAAATGTCAATCCGCAAATCAAGCGAACTACCAAACCATCGAAAATGAAGACATCTAATGCATTACGTCATCCAAAGCACCATTCAGGTAAGTCAAACACAACCAAATAAAACTATATCAACAGATGTTTTACAAGTCCCCCTGCACCCTCCCACACACCCCTACTTAAATATACCAATTCTGAGACTGTACTACAGTGGGGAAAATGATACATTTCTTCATCCCCACGATCACGCTGCTGGCCAACAAACACGTTCGATGTCTTCAGGTTTGATGGTTTGGTAGTTTGCTGAATTTGTAGATTGACGTTTATGTGTTGACAGAGTTGTATTCGCTATTCTGGATGTTCGAGTTAATAATATAGACCCCAATGAACAACTAATGTATGCATATGTGTATTTGGAGAGCATATCTAGCATGTTTATTTCAAGATGATAAGTACCTACTATATATTGTATGGGTACATCTCAAGGTAGATTCTTTTAGCCCTCTTCTAAAAGGTGTTGTGGAAAGCTTAGACTACTCACTATTCCAAATTACTGGAGCATTCTTATAGAGTCCATTTGCCAGGTGGTCAAGATCAGTGGACAGATTTATGTAATGTGTCAGAGTCCCTGGAGTGAGGTTATTTGACTATAGTTAACTATATTAAGAGCAACACTACAGATTTCATGGACATATTTTTTTTACTTAGTGTACTATTTTTTCAATCTCAAGATTAATAGACTGATTTTAATGAACATCAGGCAGAATATATTTGCATAATTTCTGTGTAATGGTGAAAAGCCGAAATACTGTTTTCAGAATGACACCTATAACTAAACATTTATAAAATGTTATAACTAGTACAACTATAACTAAGACATGTTGCACAAGTGCATGCATTGTTCACAGAAGATCTTAAGTGGTTCAGATTCCTTTCCAAAATTAACCTTAAGAGAAATTTTGTTTTTTCTTGACTCTTGGTGGGAGCACTGGAACAAAGATTAAAAACAATAATTCCTTTGTGAAACTTCAAAAATCAGTCTACTCAAAATACGACCATATTGCACTTCAAATGACAGAGATAATCAGGATACCCATATGGTACTTGCTTACTCATTTTTTGCATTATGGTTTAATTGTGCATCATGTTTTAGTTTGATGGTAAAATCCCATGAGACCCTGAGCGACAATTATAACTCAAAGCAATCATTAAATAGAAGAAACAAAAGCATCTGTTTATGCTCTGCCTAATAACGTGCCACTGTTATTAATAATCAGCTTTACATTTCAGTGCACACTCCTTATGTTGATCTGCTAAATGTTATAAAGGAAACCATTGCTAAGATAGCATACCTTTGCTATAGCGTAGTTAATGCCTTACACCTGTGGATCATGTGACACAGAGAAGCGTCTTGCCTGAGACATGCAGTACAATATACCAGATACTTCATGATGACAGCATGTTAATACAGTATTCAGTTTGTCACAGCAGTTACTATTTGTTGCACAGAACTGCTGAATGTCTAAATAACTTTTTTCATGCAAACATTTTACTACATGAGTATGCCTGCCTTTAATCCAACAAAAGGAGATTATATCATGCCTGGAGTACTCCTCTCCTGCAGAGAAGTAGCAATAAATTATTAAAACTGTCTTTTTAATGTTGATGCTGCTCTTTAACCTCAGATCACTTCTCTGACAGCAGAGTAAAATAGAAAGTCGGACTGAAGGTGAGATTAATACACAGCAATGAAAGTGCATGTCTGCGTGTCTGTTATCAACCAGAAAACTCAATCAACCATAGCATCAGGAAATGTAGATTAAAGCAATATGAAAGATTTGGGTCAGCTGGTATATTTTATTAAGGGTATACCTTTTGTTCTATTTGTTAATGAAATCATTTTAAACAGCTTATTCTGTTATTTGAAGTAATCAACTGGGGACATTAAAAGTCACTTAGAATTCAGTATTTATAGATCAGTATTCAGAAGAGTTTTACTTTACCAGTCTAAAATGTTATCTACAGTCACAGAAAGGAAAATAATTTCAGTAGAAATCTGTTGTCTTATTGTGAGGTGCAACTGGCATTTGTCTTCTATTACACCACCTCAACTTAATTAGTGCTCTGGGTTCTGTAATTAAAGCAAAGAGCACAACCTAGTAATACAGCATGTCTTCAAGCTGTTTAATAAAGCATGTCAATCACAATATGCCACTGTCTGAGCCACAGAGCCATTTTTAAGTTATAAATAGCTACATAACCTTAGAAAGATAGTGTACCTTCACATACCTCAGAGTTACCACATGCAATATTTCCAGACTGTAGATTTCCACAATAATAAAAATAGCTAAACTTCAAAGCATGAAATGTTTCCACTGATATGTGTTATTCACAGCTGCTATAACACCCAACAGAATTTGAATCAAATCTAGATAGTAGGCAGAAGTGACTTTTTTCTTTTACTTTTTTTTTGGGGGGGGGGCAGAGTTGGGGGGTGCTTACTGTTTCCTTGAACATCAAATGACATACTGAAATATGCCAAATGATTTTCTTTTCCAGCATGAAAAGAAACATGCAAATAGGTACCATCCTTAATATTTTTTTGTTTAGAATTTGGATAAATTAAAGAAGAGAATTAGTTTAATGCAGCAGTTTATAAACATGCAGTATAACAATATAACAACCATCTTATTAAAAAGTTTCATCACCTACCACCTTTCCAGTGTCTGCCTTTGGTCCTGCTTGGCTTGCAAAGAGTTGGTCCAGTGAGTAGCAAGATGAAAAAGAAAGGAAGTTCAAACAAGGTAATTGTCCATCTTTTCTGCAACGATAGCATGTCTGCAAGTTATTTTCATAACAATTCTCATACCCTTCTTGTTCTTCTGTGCTCTTGTGTTGGTTGAAGCAAGCGTCATTAATCAGTGAGAAAGAGAGCAACGAATCGCTTTGCCATCCTTAGATGTTGAAGTAATATCTCTGATGTAGCCCTAAGGAAACAAACATTTTCTTACAAATCCAGCTTCTCTGCCTGCATAACATAGTATTCAGCCAATGCTTCTACTAAAAAGAAACTGTGAAATGAATTCCACTCTCGTGCCTGCTTTCTCTGAATCCATATCCCTCAGCTTTCAGAGTGAAAAATTCCAAGGTACATCTATGTATATAAGAAGCTAAAATGCTGCCTCAGTTTAGAAGAAAAAGGAAATGCTACTAGAACTGCAGAAGCAAACAGTAACACTGATAGCTTTAAGCCTGTCTGCTCCTAATAGCTGTGCAACAAACCAAATTGCTCTTTAAAGAGTAATATCACTTCTGTGTGAAATGGTGTCTCCGCCACTTGGGTAGGTAATGTTCATTTTAAAAATCACCAAGGAACATGTGAGAGATAACGCTTGCTGCCTTAGAGTCCCAGCTCAGAATGTGAAGGGCTGTGTGAAACAGGCACTCAGTGTTTCATCTCTAGACAGAGCAGTGGGAAATGTTCTATTTTGTTGATGTTCAGGCCTTTTTTTACTCTGCAGTAATCCTATAATTCAGCTTGAACAATTAAAATATGATTTAACCATTCTGATGCTAAATGTCACATTCATTAACAGCTTAATTCTTGTTCAGTATGAAGTACAATTTCAGTATGCCATTACAAAAGGAAAAGGGGGTTTATACACACACACATGCAGACACTCAGACAAACACACACACACACACACAAACACACACATGTACATGCACACAGAGACACACACACACATATGCATGCACACAACCAGCCATACGTGTGCATGCACTCACATACACACACACACACACACACACACACACACACACACACACACACACACACACACACACACACACACACACATGCACATGCACACAGACACACACACACACACACACACACACACACACACACACACACACACACACATATGCATGCACACAACCAGCCATACATGTGCATGCACTCTCACACACACACACACACACACACACACACACACACACACACACACACATAACCTTGAGCACAAATACACATATTCAAACACATGCACAGTTGGACACACACACACACAAGCATGCTTATACATCTGTGCATATATTCACATGCACATATGCATACACACAATCCTGAGTGCACATGCATTCACATGCATACACAAACACACACACACACACGAACATGAACATGCATACACGTGCATGCAGGCACACATGCACACACACTAAGTATTCAGATACATAGAAATGGTTGTACAAGTTTACTAAATGTTATTCAGCTATTCAAAATAAATATATTTCTCATGTTAAATAGATAGAATCTGTGATGATATATTGGTTCTGTATATTCCTTTTCCTTAATCCCTTATGAATATGAGAAAGTTTTCTCTTATATTTATTTTTGTTTTGAACTAGTGGCAGTTGTACTTACCTGATGTTCATTGATGGTGTGATTCATAAACATTACAGAGCATCACATAAATAAAAAAAATGTTCCTTAGCCGGCTTTACCAAGATATAGTTATCAGCTGGGTATGTTTTTCTACCTTACTATATTTGTGCAAGCAATGAAAAGCAAAAAGGTCCACATTTGGAACAACAGGTTTTTGCCTTGTTTTGCAACCTGAATCCATTAAATAAATTTAAGAAATATTGTGAGGCATGTATAAAATATACAGCATGAATACTAAATAAACAATTAATATAATCAGGATACTTGTGCTGCTAGCCAGTATACCAGACTGAGTTCTCTTACCATTTAAATCAGTTTTGTGTGTTGTGTTTGATACCTGAAGTTAAAGCTGTTAATTTAAAGCATTTTTATAGCTGCAGTGCTTTTCAAGTTGTTTCTGTGCTGCACCTAGGTGTCTTGAGTGGGTCCTCATTTTAATGCATTTTTACTAGCTCTTTTCTGAATCTGAAGTGACAGATATAAATTGATTTGGGTTTTTTGTATCCACTGTTATTTTATGGGCTCTTATGGAATAGCAGCATGCTCATCCAATGCTGTGTTTTAGTCACTTTTCAAACTTAAAACAAAAAGCCAGCTTTGGCCACTTGTGTGACTTGCAACTAGGGCTTGTGGTAATTAACCCAGCCACCAGCCCACCCCACATACACATACTGGTATTTCACATTACACAAGCAGTCAACCACTTTAGTTTTGGAACTGTTTGAAGCTTGGAAGATTAAAAGAAAAAACATTTTTACTATATTTTGCATCCAAAATGTACATTTTAATGACATTTAAAATGCTTTACGGTGCTGGTGCTGTGGTAGCGCTGTCGCCTCACAGTAAGACGCTGTCCGGTTCGATTCTCAGCTAGAGCGTCTTCTGCGTGGAGACATGCGTGAATGGTCGTACCTTCGTTGAAGGTTGTGCATCAGGGCTGGCAACTCGGCATGTAAAAATCAACTGCCAATTATTAGCAGACCGGAATTCCGCTGTGGCGACCCCTAACCGGGAAAAAGCCGAAAGACACAACAACAACTTATCATACCATTTAAACATGTTTTGTGTGTTGTGTTTGCTCTTTATCTCAATTTAAAGCTAGCCTGGAGGCTTCTGAGCTGCCTACATCTATTATATATCTGGCCTTGGAAGCTCCTCCCAGTCTCATCTTCTACATATCTGGCTTTTGAAGTTGCTCCCAATCTTATCTCCTTTGCTCATCTTATTGGTTACTGGCAGAAGAAATTGGAAAAGCCTTGCCCTTAGTCTGTTAGTGTACTTTGAAATTGCCTTAAAATATATGTATTCCTCCTTGCTGTCTGTCATTGAATCACCTTGTAATTACTTGTAGCTAGTTATTAGATCTGTTTCTGGTACCTTACACTTGTCACTAACTAAAGTTCGTTTTTACCTTAACAAAACAGAGACTGCAATACTAGTGGAAGTCAAACAGTATCCTGGTCTGTTGAGTTGGGATGCACACTGGAAAGCTTAAATGAGAATTACTTATTGTAGCTTGTTGCTTGATTTGGTTCTGTTACCTTTTCACTTTTGGCTACCAAAGTGTGTGTGTTTTTTTTTACATTAAGAAGATTGTAGTGGCAATATAAAGGTCACCTGGTCTGACTGAGCTGGGAAACAAACAAGGGGGCTTAAAGTGACAATTACTTGTAGGTAGTTAGTGCCTTTTCACTTTTGGCTAACCAAACTATGCTTTTGCTTTAAGAAGACTGGGACTGCTATTCTTGTGGCAGTAGTAAAGTAGCCTTGTCTGTCTGAGGTGGGAAACACAGAGACTAAAAGTGCAATTGTTTCTTCAGCCAGAGAGCTTTTTAGGGACTTGGTTATTTGCTGTTAATCTGCACTTGAGTACACTTTTGCTGTGCTTTTACATTGAGAAAAACCAGAATCATCTTTCTTATGCTAGAAGGTCTTTACCTGGTCACTCTGAGTTGGGAAGCCAGAGGGGATTTAGTTTTCAACTTTTTTCTGTCTGCTATAAATTAGGTGTGTTTGCTCAGAACTGTTCATTGTGCACTGGTGGCTAGCAGTACCTGTGTATTAGCAAACCTATAAAGCTACTACTTAAAACTTTAACCTGTAACACAGGGAGGCTTTGCAATGAGCTAATTGTAGGGCAGGTAGTCAGTATATCAAACTGCACTATTACCAGATCATTGCACTATTTAACATTTAGCCTTATATCTAGACACCATTTAGGTGACCCCTATAAATCCAAGACCCTAAACTATAATAGCCCAACCCCAATACAGGTACTGACAACATGGATTTACAAATTCCTAATCTCTCTATCGCCATGTTGGTAGATATGGGAATCTTAGGACAATTTAGCAATTGTCTCATGTACTCAGAAGACTTTTATAATCCTTAAAGAAATTAACAAAGCTTGTGAGAGATGAACATACATAACTTCCTCGGAGGCAAAAATCGAACTTACAGACAAGGCTGTCAGGAACCTACACACTACATCCTTCACACATACCACTCACTAGACACATAGCCCTTATTTTGCTGAGGGACTTAAAAGAAACCATTCTGAACCCAAAGACCTCCTTAGCCATCAAACAGCAACACCTATCCTCAACAGTCACTAAAGCACACACCAAAGGCAACACCGAAGACTACACATAAGCCTACACACAATGATCCCTAAGAACAAAGCCAATAAGGCAAACAAACACTTTACCTAGTACTCTTGCCATAAGGGAGTCTATTGTATGACACAGAGATTCCCCTCTCATCAGGCTGTGCAAGAAGAAAAAGATAACAGTTAGTTGCCTATATGGAGCTAGGATCTGCAATATCACTCATGCACTCAAGTCACTGCATCACAAGTACCAACATAATTCTATTACAGGCCATGTGGGTTTAAATGCCCTGCAAAGTACTTCACTGGACTATATGAAAAGAGACATTAAGGATCGCTATGAGTATTTGTCACCAACAAGTATGTGCCTTGCATTGAGCAGCATTCTACCTTCAGCAAAGATAATGCCACATTATGAACAAAAACAGATTGATTTAATAATTGTTTTAGTTTCTAGTATCACTCTTGGGGAATCCAAGAACAATCAGCATTGGAAGACATGGTTAACAGACCACATTGCTTTGTCAAGAATGGTCTGTACCTGTCACCACTGGTCTTTCAGATATTGGCTAAAACTTTATCCACCCCCTTGCCAAAATTATTACCAACACAGCAAAAAAAAAAAATAAATAAATCAAAGCAACCCTAAGGTATATGTTACTGTGACTTGGTTTAAAGCCACAGAAAGTACTCCAGTCTTCAAAGGCTACAGTGGCTTCCACACTCATAGGCCACCAGCAGTACAGACAGGTGCTAAAGGTAGAGGTATCTCAATTTATATTTAGGTTCATAGGTAGGTACTAGGCTATCTGCCCGAAGGCATTTATAAGCCTAGCTGGAATTGTGTTGGCTTTTGCCACCCCCTTAGATTAGTTCCCTGTGCCTCTGTCCAGCAGAGCCATTGAAGTGATCCCCGGGGTAAACTTTCTATTTCCCATCCACTCATCAACGTTTCTCTTGAAGAGTGTTAGTGAGGAGCTCTGCCTAATGTTGATTGGAATCTTGTTCCAGAGCATGGGAAGTCAATGGGGCAGGAATCTATCCCTCCAGCACGTCCTATTTATTGTTGTGGTGAGGTTTAGATCCCCAGAGTGTGTGGCTCGAGGGGATATGGTTTTCTTTAGGTGTAGCATGTCCATCAATTGTGGGTTGGACATGGCTTTGTATGTCAGGCATAGATTACCTCTGAGTAGGTGGTATGCAACTGAGTACAGCTGGATTTTCTTGAGTTGAGCTGCATAGGGCATCTGTTTGAGGCCAGTGATCCTCTTGGTGAGGTACTTCTGTGGTCTTTCCAGCTGTTGCATGTGTCTTGTAAGGTACATCACAAATTGGGTGTTGTACTCTATAACGGGTCGGATGAGTGATGCATAGAGGGGCACAATGACCTCTTTTGGTCTGGATGCAAACCCTTTTGTGATTAGGTGGGCCACATAGAAGGATTTTCTAACCACTTTGGCAATGTGATTATCAAAGGAGAGATTAAGATCTACTTGGGTCCCCAGATCCCTTATTACATCTTCCGTATTTAGGGGGCTACCACCTATGTGGTAGTTTGTGAGTTGTTTGTTTTTTACAAAGTGGATGACTATGCACTTTTTTGCATTTAGCTTGAGGCCATGGTTTTGACACCGGGAATCTGTCTTAGTGAGACCCTTTTGGAGGATGTCTCTGTCAGCCAGAGAGTCAATTATAGCCCCAAGTTTGCAGTCATCTATGAACGTGGTCAGCCATAGACCTCCTGTGCTTGCCTGTACCTCTGAGAAGTATATGCTGAACAGGAGGGATCCTAGGACTGAGCCCTGGGCAATGCCACTGGTAACTGGTTTAGAGTCAAACTTAGCTCCTGTAACTCTTACCATTTGGGTTCTGTCTTTGAGCCAGATGGCAACCCATCTCGCGATGTATGGGTTTATGTTCAAGCTGGTGAGCTTGGCTATAATACCAAAATGGGGAATGGTGTTGAGGGTATTTGCAAGATCTAGGTAGGCTGTGTGGACCACCTTTCCCTCATCTATAGCCGTGGTAACTGTCTCAAAGAAGTCCACCAGGTTTAGGAGGCATGATCTGCCCTTAACAAAGACAAACTAGGTAGGGTCTAGTGTTTGGATGTTCCCAGTATCTCTGTTAATGAGATCCATGATGATGCGCTCCATAGCTTTGCAGACCAAGCTAGTCAGGCTTATAGGGTGATAGTTCCCAGGGTCTGTTGTGGCTCCACCTTTGTGGAGCAGAATAGCTGTTGCTGTGCGCCACTCTATGGGCAAGTAGCCTGTGGAAAGGCTGGGTTTGAACAGTGTGTTTAGGTGAGGGGGTTAGTTCATCTTTGAGCTCGTGTAGGACACAGCCTGGGACACCATCTGGTCCCACTGATGCTGTGTTTTTTGCTTTGAAGAGGGTTGTTTTAACCTGAGTGTCTGTGATTTCAGGGCCACTACATTCTTCTGGTATGGTTATGGGCCCTTTTGCAGGTGAGAGGGGGTGAAGTTTGCACTGAACCTGTTTGCCAGGATGTTGGCATTATCAGTCGGTTCAGTGTATTTTGTGCCATTCTGCACTAACTCTGAGCAGATCTGAGAATTGCCACTTAGATTCTTGACATAGCTAAACAATGCCTTGTGGTTATTTTTGGAGTCCTTGGCAATTTTTCTTTCGAAGCTAGCCTTGGATGATTTTATGAGGGATCACAGTTTGTTACCGATACTGATCAGGGATGTCTTACCTTCTTGGGATTTTACTCTTTTCTGTACTAGTTTCCTCCTTCTATTGTATAGCTTGTTTATGGCAGGGGTCCACCAGACTGTTTTCCTTTTCTTGGAGGAGTGAGTCTTGGTTTTGCTTGGGATAGCCTGATCCATGCATTCTTTTCAACATATACATCTATAGGTTAGTTAAACAGGATGATACCTTGGAGTTCATCCACATTCGAGTCTCCATAGACAAGGCTATGTACCATGTCCTGGCAGGATATAAGCCCCCTTCTATGACCCACTAATATCATAACTCCTACCTACACCTACTAGAGGCACCTACACCTACTAGTGGCACTCTCCATGCAAGTAAACACATCATTCATGGGAGACTTTAACTGCCCCTCTATAGACTGGGAAATGTACACTGACTGTAACTCAAAGACACCAATTTGCGTGGACTTTATCAATGTAAAAACCCTGAATTAGACAGTGTGCACTCCATCCAGAGGATCAAACATATCTTGTCTAGTACTCCTCAACATGGGAGAACATTGCACCCCCCCTTCTGTCACATCCTCATTGGTGAGATTAGACAACAAAGTGTCTACCTTGAAATCAAAATCAACCCAGAAAACCTAACTAAACCTGTAACACTTAGGGACTATTCTAAAGCAAATTACATCCTATTAAGTGACACTTTGTCAAAATTCACTGCTCACACAAACCTCAAAAACACAGCTATCTACATAGAATTATTTACAGAAATCTTGTACAAACATTTAAATTGCTGCATTGAGACTGCCATTCACACCAAAAGTAAACACAGATCTAACACCAGAAACAAAACCCATTGGTGGAATCTTTACCTTAACAGGGTATATAAGAAAATAAAAAATGTCATGAAAAAAATCAGAAAGAGCAACTCTCTAGAGACAGGATCTCTCTGATTCAACTAACCAAGAAAGTAAAAGGTTTAATTAAGTCCAATAAGACAAACTATAAAATCAGTATAGCCTCCCAGGCAAAGGACAATCAAAAGGCTTTATTTAGCTATGTCAGGAACCCTATAGGTATCACTCAGCAGTGTGCAGAACTGGTGGTGAATAGCACAACCTTCACTAATCAGAGTGACATAGCGAATCGACTGGCTGATAAACTTTGCTCTAACTCACTGCTTACTCCTCCCACTACACCCTTTGGAAACCCTTCTAGCATATCATCTCAACTATGAATGGCAACAGGTCCTGGTGATGCTCGCTAAGGCCAAAAACACTGCTTCAGTGGGTCCAAACAATATCCCTGGTTGTCTTCTAAATAGCAGAAAACATAGCCAAGCAGAACCACATGATAGATTCTTTAACCACAACTTCAAAACATGTGCCATGTGAATGGATGGATATAATGGTCATCCCTCTTAATATGTGTGGACCATCGACTGACCACAGGAACTACAGACTCATCAGGCTCACAAGTCTAAAATGCAAAACCATGGAATAATTTACCATGGAAAAGATCAATAAGGACGTTGGCATCTTACAGACACTAAACCCATTCAAGTTTGTGTTTGTTAAGCAAAGATCTTGACGACTCAACCTGGTACACGTCTTTGAGAGAATCACCAAGGCTATGCATGAGGAGAAAATTGTGCATACCATCTACCTTGAGCTGACCAAGACATTAAATACTATACCTCATTCAGGTATTGTTGTCAAACTCTCATAACTAGTCATAAATCCCTATGTATGTTTGCCGGATTGCTGGCTGGCTCACAGATAGGACCCAAGAAATCAGAATCCATGAGGCCACCACCACAAAGAGACTGGTTACCAGTACAGTACTCCAGGGCTCTGTGTTGAACCATCTCCTATTTGGCATCTATGTCTCAGAAGTCAAGGGTAATGTCAAAGGCCCCTGACTCAGCAAGTTCACAGATGACAATAAATTGGGAGCTATACAAGACTCCCCCCATGATGTAAACTTCCTATGAGAGGATCTGGCGTAAACAGATGACTGGTGCCAAAGCCGTGGATTAAAACTCAATGCAAAGAAATGCATTATATTGCCCTTTGGAAACTCTTCCACCCTAGCTAACTACTCCATCAATGAAACATGTGTAAGAGTTGACATCTTTGCCATTGGTTATCACTATTGATTGTAGTCTAGTAAGTATTCAATATCCTATGATTGTTGTTTAATATTCACTGTATGATTTTCTGATCTGACTTTATTTTTCCTGTATGTCAATTCTATTATTTGTTACTGCACTTCATGTGACAATATTATGTAGTTTATTAATTGGGCTATGCATGTTGGAGCTTTGCTCCCCAGGCATCCTCTGAAAATTGGATTCATGCGCAGTCAGACTTTCCCAGTAAACAAATATCAAATAAATAAATAAATAAAAATAAATAAAGTTGACCTGATAATTAATGATCTGGGAACATATGTAGACAGTAATCTGTCCTTCACCCAAAATGTAGCTAAGATAGAAAATTATTCTATGTCACCCAACTCATAAGCAAGGGTATGGAATCCAGGTCCAGGAAACTTACAGCACCACTCTACTCAGCTCTTATCAGACCCATCATTGAATACAATGCCCCCTCCCCTTTAGCATGAACCTAACCAGCTACTTATAACAGTTGTAATCTCCTTAAAGGCTCCTCACCAGCAAAATCCGGGGTATGAATTCCCGTAGACAGATTACCTTAAGGTCCTATCTCTGTACTTAGTCTCCTACAGGTTACTGAGAGGTGTTCTATGCTTGGCATATAAGGCATCCTCAGAGCCAGCTCTGATGGATCTCTTGCACATCTGCAAAACAATTAGCACCAGAAACATTAGATCAAAGGCCCCAAACTTTGCTTACAACATAAATAGGGTATTCTGTCTCAAAGGATCCCTGTGCTATGCAATAAGCACTCCATCTACAGGAAGCAGAGTTCCTCCTTGACCTTATTCAAACAAAACCTTTATCATTGGATGGGAAATCACAAATTCATCCTTTGATCTGGCCCCATGTCTCTAATGGAGAGAGGTAGACTGTAACTAAATTAATCCCCAGTTAACATACTCTCCGCATGTAACCCTTAGCTACCTGCTTATTAACATACCCCACCATATAGACATCCAAGGAACTCGGTGACAAAACTGGTTTGGGTTGACCAGCTAGGTTTGTAAAGACATTTGTAGTCATTAGCCTAGTATAAACCTATGAACCTGTGGTATTATCTGCTAAAAATGAGCTAAGATCTTTTTATATTACACACTTGACATTCTGCCACATTAAATTGTTTCTTGCGTATTGCAGATTGCTATACTTAAATAATTGTAAAACGTAGAAGCATTTTAAGTGGCTGGGTTATGTCACATTCAGTTTATTAAATTAATATATAACAGCACTGAAACATGATGTGCAGTTCCTGAATGGACTACATCTCTGAAGATTTCCTTTTTTTCTTTATATGAATCAATAAAAGTTTATAGAGATGGTACTATACAAACTGTGCCACTGTAATTTCAGTTGCTGCAATGACTGACATTTAATTGTTCTTTCGTGTCATTTAATATCCAAAGCCAATCACCCACAGAATGTTTCAAGGCCTTCAGACTTATATAAATAAAAAAGAAATCAATGGCCTAGGAGTGACACAGTAACAGTGATTGCTCTGCGCTCACTCAAGTTGCAGTATTTTTGTTCAGGACTCAAGTCTCTTCAATTTTAGATGTCATTTTTCAAAAAGGAAAAAAAATAGGTTCCTTATGACTGCTCCTTCAGCATGTTGAATAAAGAAGTTGTGTGTATGCTTACAATTCCTGTTTTTTTTTTTTTTTAATATGTGTTCATCTGTCACTGGTTGTCTTGTTTATTCTGTAGTAAATACTATAATCTTCAGTATCCTTATCAATTAAGTGTACTAAGTAAGGGAGTTTAGCATAACGATTGTCACATTTGACATTCTTTGTGTTTATTTTGTCTGAACAAGAGATGGCTGTTATTTGGACATACTAGTACTTTATTGCTTATGGCTCATGATAAGCCTTTGATCAGAAGAGTTACATCATTCCAGTCTGCACTTACTATAAAGAGTTCCTACTTTAAATTTCCTTAAAAGATGTCCACTTGCCTTCCTATTCTGAAAACAATTTTTGGTGTTATTTCATAGAAAACTGAAAAATTCAACACATTCCATATCAGTCCTGTTGTATAATACATACTTCATGTGTACTAGTCCATATTTAACTTTAAATATCTGAATGTTAACATTTTGAAATGGAGCGGGAGAGAAGAAAATAAACTTTCATATGTAATGACAAAACATCACTTCCTAGAGACATTAACTCATTCTCTGACTGCTGAAATTAGCATTGCAATTATTTTGTGGATTTTCTGGGTAGCCCTCCATGCAAAGTTACCTTAATACATAAGGACCAAGAATTAAATGGCTCTGTGATGTTATTACACCAAAAAGGCACACTAAAATATGGTTAGCTGCAATTCGTACTTTCTGAATAAGTTTTAATCCTGAATGCCAGCAACATGCTGTTCCACTGAAAGCAGAAACAAGACCTCCAAAGAAGCAGGCCTAACAGAACAGCACAGTTTTTCATCTGCTCAATAAGCAAAACCAGTGAGAAGCCGATGGATATTTGATTAGAAATATTGGAGGTGTCATTTTGGAATATTCCTGTGTAGCCGATGAAAACACAGACATTTTTTGCACCTGTCATAATGTCTGTCTTATTAGATATCATAGTAAGGTGGGAGCCTTAGCTTTTAATTATAGCATACTAGCAGGATGGAGATACTCTTTAGTTTCAAAGATGCAGAGGGTTTTGTTTTGTTTTATTTTTATTTTTATTTTTGCTAACATTCTGATTGATTCTTAGGTAATGGCTATGATCTTATACTTTTTGCTCTACCCTATAGTTTGACCACATTTTGGGATTTACATTTCATTGCCTCATTTCATTTGTAAGTAAAATACAATAATGATCCACAGAGTTTTGTTTAACAGTTAAATCTGCAGCAGTGACTTTCTTGTATGTTGTTTTCCATGGAGTCTTTTAAATCCTATTTATCAGGGCAGGCTGGCAGACCTCTCTGCACTCAATCTTTAACACAGTCCTCAGTGGAGCCCTTCGAGCCAAAAATAATCCAGCCATCTTTGACCTTATGTTCCTTCACAGAACAAATGGTGCCTGAAATACCCTGTTAAGAGAACTAAGCCTACATCAATAGGTAAAAAAGACAGGTTTGTGTCATGGATTTATATTCCAATCTATCCCTTGCAAACTTCCAGGACATGTCAAGCTTTGCCATCTTCAGTGTAAACCTAGATAACTGGATGGGAATTCCTAAATTCTCTCCCCATCTACCTTGTCTTGCCTCTTGTCCCAGAGGCTGAAGGGCATTTTTGAATAGAGGATTTTGGTCTGGCTTATAATGGTTTGCAGACTGATTGCCTGGTACTTACCTATGAACCAACATGGTTAGTGAAACCATGCCTGTGGAAGTGAAATAAGAAGACTTTACATAGTCAGCCAGCCACTAGCAACAGCACATGTTTTCCCCCCATTGGCTTAGCTAATTGCTTCATTTGATCTTTTGGACTTGGATGACTACCTGGGCCTCGCTAAGGCATTCGATACACTACCTGACCTCCTTAAACTACTAAAAGAGGGAGCCATTTCCCAGCTGGAATTCCAGTTCATGGAAGTAGAAAGCCCCCAGCTAGGGAGAATGTTCAGGATCCCCAAGACCATAAGGGCAACTCTGACCCCCTCCCCCCATTCAGACACATAGTGTCTTCCAAATGTGTGAAAACAGAGTACATTTTGGAGTTCCTGGACTCCATCCTGAACCCAGTTGTTCAGGAATCCCAATTCTACCTTTAGGACTTGTGGCTACTACTCCAACAGACTAAAATTGAGGCCAGCAACCACTTACTGGTCACCCTAAAGTAGTAGCCCTATATACCAGTATCCCTCACCAGGAAGGCATTGAACTGGTATGCAGCTACCTGCACAGACACACCTGATCCACACATTTAAGAATCAAAATGATTAGTGAATTACTCTTAGCAGTTCTCAACAACAATGTATTTGTATTCAACAAAGAAATTTACCAGCAAAAACAAGGAGTAGCCATGGGAGCCAAAATGGCCCATGCATATGCAAGCCTCTTCCTTAGCACATGGGAGGATGAGACCCTCACCCGACTGCAAGGATTCAAGAAAGTTAGTCTGTATAAATGCTTTATTGATGACATCCTATTTTTGTGGAAAGGTACCAGCTCAGAGTTGGTAACCTTCCTTCTGGATATTAAAGCCAGTTCCTACAGTTCACAGTTTCATGACAAGGAATCCAAGTCCAGTTTCTAGATCTGGAATTAACCCTGTGTCCCCAGTCCAAGACTTTCAAATCTACCCTCCATAGGAAGAGCACCTTCCAAAATAACTACTTTGATTTCCACAGCCAGCTTCCCTCATAAAGCAGAACATCGTGAAGGGGCAGTACATACAGCTAAGCAGAATTGTTAGTGAAGAAGATTCTTCCCACCTTGAATGCCAGCACCTCAAGGACTTCTTCCTGGAAAGGCACTACCCACAGGATCTAGTCTTCAGAGTCATGGGACTGATAATTGCGAGGAGAAAAACATTGTTCCCACCTCTCCTTGAACACAGATTCCACCCCAAAGTTCAGGCACCAGAGGACACCACCTCAAAGTTTCCCTTGCTCATTTCTCTAGATGCCACCAGCATCAAATACATTCTTGTTACAAACTGTGCACTCATAGCAGAGCACCCAGAGCTAACCCTAATCCTTGGAAACCAGCCAAAATTCTGCTACAAAAAGAGCATGTCCCTCAAAGTGACTTTCGAATCAGAAAAGAAGCTGCAATTACACACCTTTGATGCACCCCCAGGCATGCACAAATATGGGAAATGTCACTGGTGCGATTTTATCATTCAAACCACCAAGGTACGTCTCACCAACCCAAAGGTGGTTATTCACATAAAAGACCATTTAAACTGTGAGACCGCCGACATGGTTTACATTGCAGTATGCTCTCAATGTGAAGCATACTACATTGGAAAAACCATAAGACGATTTAGGATCTGGATAAAAGAACATGCGGGAGCCATCAGGAAGTGAGACCCTTACAACACACTAGCCAGGCATAGTAGGACCTACTCCCAGTTATTCTGATTCCAACAATTGAAAAAGTTACAGATCCCCTAGGGATTACTGACCCTCATTGGAACACAGACAACTTACTGTTTGTTAAAGAGTTAAAATGGCAGATACAATTGCGATCAGATACACCCCCAGGTCTAATTGAAAACCTGAGCATTTCCAATGTCCTTAAATATATTAGGCAACTCCTTAACCCATCCTCTGCTTGCCACCAGTTAAACAATAATCATAGGTTCATGGATTAGGGGACTCCTTAACCCATCCCCCACTTGCCATACCAGTTAAATAATAAGCCTAGGTTCATTTTATGATATTTTCTGATGAAGTTTGACTGAAACTTTACAATGACTGAAAGTGTTCAAAATGTGATTTAAATGAATAAAAGACTGACCAAAACACCAAGAATAGCCTAGTGTCTATATTCCTTCTAAAATAGCAAATATTTCTTAAGTATATATATATACATATATATATATATATATATATATATATATATATATATATATATATATATATACATATACACACACACACACACACACACACACACACACACACACACACACATATATATATATATATATATATAGAAAGAGAGAGAGAGAGAGGGAGAGATACATATTTTTATTTCTTACAATTCTCCACATCTCTATAAAACATTGAAATTATTTTTAGCTTTAATTGCATATAGAGGTTTTCTTATTCTCAAGGACAGCATCTTAACAGTCTCCCTGTCATAAAATGCAATCCAGACATCACACATGGAAATATAAAGAACATTTCAGTATTACAACTATGATGCCCATTTGTGCTACATATCAGACCATACGTGTCCTGCATATAAGAATCCAAATTTTTAATGTATTTTAATAAAAAAATAGCTGACAGTATAACCCATTATTTCCAAGTAACCTTAACAGCTACTTATTACTATTATTATTGTTTTTGGCAAAAAAATAAAAAAGTTGTTAACATAGTACACACTAGTATTTTATTTTTATAAGTGAATTTATCAAAATGATTTAATAAAATAATTTAATCCAAATCCCTTAGCAATATCAAACTTGCATTTTGCCTTATGCTATCCTTCATTATTGCTTTTAATATAAGTATCTTCATCAGTGAAGTGTTCCACACACATATTTAAATATTGTTGTTTAAATATTATACACTATCTGAAAGTGTAATAACTATATATGTATTTTCTCTAATTTCCTTTATTGTCAACCATTCATTCTTCTTAATATTACAAAAAGTATATTGAGTTCTACAGTTATAATTAAAACTTCATACCATTTGCTCTCAGTTATCTTTTAAAAAACATTCAAATTATCATTCAAGGCAGTACAAGTAGTCTTAAAATTAAATGGTGTATGCAACAATTGTTTGTTGAAAACCAATAAAAATGTATACCTCAATCAGCTGTTAAGGCTACTTGGAAAAAGTGGATTACATTGTACATGAGTCATTATAAAATAGGTAAAAAATTGTATTCTTATGTGCAGGACATACTACATAGATTAGAAAGTATGAAGTGGCAAAATGATTACTTTTTACTAATCATAGATATAAAATCACTGTACACCATTTCATGTAATGAATTAATCCTTGAAGTATTGGATTAGTTGTTAGGTTCCAGCCCATAGCATCTTATATTTGTGAACTGGTTGGGGCTAGTCCAGATATTGAAGTAACATGTAGACAAAAATGTGGCACTGCTATGGATGCAAGTTTTGCACCATTTTATATAAATTTGACAATGTGGTTATTTGAGATATGATAGATAGATAGATAGATAGATAGATAGATAGATAGATAGATAGATAGATAGATAGATAGATATAGATATATAAATACATAGTTAAATTTTTTTTTTTTGCTAATAACTTTATTTTGGGACTGTACTCAAATTCTAGTGACTTGCATGCCAGGAGCCTAAACAAAACAATAAACTCCCACCAAGCTCTCCTCACCCTAGGGAATAGAGATCTTTGCATTTACTGAGACATGGTTTAAAGATGCAGAGAGAACTGGTTTCAGTGCCTTCCACACTTTTAGTCCAGTAGCTGCAAGGGCACGGACTAAAGGTAGTGGTATCACAATATACATTAATAACAAGCACACCTGTAGGGTGATCAAACAGTATGATGAGCTAGAATTTCTCCATGTGCCAATCACCATAAATAAAATTCTGTACCATATTGAGCAAGCTAAAGGTTACCCACTATGTCCCATAAAACTCATAGCATATACATAAATGTTTTGGAGATACTCACCATCCATCCTAACAGTTTACTTATGGGGGACTTTAATTTTCCTTCTATCAACTGGAAATCCTACACAGCCCCAATCTGCAGGCACAGAGATTCCTGAACTTCATAAATACAAACACATTAACCAGTTAGTGCTTAAGTCCACTAGAGGTTCCAACATCCGGGACCTTATACTCACAAATATGAAAGACCCAACTTCAGTATTGTGTCCTCACTGGTAAGTGCTGACCATAAAGCTGTCTAATTTGAAATCAAAATCATCTCAGCAACACCAGTAAACCCAGCAACAGTTAGATACCACTCTAAGGCAAACTACCTTTTATTAAGCAATATTTTGTCAAAATTCAAAGCCCTTCCAAATCCAAAAAGTGCAGCAACCTATGCAGAATTGTTCACAGAAACTCTGTATAACCACGTCAGTGGCTGCACAGAGTCTGCTGTACCTACTAGAAGTAAACCCAAAACTAACTCCAAAAACAAACCACCATGGATGCATCCCAAATTAAACAGGTGCACAACAAAAGAAAAAAATCATAACTCTGATAATGATAAGAACTCTCTTATCAAAGGAAAAAAACAGCCAGCTAAGAGGACTAAGTCCAATAAATTCAATTTTGAGGTCAAGATAGCCTCCCGAGCAAAAGACAACCATAAGGCCTTCTTCAGCTATATCAGAAACCTCAAAGGCAGCAAGCACTCAGCAGCATGCTGAACTGATGCTTAATGGTGCCACACTCACTGAAGCAGGAGATATAGTGAATCTGCTGAGTGACAAATTCAGTTTCAACTTTAGCCCCCACTCACTCCTAGCCACCTTCCAAGAAATACCTTCAAAACTTAATCCTTCCAACTATAATTAGAGAGCATGTCCTGGCTGTGCTCACTAAGGCCAAGAACACAGCCTCAGTGGACCCCAATAATATACCAGGATACATTCTGAATAGTCTAAAACATGACCTATCAGTACAGATGGAGTTACTGTTTAACTATTGTCTTAAATCAGGCTCATACCATGAGAATGGAGAGCTGCAACAGTCATCCCTCTTCATAAGGGTAGACCATCAACAGGTCCTGGAATCTACACACACATTAGTCTGACTAGTCTTCTATGCAAAGTCATGGAAAGAACTGCCATGGAAATGATAAACAAAAACATAGGAGACCTTCAGATACTGGATCCATCCCAGTTTGCCTTTGTCAAAGGAAGGTCATGCATGCTGAACTTGGTGGGTAATTTACATCAGAAGTGAATGAATGTGAAATCTGTTTTTGGATTTGATAATAAATGTAATTAAAAGCAAGTAAATAATAATTAGACCATATCATAACAAATCCAATGTAAAACTTTTTCAGACAGAAAAACAAAATATCATCCAGAGGTACTAATGGCTGCAATAGCATTTGATGAGTTCTTTAGAGCTTGACACAAGGGAGTTTGACATAACATTCTGGAAGATGCTATTTTTTTATTAGAGTATTTGTTAGAAGAGGTTATAAAGTGAAAATTATATTAAAAGTCTATTGACAATCATGTGAAGGAAGTAGAAAGGAATTAATTGACTGCAGTTATTTGAAACAAAGGTTTTTTTATAAAAATATTAAGGCTAATGATAAGAGTGATGTTATATACTTTGCTACGCAAGATATAGCATGTGCAAATGACTTATACTTATTTGATAAGGTCAGCCACTAATGTCTAGGTTAAAGATTTAAAAAAGCATTATTCTCCAAAGATTTGAAATTTTTTTTATATTCGAGGTACGAGTATACAAGATATTTTTAAACAATCAAATCGAAAATTTGGATAGGGGATAATATTTTATGTCTCTGTTCTAGCAGAAGATAGACATGAAATTGTAATGAATTATCATAAATGTGTGCAATATTAATTCTGTGTTTGTAGGAGGGTGTATGTTGCTAATACTAAGAGAAGATTTTCAATAAGATTGGAAAGATATTGTATGAAAATGTATTTTAAAAGTCTCACAGCAGAAGTTTTTGATTTCCAGAACTCTGAATATAAAAGTATGAAATCAGGTATAGTTAATAGGTTTGCTAATTTGGAAAGAACATATAGTAATGTGAAGCATGTTTTAAAGCATAAAGAGACGTTATATTTTGCAAAATAATACTTTAGTCTCATTTGGTCTGAATCAAAAAAGTATCTGAAATTAATGTGCTACTTATGAATGCCATTAGTTTTTATTTTCATTTCTTTATTTGTGGGTGTCATTTTATTCCATTTTATAACTGGTGTATATGAAGTGTTTGCAGTGTTCACTGTGAACATTTTCTGTGTATTCTTTGAGTTAAACCTTTTCATGTAATTGTTACTCTAAAATATGTAGTCTGGTTGGCAATATTCTAACAAACAGAAGAAATTAACACAAGAAAGAAAGAAAGAAAGAAAGAAAGAAAGAAAGAAAATGTCTCCCTAGTAAACTGGTATCAATGAAATCCTAGCCAAATTATCAGGACGTGCAGTCTCCATATGTTACAGCACTGACATTTGTACACTTCCAAATTCCAGGACCAGTTTCAGGCTCTTCTAAAGACAAACCTCAGGCAACTTCCTCTGAGTCAATACAGTTTGCTATTTCAGGCTGTTCAGCTAATATCATTTTGGAGACAGTGAGTGGAATCTTATTCAAGGTTTTTAACAGAACCAAAGAAAAAAGAAATGCAGAGGTCTACAACAGATCAGACAAACCTTAACTATCTAATAACGACAATACTACGCATGACAAAACAACAGAGCTTCCTGCACCATCTTTGAACTCTGTGCATTCATATTCTGCAGTACAATGGTCCACAAATTTTAGTACTGACAAAAATTGCAGCAGTAGCAGTGCCACATTTTCATTAGTCAAGTATTACCTTTTGTTCTCCTCTAAGGTCACATCAACTATTGCAAACAGATTCCTTAGATTATGTCGGGGGGGGGTGGTTACAGGTTAATCTGCAGTTATTGGGAACAATTGTACTCAGGTTTGAGGAATCATCACATTATCTTCAAAGAGATGTTAGGGGCCCAAATGGAGAGATGATATGTCAACAAGCAAAGGAGAGTAGCATTGCTGAAATTGAATTCATCCTCAAGACTTGGTGAGTACCTTCATGAGGTGGGCCCTGTTTTTCACAAAATCTCACCAAGAGACACTGATATATACACTGCATTTTATATACCATATATCATGCACAGAAGTAGGTCAAACATTAAAAAAGAAAGCTGGGTGCACAAGACCCAGGATAAAAAAGTGCCCAGTCCTGGTAAGCACACTGGTGCAAGGACTGGAAAAAATGACAGTGTGGAATCCGCAAAATATAGAAACATTCCTACAATGGGGCTAGGCCAGGCCCAGGAGGAGTATGGCCTCCCTATTGTAGAAGGAAGTAGCAGTCCACAAAAATCACAAAAACATGACAGACCAAACAAGAGCCATACAGATGATAGAATGGACTGTTGAGGATAAGAAAGTAATTATGTATTGCTACTATTATGCAAAAAGCCCAACATTTTCAGATGCAGTATATACAAAAAGATTAAGAGAGAACTTAGAGGAAAGAAAAATACTTCCAGAAGAAAAACTGTCAGAAGCCACAAATAAAAATTTGTGTTCATTAATGCAACAGATTTGTGAAAAACATTATATAGACCAAGAAACTTTGATCTGTTTGGAAAAAGAAGCATCTGAGGAAGTGCACAAATATAAACAACAAAACCTAGAGATTTTTGAAAAGTGTAAAAAAGAAAATGGATGGGAAAGAAAGAAATTTGATATGGTGCAATATTTATGCAAAGTCAATAGCCAAATTAATCAATATTAAAAAGGCAGCTCCAAAGATATTCAAAGAGAAATATAGGCAAAGGCATCCAGATATGGAAAATTTCATAATAAAGAAAATAATATCAAAAACAGGGAATGTAGAAAAGAAGATTAGTAAAGTAGAAGTTAACAAATAACAGCTAAAGCTATGGAATGCCTGTGAAGTGAAGGATGTGGTGTAGAAGGTCTAACACAGGTTATATCACAGCATGATGGAACGAGGCCCCAAAGTAAGGAGAAACAGGAAGATCAGGAGACACCAGAATAAGAAATATGGACATGGGAAAGAAAAACAGATTTAATATGGTGTTATATTTATACAAAGGAGAAAGCAAAACTAATCAATACAAAAAGACCAACACCAAATATATTTGAAGAGAAATTCAGGTAAAGGAATCTAAACGTGGAAAACTTTACAGTACAAAAAAATAAGAAAGCAAAGAGGAAAAGTAGAAAAGAAGATTATTAATGGAGAAGTTAAAGAAATAGAAACTGAGGATATGGAGTGTCTACAAAGTGAAGTATTCAGTGTAGAAAATCTATCTCAAGAAGCACCACAGCAGGACAGAGCAATGGACATCTAAATTAAGCAGAAACCATTGGAATGAAAAACAATCAGTCAGTTGCCATATGAAGATATTTTGGAGGCTTCGTAGAAAACTAGTATAAATGTTTACATGAATCTGCACAGCAAGGGAAGGAACAGGAAATTGTGGCAACTCAATGTTGAGGATTGATAGGTCAGTGAGTCCCCATATGACAGAACAATGGATGACACAGGATGAAATTGAAGAGAATCTGCTACAGGAAGATGCTATAGATCTTTCTACAGAATGCCAGCACAAAATGGAGAACAGAAAAATGTGCCCTCAGTTTAGAAGAAAACGAGCTAAGAAAAAAGTTGTTTGATTTAATAGAAATAGCTACATTGAGATCGATGAAAGAAATAGATTGAAGAAGGTCAATAAAACTTAAAAAGGTAGAAGTTTAATAAAACAAATGTATACAGTAATTAGGACTATCCATAGTGATCCACGAAATATAACAGAAGTAAACAGGATATATTACTGCACGGCTAAATTAATAACAGACAAAATTCTACCACAAGAACTCAGGGTAGTAAGGGAAAGGAAGGGGAGAAATCAAATATCATCATGGAAGTATCAAATAAAGAAAACTATAAAGCAGTAAGACAAGAAGTGTCACTATTAGAGGAGTATAGAAGAGTGAGCATATCAACAAAAATACTCAGAAAGATAGACGTAATAAAAGCAATGCGCAATATTATAATGGAGCAGGATCTATCGTGCACTATCACAAATAATAAACTAAAAATATTAGCACAGGCAAAAAACTTAGAAGATACACAGATAAATATAAAGGAAGAGTACAAAATAAGCAATTTATTGATGACCCAAAAAGTTTTATAGAGAATTGAGAAAAAAATGTAAAAGGAATTGAAAGACTACCCAAAGAAGAAGAAATAGATATATTTTGATGAAGTATTTATGAAGATCCTGCGGAACATAAAAAGATGCAAAATGGATAGAAGAAGTAAATGAAAATATAAGAAGTTTAAAGGTACAGGATAAGAAATGGGATGAAGTAGCAGCCAGCAACTTTGAAACCAAGTTAAAAAAAGCCTCTAATTGGAAAACAACAGACCCAGATGCAGTACCTAACTTCTGGTTAAAAGTATTAACATCTTTGCATGAAGATTTAGCCATGAGTAAGAACTACGTATATGAGAACCACAAACAAACACCAACCTGGCTAACAACAGGAAAAGCAATGCTTCTACTTAAGAGTGAACCTGCAAGCTACCCTAAAAATTATAGACCAATAACTTGCCTTCCAACTACATATAAACTATACACCAGAATTGATGCCGACAAAGTTTATAGTCATTTAGAAGAAAAGTCAATCATGGCAATAGAACAAAAGGGAAATACAAGAAAATCATATGGAACAAAGGATCATCTGTAATAATGGAGAACTGAAAAAAGGGGAAGAATTTAAGTATGGCATGGATTGACTACAAAAAAGCATTCATGGATAACAGAGTGCTTAAAAATGTATAGAATACATCCTACACTGATCAACTACAACACAGTGACCATGAAACAGTGGCAGACCAATTTGCAATTAAGCCATGATAAAAGACAAATTATTATTCCAGGTATAAAAATCCAAAGGGGGATATTCCAGGATGACTTCCTGACACCTCTGTTATTCTGTCTTCCCCTTAACCTATTAAGCTGTCTACTTAACAGACTAGGCCATGGCTATAATTCGGCTCCTAGAAAACAACAAAGTGTAAAGACTCATCTTCTTTTTGTTGATGATTTAAAACTGTATAGCTCATCAGATGAGAAACTGAAAGCGCAACTGCAAGCAGTCAAAACTTTCTCAGATGATATAAAAATGTAATTTGGTCTTGATAAGTTTGCAAAAGCAACCTTTAAAGTAGGAAAACTGCAGTACCAAGAAAACATCATTCCGGGACAAGAATGTTATATAAAAGAACTTGAGCAAGAGGGAGTGTATAGCTATTTGGGAATTGGTGAAGGATCAACAATAAAACTAAAACATGAACAAATGCAATTAAAACATAGTAAGGAATATTTTAGAAGACTTAAATTAATCCTGAAAACAGTGTTGACATCTACAAACAAACTTACAGTTTTGGAGTGATTGATTGGCCCCAAAACGTGTTGGCTACATTAGATAGGAAATCAAGAAGGATGCTTCATGCTCACCAAATGATTTATAAAAATCAGTGCATATCAAGATTATATATTCCCTGTTCTGAAGTAGGTATGGGCCTCCTTGAAATTGATTACATGCATAGATCTACCATCATGGGACTGCACACATATCTGCCAAACGTAGCAAATGTTTTGAAAGATGAGGAGAATAAATCTAAGATGACTCCTCTGCTTAAGAAGCATATCTACGTCAAGCAGGAATGAAAAATCTGAAAAAATTTTGAAAATCAAAGCAGAAGTAGATAAAAATCAGGTGGCAATTGAATGTGCCAAAAAAGAAAGAAAGAATATAAGCTGAAGGATTAGATGAGAAGGCAAGAAATGTGGAAAATGCATAAATATAGTTGCAAGTATAGAAAACTTCTGGATGACTCTCATGCTGATCAGGATCAAATGCAAGAATGGTTAAGAGAGTCGAACTCAAACCAAAAGATGAAAGGTTAATATTGAGGGCCCAAGATAGTGGGCTACACACACACTGGTTTACAAAATTCTTTGAACATGTGGAAGAAACAGACAAATGTAAGTGTTGTAAAACAGAACTGGAAACAGTTGCATACCTCATTGCTGGGTGTGACATACTAATGACAGAAGGACTGTATACTGAAAGGCATAATAATGCAGCAAGACTGTTGCAATGGGGATTGTGTAAACATTATGGTACTGAAGTAGCTGAAAAACACTGGAAATATGAGCCACAAAGCATCATAGAAAATTATGAAGTCTACATCACATGGGATCATCCATTACAGACAGTTCAAAAGACAGATGCAAGAAAACCAGATATAGTGGTCCATGAAAAGAAGACAAAAGTAGCATTGATCACTGAAATTACTACACCTAGTGACTATAGTGTCCTGCATACAGAGTGACACAAAGTCATAAAATATCAGGATTTGCAGGCAGAAATGAGAGCAATGTGGTAGAAAGAAAGATATCCAGATAGTTCCAATAGTAGTAGGAGCAACGGGTCTTATAAAAAAGAATTTACAATTTTATTGTTACCAATACATGTAACTCCATACAAACTGCAGTAGTCATTACTGGGCACGTTATGGGTAATGCGAAGAGCACTTCTGGCTGACAACAAAGATTGAAACAATACTAATTTCATGAACTTTAATCATAATTTGACTTAAGAATGGGGTCCATTCCCGTCATGGTAATAGAAACCCAAAATACTTGGAGAAATTAAAAAAGATTTTAGCCAATATATAATATATATATATATATATATATATATATATATATATATATATATATCAATCATGGATTTTACAGAAGGTGAGAAAAAGTTGATGTTAGCTATCAACAAACGGAGAAAGTCACATCCATATTCATTGCAGACTTGTCAGGAATATATAAAAAACAGCCTGTTTAAATAAATTTTATCCTGTAGGAGATTTACAGTGTAAGTGACACTATTCTTGTAGACAGTCACAGTATGAGTTAGCACGCCTCAATATCTGACAAATTGCAAGACGACAAAGACACTTTTCTGATATTGACAAAGATACTGGTTCAACCTGTGCTGGACTTTTTATCTTTTATTGAATCATCTTTATACATTTTATCATATATCTTGTCTCAGACTTTCCCACTCATTGTTCCAGCTTTCAGTAAGCATAAATGATGGAGACCATCATTTGCTTAATTGGCTAAAATCAGTACCTAAAGCATAACTTTCTGTAACTCACTTGGTATTAAGAGTGCTAGCAGAAGTGAAAAGCGCCATAGCCAAATTAATTATCATAGCTTCAAAATGGCCAGGACGGTTTTGTTTGACAATTATCAGTCAGATATATGTGGCTTTCAAACTTTCATGCTTTTGTACCACAAACGATTGTCGCAGCAAGTCAAAGTTTGGCATGAAGCTCCCAAGTCTCTAAGTTTAAAACAGCCCAGGTTAATCCCAATAGCAATCTCCCCACTCGAGTAGTTTTGCCAGTTTTGAAGGCAGCTAAATGACTAAATACTAGAAAATCATACCTCTTACTGGAGCATACTTTTTGTGTGATATAAAAACAACAGCTTGGTCTGTGCTGCTTCCTTAGTGCCACGGGTAATAGAATAGGTTTCCTTACAAGTGGCTCCGCATTAAATGTTCAGACTGTAATTGTCTGAACACACATGCTTCAGACTGAATGGACCAGATTTTAACTGTGTGATGCTCCTGTTTATGCAAGAGTGATGAACATTTAAGTGAAGAAGTTTATATTGTTCTCCCTTGTTATGTGACAGTGGAGCTAGCATATATAATTCTAAGCGAAGTGAGGGGGTTTCCCCTGAAATCAGAAGATGAAGGAAGACTTGCTTAACTGCAGAAGTGCTCATTTTGGTGTGATAGAGTAAAGTTTCTCTTAACGTACTAAGACATGGAAGTGATTTTTCAGTGGATCATGCTTTAATCTGCTATAGAGGAGTCCTAGACTATTTTATTTCTTTACTCAATGCGTTCCTCTTTTTATTTGTCCCCTCAGGTCTCATCATATTGGCCTAGCCCCCTGCACCTCATGTCCATGCTGAGTCTACCAGATGTTATCCTTCATTCTTAAGGAAGTTTCCAATATCAGACAGTGTAATTTAGGCTATGAGCTGTTAATGAGCCCCATCTTATAGTACTGGATTTGATTTCTTCAATTTCTAATTGTACACTGTATGACTCTAAGTAGTCACTTAGCAAGACAGTATATCTGGGTCACCTCTGACAAAGGATACTTGTGTTCATTGAGCTTAATGGGTTAAGAAGTAAGGAAAAAGTAACAGGCCTTAGAAAAAAATGAAAAATGAAAGAATATAAAATTATTTTGATGCTTATGGTGGCACCGATAATACTCAAAGATAACTGCATCAATTAGGAAAAAATAACAAGATCTATAATTCATTACAGAAATGAAAAAACATTATCTGCTCAATGAGTGAACATTTTCTGAAAAGTTAGGTGAGTGCAGTACTTTTCCTTATAAAGAATACAGCAGAACTAAGGCTGTCTGGATGTACTCCACCAGGTCCGTACATACAAAATGCAGTTGTTTTTTTCACAATTTTATCTACCTGGGCTATTTATAAGTGTTCTAAATGGACATGCTAGACGAGTTAGATGAAGATTTGGTTCAGCAGTCAAGCATGGTATGCTTTACACTATCTACTTGCAGCTGAAAACAGAAAGTGACCCAGTCACTACCTCGTATGAATCTTGCAGTGATGGTCCTCTTGGTGAATGCAAAACATTTTCATTGGTGCAATGCAAAAAACAGGATTTGTTTTACAGGGTAGGCCCCTCCCTCCATTCTCCCTCTCTTGTGCTTGTTACAGGTTTGATGGCTACTTCTTGAAAGTAACTATTCTAGATTACTTTTAGAGATGTTTTTATTATTTGACATTATTATAATATTTTAAGTTTAGCTTTGGTTTCTTACTTACTTTTCATACATTCAAATTTCTTTTGTCCAGAGGCTGTTCTTGTTTATAGCAAAATTGTTACTGTTTATATTGCGCTCCTTGAGTTTATCGACTACTTTACTTTCCTGTCTTAGTTCAATTAGATTAACTTCTTTAGCCTTCTCCAATGGCATTTCTTCATTAAATAACTACATTCTACTCCTGTAGACCAAAAAAGAGCAAAGTAGCAGTAGCTGTGTCCATTCTGTACCTGAGTCCCAGGAATGGCTACTGTATAAGATTACAGAAAAGCACCCACCAAGCTACAAAACTGGAAAAAGCTCTGAACAGATGATTCAAAGTTGATCCCAACCACATTTATAAAGCAGAACATTGGTTAAACATATATATATATATATATATATATATATATATATATATATATATATATATGTGTGTGTGTGTGTGTGTGTATATATATATATATATATATATATATATATATATATATATATATAGTTGGATACATATATAGATATAGATATGTATAGGAAACTACAAAAAATACAAAAACTAATAAAATAAAAGAAAACAATGACTGCCTGTAAATAAAAAATGGGTCTTGGCTATGCAACTTTCTATGCATTAAATTAAATATCTTTTTGAATTTGAATTTTCTTTAGAAAAACTCAACAAAACTCCAATGCTTTCTGAGGCAATGGTGTGGAATCAGAAAGAACCTAGCCACAAGTGGTAAGTGCTACAGTAAAAAGGGCACTTTAGATCAACCACAGAAAACAGTGTTTCAGGGACATATTGGCCCAGTTAGGAAAGGCCCTACTATCAGCTAATTTATATGTGTCTAAATCATTCAATAATTATGTAACAGGAGAGTTTTCTTAAAGTCAAGGACAAAAAAAGGAAAAAAAATGCTCTTTGTTCTCTGTAACTATAGCAACCAGCTTGCTACAAGTGTTACCGCATACAAAATGCTTCAGCACCTCACAAATGTAGTATCTGCATTCATTTTTTTATGCAAGTGTTACACTCCTGTACAACTGGCACCTCCAGAGCATGCACCCTAATACCATGTTGTCAGGGCAGTGTCTCCCTTCATTACACCCTAGTTATGCATCTGGCAACTAGAAACATCAGCTTTAGCAACAGGGGCAATCAGTAGTGGATTACAGTTGAATTTATCTGTGTCATCAAGTAATTGAAGAAGGTTTGCTTTCGAGAAGAATTTAAAAACAAAGGAGGGGAAGACAAAGGAGGAGCAGTACCACTGGCCTTAAAGGAAAGGGTCACTGGTAAAAGTTCTGACCTAATGAAGGAAGATGACACATGTGGGAGCATACAAGAAGTGGTTAGATTTTTAATTAGGCCCCAGTAAGATGGCTAACTATTTGCACATGGAGGTTAATATCTGTAATGTTCTAGGAGTGTTGGTTACATAGTTAACCCCCCCCCCCCCCCCCCAGCAGAAAGGTCCTGGGATTATTGGCAATTTCAGATAAGGTCCATAAACAGAGATTAAATAGTGATGAAATATGATATTCTGAGTATTGCCTTATAGTGTTAAGAGATAATAACTAAAGCACTGGCAAAAAGATGCTTGAACTGAACGTGATCCTCTGATCCTTTGTTATACCATGCACTATGAATCAAATGTGCAGTCATTGATGAAGGCAAGGATGCAATGACCATAGACTGTTTTTTTTTTCCTTTTTGAGGCTGCAAGACAAAATTCTTCCCAATGTACACTGTACATTGTATTTCTGAACAACATTTCTTAATTTATTAAATCACTTACTTAATCTTAATGCCATACCTTTAGCCAGAAAAGAGGTGTACTACTCCCACCTAAACTGTTTCATTGGCTATCTTAGCAAAACATCACTTGCAATAAAAGCAGAACTTCTTACTCTTCTGTCTAGCATGTAACATGCTGGCTTATTGGAAGGCTCCTTCCTGGTCTTCATTTTTAACATGCTGTAGCAGAGTAGGATCCATTTATTCTAGTCTGAGAAGAACTCTACACAGAATCAGCTGCAGGAAGAGTTTATCCCACAAAACTTAAGTGATGTAGACTGTTAAACACAATAAAGACTGAAGTTATGGCAGTTGTATGTAAAACTGTCACTTCAAATAGGACTGAGTTACTTATCATTTTCAAACATACACTTGAAAAAAGTCATCATTTGGGGAGACGAACTGCTTGGCATATGAGAAACAGTTAATGAATAATATACTGGACCAAGAAAAAATAACAGATTCATGGAAAGAAGAAAGTATAGTAGTAATTCCAAGGGAAGGCACAGACATAAAGGATCCTAGTTCATACAGGGCAATAACTGTTTTGAACCCTGAGTCTATAATATTTTGACAGAACTCACCACCAGACTAGTAAAAATATTACCTTGTACAGAGCACACATGTCAGTATTACTTCAGCAAGGGAAGAAGGACAGGGAAAAGCCAGGATTGGCATGATGCATATATTTTGTTGTCCATGTCTCCCAACAACCTGCAAGAGAGGGCAACAAACCTGTGTTAGATCCTAGACAGTGCCTCTGTTCACACTGGAGTGGTGTACTATCTGGAAAAGGATGAAATGTTAGGATAGTTGGATTCTACTGGGATACAGGGGGTGATAACATGCATGTTCATAACTAGTGGCTGTGACAACAGTATCAAACATATACATTTCTGCTAATATTTCTGCTACTCCTAAAATTTTAGTGTGGTGTCTGTTTCTGCTTACCGGGTTTTCATAGCATACGACTACACTGGCAGTGGCAGTTCATCACACTGTTTGCATATGTTTCTGAATCATTCTGCCATATGGGACGTCAAGCATCAGAACACCAAGTATCAAAATGGGTAAAAACTAATATTTAAAATCTAAAAAGGCAAAAATGTAAACTGCAAGTATATTTTGCAGGAAGGGCAAGGCCACCTGAACCATCCCAAAGTGGAGTGCAGTCCTTCCACCCTCCTGCTCTTACATATACCAACTCCATGGTTATGCAAACTCAAAAAAGAAAGAAATCTCCCAGAAGAAGGGAATCTCTGCTGATGCACCTATAGAAATCGTATCACCGGTAATTTTTTTTGTGGAAAAGAAGTGATATGCATTGTGTTTCTATGCATATATTGCTTTAGCTATTTGACATTGTAGGAATTTCCTCTCTGTAACCTGTTTAAATACCTGTTTATCCTCATTTACATTTGGCAACACCCTCATAATAATATTGCTTGCCTACCTATCATTATATGGTTATTTGCATGATATGCCAACCACTATATTTTGTGGATTTATAGGACCTGGCATATGTGTCTCTGAATCACCCCTGTCCTTCACACCACCGCTCATCATGCAAGTTCACCTTTTGCATTCTGTTATTTGTTTCTAAATCCTAGGCATGGTTTCTTACAGCATCAGACAGCAGAGACCACTTTACATTGAAGTACATTGGAGTATATGGAACAACATTCCTTTTTATAACAAACTACAATGACCATTGAGACCACATTTCTTTCATTCCCTGAGCAAATGGTCCATTTCATGTTAAGAATCAGAAAACATACTCAGGCTACAGTACTAAAATGTTTATGGTGTAATTTGATGCTTCCTTGTCATAACTACATATGCTATATCAATTTTCCCTATTTATTTTTTGGTGACTTAAATGCTTGATCTGTCACCCCTAATTAGCATTTAACAAACAAAACACAGAACTATATAAAATAATAACTAAACAGTTAGGTAAATACAGCTGTAAAGTTTCTGAACTTGTCCATTTTTTATATAAGATGTGATATTTTCTATCATTTTTTTACAATGTTCCAGCATTAAAAATACTAGCTAAACTGAGAAAACCAGTAAGGGACACGTATCATTGTATCTATGTACAAATTAAGTTGTACATGCCTCATATCAAACACATGCACGTGTGCACACAAACAAGCACACACACGCACACACACACACACACACACACACACACACACACACACACACACACACACACACACACACACACACACACACACAGTCACACACACACACACAAACACACACACGCACCCACACACGCACACACACACACACACACACACACACACACACACACACACACACACACACACACACACACACACACACACACACACACACACACACACACACTTTGTCTGGGCAGAAAAGTACCTTTATTTGCTTATTACATCCATCAGAGATGGACACTGCCATGATCAGTAGCTAAAACAAGTAAATAAGAAAGAAAAAACCTTGTTGCAATATGTGCAATAGGCAAATCAAAAGACGTGGTATGTATGTAAACTGAGCAAGAGGCTTATGTGTAGAGAGTCTCATTGGGGATGATAATGCACAACTAATTGTGTTTTTCAGCTTTTAAAAAGGGATTATGAAATTTATTTTTGCTGTATTATAAATAAGCATTGTTCATAACTATCCCATTTATGCATAACACAGTCTGATTAGTGATAAAGTCTTATGCAGAGCATCCTGAAAAAATAATGTCTTTATTCTGCATTTCCAAACCACCATAATGTAGCAAGTAAAATATAACAACCACCTACTTTGTCTCTCAGGAAGTTCTGAAATGAGATTATGCTTTAATGACCCATATCTCAGAATAAATATTTTATGAATATTTTTACCATGTTGTGCAGCAATATGTAATTCCAAAAGGAGAATTTCAAGTAAACTGACCTGAATCTCAACCATCTATGAATGCACAGTATAATCTACTGTGAGAGGCAGCTGTGAGTATTACTCAAAGCCCTTTACATAATTTATACAGAATGCATTCAAAGTGTCCTACATTATAGGATCACATCTTCAAACTTGTTTCTATAAATAGAGGTAAGAAAAACACAGAAAAACACAACAGTATGAGGTAACTTCCGTATTTAGCATTTAAAAATGCTCAGCATAGAAATGCCTTTCTTATTTCCAGAGGACAGGGGAATCCCTCTTGTAGAGAAATGTGTTCCATCATGGACTTATACTAAACTAAATCATCATTTCTTATACAAAATAACATTATGTCTTGAATAATACAGGTTTAAGAAGACTCACTTGTTCTGTGAATGTAATTTATAGAACAATATGAATGTGCGCTTGCGTGCGTGTGCAATAGGCAAGCCCTCCTGCACCCCTTATGTGGGGGGATGTGCCCCACACACAGCCTGCCAATTACATATACCAACTCCAAGATTGCACAACACTGGAGAAGGGGCAAATTCCATCCTACAATATTGTGAGTTTTCGGTATTTCGGGATTCAGTCTGTATGCCTGTGTGTGCATGTGTACAAACAGATTAAACATCAAAATCACAAAGGAATGAATCTCAAAACAATGAGAAAAAAAACCGCATACCAACTCTGTCATCAGACAACTGTAAGAAAGGCACAAATTCACACTACACACTTTTCCATGGCCTCCCACAAAGTAATACTGGCAGAAGTGATCAGATGATTATTTTACCATTTCTGCTGGTAGAAAAGACATTTGATATTCATTTGACTATATGGAATCCTTCCATACACATGCACACACCTATGTATAAATATATATATATATATATATATATATATATATATATATATATATATATATATATATATATAAAAAAAACAGCCACCAGGGATGCACAAGCCAGTGCATTTCTTTGTGCCAGTCTCAAGCCCGGATAAATGGGGAGGGTTGCGACAGGAAGGGCATCCGGCGTAAAAATTCTGCCACATCACTTATGGCGCAAAAATTTCATATTTCCATACCGGATCGGTCGAGGCCCGGGTTAACAACGGCCACCACCAGTAATGTTAGCGAACAGGGTGCTGGCGGAAATTGAGCTACTGTTGGCCGAAGGAGAAGAGGAAGGCGAAGGCATATCCGAAGGCTGGAAGAGAGGAGGAAGGTTAGGAGTGTAGCAGTGAGGGTAGGAACTTTGAATGTTGGCAGTATGACTGGTATAGGAAGAGAGCTTGCTGATATGATGGAGAGAAGGAAGGTTGATATATTGTTCGTGCAAGAGACCAGATGGAAGGGAAGGGAAGTAAGGCCAGGTGTTTAGGAAATGGGTTCAAATTGTTCTATCATGGTGTGGATGGCAGGAGAAATGAGGTAGGGGTTATACTAAAGGAACAATATGCCAAGAGTGTTTTAGATGTGAAGAGAGTGTCTGACAGAGTGATGTTTATGAAGCTTGAAATTGATGGTGTAATGATGAATGTTGTTAGTGCATTTGCTCCACAAGTTGGGTGTGCGATGGATGAGAAAGAGAAATTTTGGAGTGAGTTGGATGAAGTTGTGGTGAGTGTACCCAAGGGTGAGAGACTAGTGATTGGAGCGGACTTTAATGGGCATGTTGGTGAAGTGAACAGAGGGGATGAGGTAGTGATGGGTAGGTATGGTGTTAAGGAGAAAAATGCAGAAGGTCAGATGATTGTGGATTTTGCAAAAAGGATGGATATGGCTGTGGTGAATATGTATTTTAAGAAGAGGGAGGAGCATAGGGTGACATACAAGAGTGGAGGAAGATGCACACAGGTGGATTATATCCTATGTAAGAGGGCCAGTCTGAAGGAGAATGGAGACTGTAAAGTGGTGGCAGGGGAAAGTGTAGTTAAGCAGCATAGAATGGTGGCCTGTAGGATGACATTGGTGATCAAGAAGAGGAGGAGGAGGGTGAAAGCAGTGCCAAGGATTAAATGGTGGAAGTTAAAAAAGGGTGATTGTGAAGTGGAGTTTAGGGAAGAGTTAAGACAGGCACTGGGAGGCAGTGGAGAGTTACCGAATACCTGGGTAACTACAGCAGAACTAGTAAGGGAGACTGCTAGAAAGGTGCTTGGTGTGACATCTGGACAGAGGAAGGAGGACAAGGAGACCTGGTGGTGGAATGAGGAAGTACAGGAGAGTATACAGAGGAAGAGGCTGGCGAAGAAGAAGTGGGATTGTCAACGAGATGAAGAAAGTAGACATGAGTATAAGGAGATGAGGCGCATGGCAAAGAGAGAGGTGGCGAAAGCTAAAGATAAGGCGTATGGAGAGTTGTATGAGAGATTGGACACTAAAGAGGGAGAAAAGGACCTGGACCAATTGGCTAGACAGAGGGACAGAGCTGGGAAAGATGTGCAGCAAGTAAGGGTGATAAAGGATAGTGAGGGAAAGGCACTCACAAGAGAGAAGAGTGTGTTGAGTAGATGGAAAGAGTATTTTGAGTGGCTAATGAATGAAGTGAATGAGAGAGAGAGAAGGTTGGATGATGTGGGGATAGTGAATCAGGAAGTGAAACAGATTAGCAAGGAGGAAGTAAGGACAGCTATGAAGAGGATGAAGAATGGAAAGGCTGTTGGCCCAGATGACATCCCAATGGAAGCATGGAGGTGCTTAGGAGAAATGGCAGTGGTATTTTTAACTAGATTGCTTAATAAAATTTTGGAAAGTCAGGGGATGCCTGAGGAGTGGAGAAAAAGTGTTTTGGTACCTATCTTTAAGAATAAGGGTGATGTGCAGAGCTGCAGTAACTACAGAGGGATAAAACTGATCAGTCACAGCTTGAAGTTATGGGAAAGAGTAGTAGAAGCTAGGTTAAGAAGGGAGGTGATGATTAGTGATCAGCAGTATGGTTTCATGCCAGGCAAGAGCACTACAGATGCAATGTTTGCTCTGAGAGTGTTATTGGAGAAATACAGAGAAGGTCAGAAGGAGTTGCACTGTGTCTTTGTAGACTTGGAGAAAGCATATGACAGGGTGCCTAGAGAAGAGTTGTGGTATTGTATGAGGAAGTCGGGAGTGGCAGAGAAGCATGTAAGAGTGGTACAGGATATGTACGAGGGTAGTGTGACAATGGTGAGGACTGCAGTGGGAGTGAGAGATCCGTTTAAGGTGGAGGTGGGATTCCATCAAGGATCAGCTCTGAGTCCTTTCTTATTTGCAGTGGTGATGGACAGGTTGACAGATGAGATCAGACAGGAGGCCCAGTGGATTATGATGTTTGCAGATGACATTGTGATCTGTAGTGAGAGTAGGAATCAGGTTGAGGAGACTCTGGAGAGGTGGAGATATGCTCTAGAGAGCAGAGGAATGAAGGTCAGCAGGGCTAAGACAGAATATATGTGTGTAAATGAGAGGGAGGGTAGAGGAATGGTGAGGATGCAGGGAGTAGAGTTGGTAAAGGTGGACGAGTTTAAGTACTTGGGATCAACAGTTCAGAGTAATGGTGAATGTGGAAGAGAGGTGAAGAAGAGAGTACAGGCAGGGTGGAATGGGTGGAGAAGAGTGTCAGGAGTGATTTGTGACAGACGGGTACCAGTAAGAGTGAAAGGGAAGGTCTACAAGAGGGTAGTGAGACCAGCTATGTTATATGGGTTGGAGACAGTGACATTGACAAAAAGGCAGGAGTCAGAGCTGGATGTGGCAGAGTTAAAGATGTTAAGATTTGCACTTGGTGTGATTAGGATGGATAGGATTAGGAATCAGTATATTAGAGGGTCAGCTCGTGTTGGACAGCTTGGGGACAAAGCAAGAGAGACGAGATTGCGTTGGTTTGGACATGTGCTGAGGAGGGATGATGGGTATATTGGAAAAAAGATGCTAAAGATGGAGCTGCCAGGTAAGAGGAAAAGAGGAAGGCCTACGATAAGGTTTATGGACGTGGTTATAGAGGACATGCAGGCGGCTGGTGTGATAGAGCAAGATGCAGAGGATAGGAAGAAATGGAAAGAGATGATCCGCTGTGGTGACCCCTAACGGGAAAAGCCGAAAGAGGATGATGATTATATATATATATATGTATATATATGTATATATATATATTACATGCATAGTTTGAGTCACTCGTGTGATAATGGAAAATACAACACATGCACATATTTCACATACTTAATGAAAATATCAACAGAAACATAAATATCATATATAGCGACAGCCATTTGTTCTGATTCACCATCTTGACCTACTTGACCTCAGGCTATGCAGTACTAATGCTATGGAAATAAGAAAGAAAAGCAAGGCTGAAGATCATTCAGATTAGAGATAATGTCTGTTATGTGGCGTTAGCCATAAGAGTGCATTTTGCATCACTGTATGAAACTGATTTTATTCTAAATGGGAGTAAACAATGTTGGTAGTGGTTTGAATATTGACCATTACTGAGTTCCATAACTTGGGATCTAAATGGGAAAGTGTTTGCCTCAGCACTAACTATCAAATATAGTCTCTGAAGCACTTAAGTAACCAGGCAGCATTCTGTATCTTAATGCCCTTGACAGTGATGAATGGTGACCCAAGAATAGCAGTTTGACAATGAGGGTATATGTCAGCATTACTCACTGTAGTTCATTGAAAGACATTAATCCTTACCATTTCTGTTTCAGAGGTATTCCCTTTTTGTGAAAGCAGCTGTAAGTCTTATACCTTTTGTAGTTAAAAGTGCAGCCTTTGAATGTTGAGTCCAGAACTAGCCATGATAATGCAGTTTATATGTGCCAGTACTAGCATAAGCATCCCTTTCCTCACTGCTATCTTTGTCTCATTTTCAGACTTCCAACTACCCTGCATCAGTGGATAATCAGTACCTTACTTAGATGTTTTTTTACATGGTAGGTTGTAAAATCATCAAGCTGAACAGCTAGGTCGTTACATTGGTTTAATCCTGCAGTTTTTTTTTCTCTCTCTCTTTGTTTTTCTCAGATAAATATTGGTCCACCTTTGGTGTGTAATGCTGTGTTTTATTGGTGTCATAAATCAAAAATGTAATATTTTAGTTTAATCTCTAGACACAGTAACCTTTCTGTATTTTGTGAGAGTGACTATTGTTAGTCAGTGGCCATGCATGTTATAGTAGCCAGACTGCAAGCAGATGCATGTAAGAAAGAGGTTTGACACTTGGGGCAAAATACACATGACTTTGTGGATGGTATCAGAAAAGGATACTAGGAAAGTTGCAGTATTGTGTTTCATTATAAAGTACGTTGGTTTTCACTGAGAAATGACTAGAAACCATTGTAAGCAATAAATAGACCATAAATTGATACAACACTCAACTCTCCTTACCAAGTAAGGAAAAACAGTACTTAAATAGTTAGTGCTTAAATAAATAAGTACTTATTGAGGCATGTCCAAGGGTCAGCTCCTGGTGTCTTCTCCTGTCCACCTGGTGAATCTGGGCATCCTGAGGCAATGTAGCAATTGTCTCATGTACACAGACAACCCTCTCCTCCTACCCCCTAACACTACAACCTGTGAGAGATGCACCTATATTGTCAAACTGGAAGCCAAGCTCTCTCCAGCCAAGACTGGACTAGTCAATCAAGAGGAGAAGGTAAGCACTCACACCATACCACACACAACACATAATCCTTCAAAACCTACACCCGCACATAGTAACACAAAACACACCTACATTTGTGGAGGTCCTTAAACAAATCTGCCCAAACAACACAGACCTCTGAAGCTGAAATGCAAACAACCAACACCACCTAACACAACCCAAGTGACACATAAATCACAAAACCAGTGTGCCACTCAACCTCAGCCTCTAAGGCAAAACAACATACCCAGCAGACTAGTCATAGGTGAATCTATAATCAGGTACACTGATGTCTCACTCATCAGGCTAAACAAGGAGAAGGTTACTGTCAGTTGCCTGTCAGGTGCCAGGATCCACCACATAATGCACGCACTCAGGTCACTCCACAACAAGTACAAATATGACTCTGTCATTGTTCATGTTGGGAGTGAACGACCTGAGATGTAACCCCCCAGACTACATGAAAAGAGACATGGAGGAGCTCTCGGATCTTGTAGCCCAGGCAGATATGACCCTAGCTCTGAGTAGCATCCTGCCAACACCAAGAATGTCAGTACAAGGACAAAATGATTGATTTCAACAATTGGCTAAACTTCTGGTGCCATTCTAAGGGGATCCAATATCTGTCTGCCTGGGATGACATGATCGATAAGCCATGATGCTTTGCCAGAGATGGCCTGCACCTGTTGCCCCTGGGTTTCTGAATACTGGCTAAGGCTCTTGCCACCCCCATAGTGCCTTTTTAGGCAAGGTTCAAATGATAAAATTACCACTGTAACTGGTACAAAAAAAATCTGAAGGTAATGCTACTCAATGCTAGAAGTCTAAACCTCAAAACTCACTCACTTGAGGTACTCCTTAAAATGGAGAACATCGACATCTGTGCAATGAAAGAGACCTTGTTCAAGGCTCCAGAGAGCACCCCTGCAATACCAGACTACAATTCATACCACACCTTTCGGCCATCTAACCTGGACCAAAACACCAAAGGTGGAGGCATGTCCATATTCACCAAGGATATCCATACCTCAAGGCTAATTGCCCAACATAATGCATACAAAATTCTCCAGGTGCAACTAACACTGAGCAAGACTGCAATCCAAATCTTAGCTTGCTACAGATCCCCCACCATACCTCAAGACTCCCACTCCACTTTTCTTAACATACTGGAAAATATCAAGATATAACTCAACACCCTCATACTGGGAGACTTCAACTACCCCGCCATTAACTGGGAAAACTACTCATGCACCAAAACATTGGCACAGGGTTTTTTGGAATTCATAAATTCCAATGCCTTGGACCAACTGATCCAGACCACCACCAGGGGCAGCAATATCCTAGACCTGGTCATTACCAACATGGACGATCGGTGCTCCACACCAGAGGTCAGCCCCTCATTGGTCAGATCCGATGATAATCTAATCACCCTAGACATCCATATCCCACCCACAGCCCCTATTAAGGAAATTACCTTAAGAAAACTTCTCAAAAGCCAACTTCACACTTCTTAAGACAGAAGTGGCTAACTTCACCACTCCCATGAAGATGGACAGTAGGAGTACAACTGCCGAATCCTACATCAATTAACTATATGAACACATAAATAAGTACATGGACCATGCCATCCCAAATAGAACCAAGAGGCTATCCTCAAAAAAAGAAGCCAAGCTGGTGGACCTCTGTCATTAACAAGCTCTACAATAAAAGGAAGAAACTATTGCAAAAAAAGAGTAAAATCCCAAGATTGGAAAAACTCCCTTGTCAGCCTCAGTAAGAAGCTGAGATCTCTCATGAAATCCTCCAAAGCTAGTTATGAAAACAAAATCACCACAGATTCCAAAGACAATCACAAGGCATTCTATAGCTATGTCAAGAATCTCAATGGCAACACACAGATCTGGTCAGAGCTACAGCAAAATGGCACCATACATACAGAATCAGATGATATCGCCAACATCCTGGCAGATAGGTTCAGTGCAAATTTCTCCCCCCTCTCACCCCTGAAAGGGCCCATCTCAATACCAGATGAATGCCAAGTCCCTGTAATCATGCCCACACAGGTGAAAAATGCACTCGCCAAAGCCAAAAATACAGCATCCATGGGACCTGACAACATCCCAGGCTGTGCTCTGCACAAACTACAAAATGAACTAAGTAATAAATAATTTCATCAAGTTCATAAAATAGCAAATGAGAGCAGAGGGAATAAAACCCTACATCAGAGGAACAGCAACTCATGGCCTTAACTCTGTACATCCACCAGCATATAAATAATTATGATATGTACTGTTTTAATGTATAATTTGCTAAGCATAAGTTGATATGTTCTTCATATTGACCACTGAGGCTGAGCCTTAGCTATATGGGTTAGAATATGGCAATAATATAACAGTCAGCCAGTTTCTAAAGCTTCAGGGCACATTCCAAGAGCCCAAACTGTCAAGCAGCTCAAGATGAGTTGACTAAAAGACAATTTGGGGTGTGAAGCCCTTCAGAGCTTTATTGCTGCTGAGTTCACTCCTCAGAGGCTTTTGAGGATATGCAGTCAACCTGTGATTTCCTTTGCTGAGCAGATAAGTTCCATTTTGAAAACAAAAACTTACTTTTTCTTATATTTGCTGATGTTTTATTACTTTCCTCTTCAGGAAAGTTATTTTAAAGCTAGGAGTGTTGTGTTTTAATGGGCACTCTTGAGACAGTAATGTACTATTAACTGGAGTGCTCATTTTTTCTGTCAGTTTTTTAGGTAGAGTAAATTTAGTGATAGCATATTTTCTTTGGAGAAATTGTGTTTATTTTCCACTATAGACCTGCCATAATGTTTGAAAGTGCTTTGTAATGTGTTTTTTTCTGTCAAGAAATTGAATTTTTTGACTGATAATTTTACCGGCATTGACTGCTACCGGCATTGACTGCTTGTCCTCCCAGGAAAAGAGGCACCATGTTCTGTTTGACCATGGAACAGATTGTCAGCCCCATGGTCAGTTCTTCTTCAAGCTACTAAAAGAAAAAAGTTAAGCAAACAGCCTTTACTACCACAGCAGGCTAGCAATTTGCCACAGCCACAGGTGGCTGACTGTGCTGTAACAATTTGTTATACCTGAGACCACTCATCTTTTTCCCTGAATCCCTTTGAAGTAGCACCTGCAGCCACTAGGGATGTGGGGTTAGCCACAGCCTCTGCGACTGCTGTAGTCCTTTCAGTTGGCTAGAGAGAGACATTATTGTCAGTCCAGGGAGAAAGAGCAGAGAAGGTTTCACTGCTGTGTCAGAATACTGTGCCCATCCCTGGGGAAGCAGTTGCTGCTATTAGTAACATGGTTGGCCCCATTTTTCCTGTCAAAAAAAAAAAACAGAAAATGAAACATGTATCTACTCATCCTCAAATTTATTTGGATAACAGTAGTTTACTGGGACTGGCTCAGGTTTAATTCAGGCTATTGATCTTTCTTGTAGAGCAGTTTCTAGTAAAAGAAAAAGGGATGCCTCTTTTCCTGAAAAGATTCAAGATACTAAATCTGAACAGGAAGATGCATGGATGGAATTTGGATTTTGCCTCAGATTTCTGATTCAGCATTGGAGGAGAGCTCCATTTGTAGTTCTTCCTGTGGTGATTTCTCTTTCTCTGAGACTATTGCTAGAATGTCCCAGTGCTTTCAGTGGGAGAACACTGAGGTTTCTCATTCCCTCAGAAAATACTGTAAGTTGTAACAGAAGGATTTTCCAGAACCTAAACTCACTCCCCTTTCTTGTCTGTCTGCTTTAGAGATTGTGTGTCTTACTGCCTGCAATTTTCCTGAAAGTCAGTCAGCTGTCTGTGAAAAGGCAGATAGCATGTATAACATTCCTCAGTCTTTTAGATGTTTATATACTATTCATAAATCTGACTCAGTAGTTGTAGTCATAGTTGACTCCACTGCTGCTAAACACATAGTTATTTCCAATCCTGCTGTTTTGAGTAAGGATGGAAAAATGTATCGATAGGTATGAGGGAAAAGTAACTACTTCTCCAACTGTGATTTTCAGAATTTTTAATTGTAAGCCTCATATGTTAAAGTCTGTTCTGATATACTGTGAACATATGAGGAACATTTTATCTGCAGTTTCTTCTTGTGAGGAAAAATCTACTTTAAATAACTTAGTTTCTTCTATTGCACAGGTCATTACTCATTGTTTACAGTACGTGTATGATTCTGTTGATACTTTGTACAGGGCCATGGCCACTGGTACTGTTTTAATGAGGTTTGCAGGAAGTTTGATTGCCCCCACACACACACACACACACACATACTTAAAAAAAAAAAAAAAAGAGTTTAAATTCTCACTTGATAAATAAAGGTTTAGTGTTTGGCCCTTCTGCTGCAGAGGTGAAAAAAATGTATGAGGAAAGGGGCAGGCTGATCCAGGGAATCTCTAAGACATTTCAGCCCTCCCTTTCCAAATTACCCAAAGGATTTTATTTCACCTCTTAATTTTGACAAAAAAAAAAAAAAAGAATAAACAGTCATAACAGAATTCAGGTAAAAGCAGGTATAAGAAGAAGTGGTGATGGGTGTGACGACAGTGCCCTGGCAAAGCAATCAAGGAGCCTCACCACTAACACCAGAGAGGTTGTCTCTTAGAAGAGAAAAGGATAACTAATACACAGTAAAGTACAATTTCCCTTAAATGCACACAGAGATCACAGTCAGTCTGGGGCTGGTTGCTCCCTTGCTCACTAGGTCCCCAATAAGACACCCCACTGGCACAGCTATAGGGTCCATATCTCAGCCTAGCTGGCAAGGTAACCTCCAGTACCCTCTCTGTCCAACCAGTGCTTCATGTCCCTGCCCAGGTAGCTGACATACACCCACACTTTGAGATAAATATTTATACAATTTCACAGACACTCCTGGGAAAGGCTGACACAGATTCTCCAGCTGTGCCTGTATTACCCAGCCCATAGGGTAGTAATTCCTGCCACCCCCCAGCTAATATTGTCAGCTACTAAAAGGCCCTTAAAAGGTGTCCAATTATTACTGTGCAATATTATAATCCAATAGTAGTATGACACACAGTCAATGCTTAATTTGGAGTGACTTAGACAGTAAGATCTGTAAATATGTAATGTACTTTAGAGGTTAAATTATCTCTACATAAACCAGCCACAGGTAAAGTTTTTTAAAATATGTAATAATAAATAATGAAAACACAAGACAATACTACTACAACACAGAGATATCTAAGAGTTCAGAGATCACACAGAAACTTAAATTAATACAGTAGGACAGGTCTGATGTCAAAGAAAAACACTTAACCTAACTTTCTAATCTTTAGCTAATCTTAAGAGAAAACACAGTGCTATAATCCTACTTACATACAAAAAGCATAAGCAGCTGGGTTAGATATCCAACATCAAAATGCTTTCCATCTCTCACTCAACAATAGTTTTTAAACACTAGCCAACAGCTCTGCTGAGGCCCTCCCAAATTACATCATTTTGACACTTAGGTTTGGGGTTCCCAGGCCACAAACTGCATTATTTAGCAAGTTAACACCTGCTCAGGAGACTACAACAATAAAAGGCATTTCACATATACACTCTAGCTTAAACCAGAGCAATAAAGTACCTTCCCTATGTAAATTCTGGCCCTTAACTTTAACCTTAAAACAATGGGCCTGAATCCTTCATCCAGACTCAATGGAGCCGACTTGTAAACATCAAAGAGATTCATAAGATCTTTTCAGCTTCAAAAGACACATTTGAAATGCTTGGCTTGGTTTTCCTTACAGCATATGGCAATATTGCAACAATCTTGAAGTTCACATTTTACAGTGTTTTCTTTCATTTAAAAACTCAAGCTTGTATTTTACATTTATTTATACAATTGATAGAATTATGTATCAAATTCTATTTGACTAGGCTGGCAGCCTTCGCCCATCTTCCTCCAATCTTCACAATAGGGTTCATAAAAGATGTCTCAAACTTCCCAAAACCAAAGACAGTCCAAAAAGCCTAAATGAGTATTCAAAAGACATGTGATCCCCTCCCACCTTGGCTCCAATTCTTTTCTAGAAAGTTTGAACCCCCATCTTTCTCTTTGGCAGCAGATTGTTTCAGACAAATGAGTTCAGAAAATCATTCTAAATGGTTAAACACGGTAGTGGGAAGAAATTCCTCCTTTCCAGGGGGTCATTCTTCATCCTGCAGATCAGATTATTTTATTTCCTCCTACAAATTCATCAGATTCTGTCCCAAGGCATTATGGAACCAGTTCTTCTTTCCCAGATAAGAAAGGGATTTTATTCAAGGATGTTTTTAGTGCCAAAAAAAGCTTGAAGACCAGTTCTGGACATGACAACTGTTAACTCTTCTTCCTCTTTGAAGTTTCCTGGTAACATTAAACTTAAAAGATGCTTATCATCACATCTCTATTTATCGTGACTTCAGGTTTTGTGTGTTTGAATCACAATATCAATTCTCTTCCTTACCATCTTTTTTTCCTCAAATATTTTTTTATTTTCAGTTAAAATACCATTTACATGATATTTTTAAATATCATTTTAAACGACTATATACAATATTTACAATAGCCTGACTTTCAATTATATACACTGTATGTTATTAAATATAGAATTAACAGATCAGTTATCAGAGAAACAATATTGATTATTGCAGAGTGTCCAACAATGATATAACTTTCTTCCAAGGATTATTTACCAATAGCCTGGGATAGATTCGTAGTTCTTTGATTTTTATTTCCATCAATGCAGTTGTCTTCAGTAAAGTGTAGAATTCTTCCAAGGTCGTGGATGTATTTGAATTCTACCTTCTGGTTACGCATTTCCTAGATATAGCAAGTATTGTCCATAACAAATACATATTTGTCTTATTCAGGTAGGGACCTTCATTTACATTTACCCCAAGATTCATAAAGTTCGGCGCAAGGCCAGTGTTAGGCTTGCACCGACTGTGTGGCGTGAAGATGGCGCAGTAGCACCAAATGCATATTAATGAAGGCACATTGCCACCACAGCCACATGCATAGGAAATGAGCGCGAGTGCATAGGGTGTGTCGAAGTGCCGCACAGAGGTGTGGAAATGTCAGCTGTCAACGTGCAACCTAAAATGCTTGCATAAAACAATTTGCAAGAAATAGTAATCATATCTGTCAGTGTCTGTGGATACTGAAACATACGCAAAGCATGCAAGACAGTTCCTGCGAACACAAAATGAAGAAGCAAACACAAATGCATGGTAGGGAATAACAGGTCCCTATCCCTCGAACAAATGACATTGAAAACCGTGTGCCCGTAGTCCAATGCAGTGTAGATAGTTATACCAAGTGAAAGTGAAACGCATCATGTTAGCGTGCCACCAATAGGTACGTCCAGCCCAATGGTCAGGGTCACCAGCTGACCCATATTGTGAGGGAGAGTACACAGTTGGGCAGATGTGTCCATAACAAATCCACGATAAATGTAAATATCTAGCGACTGTATGACAGAATTATATCCCACAATGCATGTAATAGTCACATACAATAGGTTCGTCCGTATTTAACATACCATATGTGACAGGAAATAGAATAAGCATGTATGCAGCTAAGTTAACAAGATCATATTCACATGTCAACATTGCAGAGTATCGGTTCCCATGTATCAGGCAGATGGGAGCAGATCATATGAGGAACATGCATATAATATGATTACATCACTGGACAGGCCGCCGAGTCTGTACAGTCGAATGCCTGCCATCGCCAAATGGTTAGACATACCCGATACTGTAGTCATGTAGTCCAATGTAATACGCATCACAAGGGATCGCACACACCCAGCGTGAGTGACAAATGTAAGCAGAAATGTTGGTGAGCGAGCGGCTGTAAGCGTGTTTGTCTACCAGTATGCCAGTAGTGCACTGTCAAAGAAATGTGGAGTCTAAATGGGTAAAAGGTGCTGTAACCAGAGATCAGCAGTGCTTAACACTGTGAAAACCCACACACAACTGCTCCCACCTGCTGGAATGTGCCTTACCCAGTCCGTATCCAAAGGCGTCGGTCTGTCCGCAAACAAAGAACCGCCCTATTCATGTGTTGGTAGCAGTACCCTGCGCACATAGCTCATGTGAATTAACAATAGACCATGGCATATGTACAGACAATAGACCACACACACACCATGCAGCGCAGTCATCCAACAGTATAGCAATGTACTGGCAGATATGTCCGGACCACTGGTGTATGCATGCCTGGCTGTTCTGTGTTTCAGTGTGTGAGCATGCCCAGTATGACTGTTATGCATGTTGTCGACTGACATTACCGTCATACCGTCATGTGTGTGAGCATGCCAAGTATGGACAACTGTATCGTATGTGTCACACGTCCAGATAGTCAGTACTGTGTTGCCGATCCCTCCGTTCTACTCAGACAGGTGTCATGCTGTGTCTGCAGGGTAGCTAATGGTCATGTGGCATTGACAGTTGCTACATGTCTGCATAGCGTGGGGGGACATCCAACCGCATCCACAGTCCTATGCAGCACCGCGGGTGGCCTACATGACTCTCACATGTGCAGGTTGGATGGGGGGCACAGCTGACAGTTGTACACATCTGCCGCTACTGTACTGGTATGCCAGGTACTCCATGTCAGTGTGTGGACCTACCTAAATTGCTGGTTGGAGGGATACCAGTGTACGTCAGATCCCAGCGTTAAATACCAGCACAGTGGTGTTGGACATCCTAGCTTTCACAACCTACATCAAACTGCCTGGCCTGCTGTAGTCTGTGTGTGTCTTTGGGGGGTGGGGTCATTCATTGGGCATATCCATAGGCCATTGTATATCATTTGTCTGTATTGGTCCACACCTGTCCAGCTGCATGGAACGTGTGTGGGCTGTACGGACACACATGATGTTCAGCCCATAATCTGCAGTGGGTTAGGACACACTGTGTACTACTGGCTACCATCATGACCCCCGTATGTGCTACAGATGTCATGGTGCCACTATGGACGTGTACTGTCTGCTGCCCTAACAGTCGGCCACCTAAGTCTCTTGTATGCTCACATACATATCATAGCAATGGGTAAATACACATTCTAATACAACTGCCAATTTTTAGGTCAATAGACGTACCCTGGGGGTGTTCTGGACCTGAGGACAGTACTGGAGGGCTGCCTATGTCGGATGCACACAGTGCACCTCCTATACATGACTGAGCACAGGTAGTGTCATGTTTGGCATCCATTGTACTGTGTGCGGGTCAGAGACGGGACATCCGTGGGTACCTATTGTGTCAGTCCATATGCCTTGTGTTGCCTCTTTGCCAAGGGCAGGTCATACTGTGCACGGCCTTTCACTGACTGGGCCCTGCTCAGGTAGTTCCTTCGCCAAGTCACACTGTGCCTGTACAGGCCTTGGCAGTGGTGTTGGGCCGTGTGGCCCTGCCCCATTCTGTTCCTGCTGCAACTGTTACTGCAGGATCAGAATGTGCAGCATAGCAAATACCATAACAAATTGTGTGTATGTGGCTAGTGAATACTGCAGGGCTCCACCGGATGTGTCCAGATACCAGAACCTTGAACTGAGCATCCCAAACACATGCTCAATTACATGTCTTGCCTGTGCATCCGCCTCATTATGGTGTGAGTGTTCAGGTGTGTGTGCATTGCTGCTGGGTGTCATCAGCCACGACACCAGTGGTTACCCAGCATCCCCCACTAGGACACTGTAGAGGACGTCCATATTGGCAAAGGTGTAGTACAGCTGTGTCAGAAGCCATATATCAGAATCATCATAGCTTCCAGGGCAGACAGCACACACATTCAATCTAATGCCCTGGCCATCACATATGGCCTAGCTGTTGGAGGGTATGCCCCTGCAGTGACTGTAAGCCCTACCCCATTCACCGGGTAGTGCTTTGATGTGTATGTGTGTGCAGGCTATAGCACCTAGTACCCCAGGGTAGTCATCTATGTGGTTGAAGAGATGCATATTGCTGGTCTACTAATCAAGTGTGTTGAGGACATGTACTTGCTCACTAGCATGTGTTGACATGGCGTCTGTGAACTGGTGCAGTACTCTAGATGCAGATGCCTGTGAGATCCCCATGATATCCCCAGTTGTGCTGTGTGAGGTACCTGTGGCTAGCATACCCAGGCCAACACATACCGTGGTATCCACTGTAATGGGTTTCCCTCGGCCTGTTTGATGTGTCAGGTGTGACAGGCACAGGTCAACAAGCCACTGTAGGAGGTCTCTGTCCACCCCATAGTGCTCCACCATCCCCAGCTTATGTAGCCCCTGGTAAGTCACCCTGGATCTATAAAGTCTTATGTCACCCCAGTAAGGGATGTTCAGCAGCAAACACATCCTCACTGCCCACAGCCTTCTGCACATATTGGTCTATGTTGCCTGCTGCAGCCCTTCTCATTTGGTTGGACTGTGTCATGAAATGTCCCCGCAGGTAAACACCAGTGGTATAGAGTGTGGAAGAAACCTGTGTGTATGCTGCTTGCCCACATTACCGTCCTGTTCAGGTGCGGGCTGGCCATGTCATCTGCTGATTGTGCTGATCATCACCTGTTTGTGCAGCCTGTACACCCTGACTACCCCACCACTGCTGTTGTCCCTCCCAATGTCACCAGGCAGGTATAGACACACCCCTAGCCTAGGCATGCTAAGGCAGGAGCACTCCTGAGGCACAGTTCTGTGTTGTATGTACAGTATGCCTGACCCTCCTCCCATGCTGTCAACAATATTCAAGCCCTGCACCCGGCTAACTACACACATACACTCCAGGTATCTGCATCACACCCTGGGGATAAATGGGATACACTATTGTCAACCTCATCTGCATAGTATAGTCTTCTAATGAATAGTTATATGACCCATACCGAACCTCCAAATTAATAACCACTGCTTAGTGTCGCTCAGATCTGTGCACAACAGGTAACAGATGCCGTACTATCACCATATTCGATGTCCCATGGTCTTCCCAGCAACAAAATAACCGGTGTCTACATGACTACAACCCAGGACCCTGCACACAACAGACGATGTGCATTTCCACTACGCCATGGCAGATATACATACATCCCAGGTTATCACGTACAGATCATCCGGCACAAACATTCAATAGTGCTGATGTCCCCAGACATATATGTTTATATCTATGTCTCTCTATATCTACATATATCATATATATTATTTGTATACATATATACATAGATATACATACACACATATACATGTACACACATATGTAGATATTGCATTTATATCACAACAGTGGACCACATGACAGCAAAGCATTAGACAGGCATGAAAAGGAAACTACATGTGCCACTTGCATCATGTAGTGTTGTTACTATCAAAGCATGTGTGTTCTGTTGCATCACACGGGTCAGACTGTATTAAGGGTAAGAGTAGGGCTGCTGACATTTACTCACCAGACCTATTGGTGAATGCATGTGTTGACAACACAGTGTCTTGGCAGGATATGTGGGCAGTGGACACTATATAGGTTAGCAACAAAACACACTGAACACATCCTGCAGTTAGCCACCCACAGATACCAACACATAGGGTATAACTGCCAAACACACACACCTGCCATGCCTTGGAATCGAGCACCTACCTGTTTAGTCTACCACACTACAGCATTACGCAGTGACAGAATGTGCTACCGAGTTTCAGTATCACCGCACTCCCAGAGGCATACTTCTAGGTGGATGACATCATCAGCAAAGGCAAAGACGCCAATAGGGAATGTATGGAGAGGGAGCCATCTAAAAGCATTACTCTGTCCCCAGGCAGCTGGAAAGACAGACAGACACACACACACACACACACACACACACACACACACACACACACACCAACAGTTGGCAGGGCCGGGAGTCGAACATACACCTACCTTATCACACTACAGCATTACACAGCTACAGAACGCGCTACCGAGATTACTGGAACACAGCACTCCCAGAGGCATACTTCTAGGTGGATGACATCATCAACTAAGGCAAAGACGCCCATAGGGAATGTATGGAGTGTGAGCAGTCTAAAAGCATATTACTGTCCAAAGGTAGACGTAGGCAAACACATGGCAGTGGTGTGAGCGGGACAACTGCCTATCTACAGAGCACTATTACAACACTACATGGATATGAGATGCGCCACAGACAGTACACCCTTCAAGACAGTCCCAGTGTATTCAATGTAGGAATCCATCCTGACGTGGGGTATGGACATCTGTTGCCTGGATGACCACTATCGCTATACAGGACTTCAATGGTCATGCCCATACACAGAAGCACATAACCGACACAAGGTGTCACTGGGCATACTCACACACTTAGCAGCACACGTCCGTTTGGAATGCACTGTGTGTCCATCTACACAATGGTGCACTGGGCATGCTCACACACTTAGTAGTAGTGAAGGGCTGTCTTGTATGCACACGGATTCTAAACATGGAAGGGCATAGTTTGGAATGTACTGTGTGTCCATCTACACAATGGCATACTGGGCATGCTCACACACTTAGTAGTAGTGAAGGGCTGTCTTGTATGCACATGGATTCTAAACACGGAAGGGCACAGTGTGTCGATAGTGAACATTGTTAGCACGAACGCTGCACTACATACATCTGACACCGGTCGTCAGTGCTAGCTGTGTAGTGTTCATGATCACAGCTGACAATCCAGATCCAACAATGGGGAATACGGACATCTCTGCAGTGAGGAACACCTGGCATATGGCACAGTTGTGCACAATAGCACTACCACCATATACCTCAGATACAGACATGTGGGCCATAAGACCATGATGGACCACTCCAGGTGTTACTGTCCCCATGTACATGAAGGCCACACACATGTACTAACCAGTACACACTCAAGAGCCATCACAGATGTCTCAGGTGCAGATCACAATGGTAAATGCCGCATTCTACTATGTAGCCCTCAGACATCACCATGTCCTTGGACCAGCAACACACATCCATACATTACTACAACACCATGTTACTCATGACCAGTGGACTATACATAGGTCTACAGCAACTGTGCAGATTACACATGTACTGACAGGGTTCCATCATGTGGTATGCAATGCAATGATACCACAGTTCATAACCAGGTCGGCTCTACACATAACAGGGCCCCTGGGTCTTACACAGCTGTAACAGATGACTGTCGCTGTACAACAAAAAACACTCATGTTTGAATATGACATACATGTAATCACAGTGAATATGTACATGGCCCACACACACACAACGCATATGTACATAGCATAGCTTTTGCTGTCCTCCGTGCAGACAAGTGGCTATAGCAATCACACACATGCCCATGGAAGGTAGGTCCATGGCTGTTGAATGCTAACAGTACATAAGGTAGCAATGTTGACTGAGGTAACATTCCCTCTGTACTAGTTACCCATGACAACCAACATATCATACAACAGTCCATGTTTCATGTATGTCATCACACATGCCCACCAATTGCAATGCATACAGACATGGCTACATGACAGGAATGTAGGACCAACACACATGTACATGTAGTGGTGTGCATGCAGCTACCATGCATGTGCAGTAGCTGATGTATGTCATTCATCTGTGTGTAACTACAACATGCAGTTGTAATGCAGCCCCATCATTGACACCTGTATATTGTGAAATACTGACAGTACGGTAGGATGGATGTGTGTACATAAAGTGGTGGTCCACCTTTGCAGATGGATGTTTGCTGAAGACAGCTCACAGGTGTGTCACAAGCCGTCCTACCATTACATGTGCAAACAGTACGCTTTGTTACTGTTACTTGAAGGTGAAGACATACAACCTACACAGCGGTCAGGGTGTTACTGACTGTACATCACTTGACACCTGTAACACTTACATCCTCGCATGTGCATATAGCAGCACAATTGCCGAAGGTAGCCTTGATTCACATAATGCAGCCAATACAGCTGCATGTCTGTCAGACATATCATCATATAGCAGGTGTATGATTCACAGTACTGCCATGTGTGTTTGCTTGTGTGACCATATATGCCACGTATGGCGGGGACTACATCCCAATTGTTACACACCCCTGTACACTGTTGTAGAGATGTGTACATACTGCAGTGTAGAAAGCAAGACGTTGGCAGGGGTGGTGTGTGTATCACACACATGTCAGCTATCTGTATGCGAATGACATTTGTGGACTCCACAGTGTGTGTGTATGTATGTATGGCTGTCTGGTGCATGGAGTGAGGGTGTATGCTACCATACAGAACAGACAGGATCCCTAACCCCTCATGGTGATGCAGTCTACTACCCTGTTGATGCCATCGGTCTCAGCCTTACTGGCTACCTGTACATGTTCATTCTCTGTTTCTCGTCATGTGGGTGCACAGTACTGTGAAGGTGATTACCACATAGACAGGGGTCCTCACCTCAATACTATCAAGTGTGCGTTATAGTGCTGTTGACCCAGTGAGTGTGGTCATGCTACTGTGTGTTTCTGTGTATGTCTGCGTGTGTTCTCATCCTGTAATGTGACAGTGTATTACTGCTACACAGTGAGGCCTCATGCTATCAACTGGCCTCTAACATTGACATCAGCCAGACCGCTGTGTAAACCCCCCGCACCATGTCACCATACCTGTGATGTGACCCGGTATGGATGTCACGTCTCTAGCCACTATAGCCTATTAAACAGCTCACATGCTTCTGGATCAGTAGATGTGTGGACATCTGTGGAATGGTAGCCTTTCTAACAGTGAGGTTGAGGCTACGTATAGCATGCTGGTATTGCCATACATGCCTGTGAGTACTCCACATTTACACATGGGAAACTGCAAACACTGCTACTTATTGCCACATGCAAGTAGACCTTAAGGAGGGAAGCAGGGCATCATTACCAACATGCAGTTACTGTTGTTACCAAGACACATACTGTGAACATACAGCAATGCACTCTAGCTGCAAACACTGTAAAGTAATGGCACATGCAATTAGACCTTAAGGAGGGAAGAAGGGCATAATTACCAACATGCTGTTACTGTTGTTACAAAGACACATACTGTGAACATATAACAATGCATTCTAAACCTGTACTACATGGTTTGTCTGGTGCATCAACAGTACACAGCAAATGTAATATACACTTCTCACTATTCTGTTCACCCTGTGCATCAGACCATATGAGCATGTCCCTGCACCGATGGTGTGGATGACAGGGATGTAGCACAGGCATCATCATATGCACAGGGTGATAATGTTTGCCAGGGGCATAGGCTGCACCAGTGGATGACATCATGTGTGTGGGTTAGGGCCGGTGATCTGATTGGACATGTGTGGTCGTTATGCATGTGGGTTTTGCGGTGCCCTACAGATGTTTCTGCTGTGTGCATGTATGTGTGCACACAGTTCTGCCATGTGTCCAGCCTACACAGGGGTATTATTGACAGCTCCAGATTGTACAGACCAGGATGTACAGCTCACTGTGTCCAGCCATGGCCAAGTGACCTGTGCCTGTCAGGGGTTGCATGGGCACTACCAGGCAGAGGTACAGATTGGCTACTGTCCAATGACACATGTCCACTGGAACCATGTCCCTGCTGGGAACATCCAGGGCCACGTCCATGTGGCCTGCTGTGTCCTGGTGTGGACAGCACAGCACCAGCTGCACTGCTACTGGTACCGGCACTGTGGGAGCGGGCATGTGAGGTGGCTCATTCACATTGATCTGCACCAGGTGGTGTAGCTGGCCTACGTCCACGTGGCCTACTCCTCACTCCTACCAGATGTTCCAGCACAGACAGCTCATGCTTGCAGATTGCCATGCCACGGTCAAGGATTCCAACCATGTCACCCAATCGCCTGTCCAGAACATCAGCGATCTGCTGTTGAGCATTTGCCAATGCCTGGATGTTGTTGTTTAAAGAACAGATAGCAGCCCTCTAAAGCCTCTGCCCTTCTGTGTTCTGCCAATCAGCACGTGCCTGTGCCACCATTGCAGTCTGGAACATGCATCTGGTGACACCGGCTGCTGCACTCTGTCCTGCAGGTGCATGTCTGCCAGAGGTCCTCCTATGAGCAGCACTGGCCACATGCCTGTGTGGCACATCTGCAGTCATTACACTGACACCATGGTATGGAGACACACCTTCTGTAGCCACCACATGTTCCTGTTCCAAGCTAACACATGCTTGACTGTCCTTCCTCTATGGCCACTGGTGATGGGGTATGTGTTGGCATGAGAACTATGTACGGGGAAGAGGGGGACATAGCTGGGATGGCAACCATTGGCACAGATTCAGCCCCTGACAACCCTGCATGTACCTCATGCATATGTTCATCACTGCTAGTATCTGTGGGGACACTAACATTAGATGGACCGCAGGAGGGTAACGCACCTACATCACCTGTGAATGCAAAGAAAGACTCTACATTACAATAGACACAGACACACAGACAGACACACACAGACAGACACATACAGACACAGACACACACACACACACACACACACACACACACACACACACACACACACACACACAGACACACACACAGACAGACACACACAGACAGACACACAGACAGACACACAGACACACAGACACACCATGCATGTGATTTGACAGATGGCATGCGGCATGTATGTGATACAGCAGATGGCATGCAGCTCAGACATTAATAGTTGTAGTTAGCATACCTCCCTGGGTTGCACACAACAGCAAGCAAGTGTCATATCAGAAGCCATGCAGTTCACACAATCATGGTAGTAAGCATGCATCCCTGTGATACACCATGTGGACCAGCACAGGTTAACAGTACACATGGCTGATGTGACCTTGACATTGACATGTAGTATGACATGTAATCTGCTGACGTGTGCATTGACATGCATACATGTCTGACACAATGGTGTCCTGACACATGTACAGCGGTGTAATGGGTATCACATTGCAGTGTTGTCTGTATGCCCTACAGAAAGAAAGCACTTTTAGCAGATGTGCATGAGCATTGAAGGGTAGTATGTGGCGTCTACATTGCTATACAGTGTGAAGTACAGACACTGTGCCATTGCATGGCATCATGAGGCACCTATATTGCTATACAGTGTGTAATACACACACAGTGCATAGCCATGACTGCGTGCATACACATTACATAACTACTGTGGATTGTGACCGACGTTGCTGAGGTGTATACACACTAAACCATGCTGTGTCATGTAACAGGTCACTGGAAGACCTACGGATGACACCCCTGCACAACTACTAAAATGTCTTAGCTGCCTGGCAACCGTGTCCACACATGGCAGACTTGTCAATACAACATGTCCCACAAGACATTTATGTACCACACACACGAGGTGCATGGCTGACAGTGATGTCCAAGAGCAGCAAGAGAAATGTACGGTATCTCTGGCCTAATGTGGTGTCTATGTCTATGGAAGCTGTACAAGATGACTACTGTCATGCTATGACACAGTCATGATGTTCAACACATCTTATATGGTCGAATTAAGTGACACCTCCACAAGCTGTGCACAGGCTTTTAGGATGTCCAGTGTTCCACATCAACTATATAACCATTCAACAAAGGCTATAGTTGGACCATGTGAAGACAATGTGCAACAGGGTGTATACACATCACATCTACTGTGTGGCTACATGTCTCTGGCCATCCTCCATGGCCATGTAAGAACATGTGTTGGCCAAATGTCTGTGATGGCCATCTATCTCACATGTCTGTGTTGTCCCATATGACATACACCCATAGATGTCAGATATGTCACTGTCCACAGGGTTATGCAGGCAAAGGGTTGTATGTTTGGTATGTGGGGTATGTATTATGGGATAGTGAGACAATATTGCAGCCGGAACACTACATGTCTGGGACTTGTCAGATGACACATCACAATGTGTGTACCCATTGCAGGGGCATATTACACAATGGTGAATCCTGTGGGCTGCATATCCCAGCTCACTGTGTGGTACTGTTTGTGTACCACACATGTGTTGTTCCAATGTATAGTACATATTCCTACATTGAACAACACCTCCACCATTGTATGCACAGCTGTCCACACATCTAGCAATGACAGATACTGTGGTTTCATGTCAGTGTTTCATTTAGTTTGTATATATTGCACATGGGTAGCCAGTGTGCTTGATGACAGATGCGACCTGTATATCGTGACTGGACCATACATTATGTGTACATGTGTTAACTGGCCACATGGCGAATAGCTCTATGCATTAACATGCCTGATACTGATAACTGTCTCACCTGCAACGGACTGATGTCTGTGTGGCATGCCAGAGGTACCTGTATAGGGGTGACACAGCAGTTTGAACATTATCCATGACTGTATGACAGCTACAGGGTGCACTGTGCATATTAACATGTTCGCCTGTACAATAGCATATAGTATGCACATGTGTGCATACACAGGGTAGCATACTATAGTATGCGGCATGTGTGTAAACATACCTTGCATATGATGTTACATTACATATTGTACAGTGATACATGCAACTAAATGGGATATAATAGTCATATGTGCAGTAGTGACTTACCAGGCAACTCCAGGCTCAGTGGTTGGGAGACACCCACCTCCACGATGGCAGCTAGTGTTTATGGATGCTGTTCTGAGGGTGTCCCCAGGCAGGCCAGTAGCTTCTCAGTGGGTGTGAGTGGGGGACTGGGTTGGTGGCCCACCGCCTGTTCCACCTTGTTCCCTGGCGATTGCATTGGCACGCTGTTTCCCATATCGTATCAGGTCCGTGCAGTGTCTGCGCACCTGCTGGTAAGTGCAGTTATGGCCACCCACATCATTAACCCTCCTGCGTAGTTCCTGCCACAGGTCGTCACACTGATGGGCATGCTGTGGCACATGGCTGAACAACACCTCATAGTTCTCATGGAGGTACAGGATGAGGCCATCATCCTCCAGGTGGCTATACGCTGGCAGGCATGAACGAGACATTATCTGGAAGACATAATGATGGAGACAGGTCACAGTATCACAGAGATGTACAGAGATACAGCTGCACATACATTTGTATTAAATCCAGTACATATGAACAGTTATCTTTGCAAATCTTTATGACACTGACACGACTGACATGTTTGTGTCACACACATGTAACACCTATTGTGCATTGGATATCATCACCATATATGTGTGTCACTTCATTACATTGCTCATACTCGATGTGAATGCTGTCTTGATGTGGGCATGTCTGTTTGCCTGTATTGGTGTTCTTACCTATCAGCACATGCCTGGATGTGTCCACAGTAATGCTGTTGACTTTGATGCTGTGTATATGTCACATATCAACACATACACTGCCTTAACGGACATGAGCAGTGACAATGCACACATGCACATGGAAACCTTTACATGCATGTGTTTTGCCATATACATCTACATGGCACTGTACAGCAGTTCAACATCCTGCCATTTATCGCCTGTGTTGCACATGTGATACACATGGGACAATGGCTAGCCGGACATTATTGGCAGGGATGGTTATCAACTATAGCATGTACGGGCAAGGTTTTCTAGCTGTATCCAACAGCCATTTTGCCACCGCCGGGTGCATCAGTGCCACATTACTGATCCAGACAGTTATTGATACATCTACCATGCGGTCATCGCACCATGTATGACAGAGATGACATATGCAGCTTTGATGGACAGGGTTGCATGGTATGGCAGGAGTATGTAACATGTATGGCACAGGGATCTGTCCAGCATGCGGCGATCCTTGTAGTAGGACGGTGGCTGTCCATGACGTATGTCTTTCAGATCAGGATATGTATGTGTAGCATATCCAACATCACAGTGTAGCACATGTCTTTATGCAAGGTAGCCAGCATGCTGCATAGTGGAGGTGAGGATTGTGAAGGCTGGTATCGCGCATCCACGCATGGCCAATAGCCCATAAAGGTGATATGTGATCCAAAATTTGTCACCCGTGTGCTGAGTATGTCTGTCCAATATTCTCCATGCTCATGGATGGCAGCCTCTCATGACATGGGTGCCTCATATGACTACCTAATAGGCCTGGAGACGTCACCAGCTCAGGGAGGTGAACTGCACAGCACCATCCCTTACACACAATGTCCATAATGTTGACCTCTGCCTAGGTGGTGGTTAATGGGTACAGGTTTATTCACCTAGCGGTGACAATGCTATTATCAGCTGTCAGATTGTGCACATGTCACGCACCTCACCCACAAAGCCCATTCTGTATGTTGTCCACAACACTGAGACAGCTATTGCTCCTAGGTCATGGCCATTCACATCCTTACATACGCAGATGCCACCCATTTGTCTGTGTGGTATGGGCTAGAATGAGGGGGGAGTGCAAAACATTAACCCTGTTTTACTGTAGCTGCAACTGGTGTGATATGCACGTCACTCAGACACCTTTTGTAGTGTTGCTTCTGTCAACAGGCCACTGGTAGACCACTCCTGTGACAGACGAAGGTACATCTAGTATACTCAGTGTAGCTGGAACACAGTATGGGTGATGATGTCCTATGACCTGTCACAGGTATGCTATGCAGTGTGAAATCATACTTACTGTCATCTACATCTGTACTGCTAACATCTACGTTGATAAAGGTTCATAGATTTGCAAACCATACTCAGTAGGGTAATAGTGCAGTGCCTCCAATTATGACTGGTGTCTCCGCTTGTGGGTTGCAGTGGGTTTATATTATCCAACACCCTATCTGTATTGCATATTCATGCTCAGCACTTGTTCAGAACATGTAAGCACTTCATGAGCTAATTACTATAGCACCCATTCCAACTCATTTCTTACAAGTACACTGTCTGTCCTTACATTTCTAGCTTGCTTACAGTACAACAGCTGTTGTACACACGTAACTCACATATCTTGTGAGACATGGTTGAATATACAGGCATGTCCAAGTGTCACTTACCAGTGTTATTGCTTGTCTATATGATGAATATGGCAAACATGAAGCAATAGAGCAATTTTCTCATGTACACAGTCAATGCTCACCTCCCAACATACGACACTACAGCCTGTGGGAGATGCACATATGTAGCCATGCTGGGGGTAATGCTCTCACCAACCCAAACTGAACCTGACATTCATGTGGGGACATTTAACATTTGCAACACACCCCACTCATCACATAGTCTCACTAGATCTCCACCACCACAGGCCACACATAGTATGACTACAACATTTGCAGAACCTCTCCATACTCTCTGTGTAGGCAACAAAGGCAGCCCCCATCACCAAACACAACACCAATTACTTATAGCCCACAGACTCATGTGTGCCCATCACCTACAGCCAATAGGGTGTCATAACATACACAACACACCGGTCATAAGTGACTCTGTAGGCGGTCACACTGATGTCCCACTCAGCAGGCTACACAAGGCGATAGTCGCTTACATCTGGCTGTCGGGTAACAGGATCCACAACATAACCTATGCACCCATGCCACACCTCACCAGGTACGATTTGACTGTCATTCTCCATGTTAGTGTGACTGCCCTGAGATGTAACTTCCTGGACTACATGTACAGGGACATGCAATAGCTCTCCGGTCTTGTAGCCCAGAAGGTATCGCCCAAGCCCTGAGAAGCATTCTGCATTCATCCAGACTGATACCACTGTGCAACGACTGAATGTTTCACTTCAACAGTTGCCTATGCTTCTGCTGTCATTCCACAGGCATCTAGTATCTGTCTGCTTTGAATGACATGGTCAACAAAACACGATGCTTTGGCACAGATGACCTGCACCTGTCAGCCCTGGGAGTACAGATAACATGTAAGGCTCTTGCTGCTCCTATACTGCCTGTCTTGGGCAGTTTCCAATAACATTCACCACTAGAACAGGAACAGGCAAGCAAAATCTGGGGTACTGTTACTCAATGCTTGACATCTTCATCTCTAACACACTCAGGCGAGACACTCCTTATAATGGACTACTTCAATATATCTGCAGTGACTGGGACCTGCCTCTAGGCTCCGGAGAGCACACCTGCACTGACAGGTCACATGCAGACCACACCTTTCAGTCATGTAACTAGGACCGGAACACACACGGCGGAGGTGTGTCCATATTTCACAAGGATGTACACACCTCCAGGCTGGTTGCTTAGCACAATGCATCAGCGATGATCCACGTGCAACTAACTGTGGCCAGAACTGCTATACACATTGTAACTTGCTACGGATTCAACAACATACCCCACGGTTACTTGGTGTACTGGACAGTAGGGTTCAGACAGGTACTACTGATGTGAGACTGACACTACCCCACACTTAACTGGGATATATACTCATGTACCGACACATTAGGCTAATGCTTTCTGGGATTCATAACCTCCACTCAGCTGGATCAACCCATACACACCACCACCAAGACCAACAATATCCTAGACATGGACATTACCAACATGTGACTGGTGTTCCACACCTGGGGTTATCCCCTCATTGGTAGTTTCCGAACATATGCTAATCACCCTTGTTATCCACATCCTGGCACCACACCCTTCACAGAATACACAGTACAAGATTTCTACAACACCTACTTCAGACGTCTTATGACAGTGGTAGTAAACATCATGACACCAGTGCAGATGGAAAATGCACTTACAAACGCTGAAACATACACCAGTGCACCTCATTAGCACTTACACGACTGCATGGATCATGCTATCCCAAACAGAGCCATGATGGTACCCACCAGATAACGGACACCACTCTGGGGGTCCAGTTCCATGCACATAATGTACAACAGAAGGTGGAGGCTGTTGCAAAGTGGAGTACAATCCCATGTGTGGGGTAGCTCACTGGTCAGCCTCAGTAGGAATCCAGGATCCCTTATCACATCCTCCAAAGCTAGCTATGTAAACATTACTGCGACACATTCCAAGGACTACCACAAAGCATTATGGAAGTATGTCAGTACTCAATGGCAATACCCACATCTGCTCTGACATACGAAGATTAGGCAGGAACATTACAGACCGACTGCTATTGGCAACATCCTGGCAGATAGGTTCAATGCTAACTTTACACCCTCTCACTCCCTACAAGGCCAAAATCCATACAGGAACAATGCAGAGTCCCTGCAGTCACAACTACACAGTTCCAACTTGCACTCCCTAAGGCCTGGAACACAGACTCCATGTGACCATCCAACATCTCAGGCTGTGATTTTCACAAACCTCAGAACGACATGGCTCCCCACTTGGCCACCAGATTCAGTAATAGCCTTGTATCAGACATTGTGGCCCCTGAATAGCGCACAGCAACAGTTATCACACTCCACACAGGTGGCACCACAATGAACCACAGGGACTATTGCCCTATACTCCTGACTGGACTGTTCTGCAAAGCTATGGGGCACATCATCATGGAAGTCATTCACAGAGACATTGGTGGGCTCCAGGCCTTTGATGCCACCCAGGTTGGATTTGTTAGGGCAAGACCATGGCTCCTACACCTGGTGGACTCCTTTGATACAGTTACCAGGGTAGTTGATGACAGTAAGAGGGTCCACACAGCCTACATTGTCCTCTCATTGGCTTTCAACACCATTCCCCATTCTGGTATTGACAACATACACATCCACCTGCACATCAACCCCTACGTCTTGGGATGTTATGCAAAGTGGCTCATGGACAGGACCCACACAATAAAGGTAGCATACCGTGGCACCTACTGTAATTCAGTTACACTTGGTGTACCACAGTCCTCGGTCATAGGGCCCCTCATGTTTGGTATATGCTTCCCTGAGGTACAGGCTAGCACAGAGCGACTTTCCCTGAATAGGTTTCCAGATGACTGCAAACAAGGAGCCATGATTGATCCACCAGCTGATACAGACACCCTCCATAAGGGTGTCACTGTGACAGATACCTGATGTCAATAACATGGCCTCAAGCTGCATGACACAAGGTGCATAGCCATCCCCTTTGGATTACACCAATCACCCACTGACTATCACATAGGTGGTAGTCCCCTACATACATGTGACATTATACGGGATCTTAGTACACACGTATATAGCACCCACTCCTTTGATAACCATATTGCCAATGTGGCGTGGATATCCTTTTACGTGGCCACCCTTATCTGTAATGGGTTTGCAGCTGGAACAAAGGCACCCATTGTACCTCTATACACCTGACGTATGACACACGTTCAAGGGTTCAACACCCCTTTTGGGGTGTACCTTACAGAATAACAACAGCTTTACATACCACAACATTAACACACCATGAGGATTATTGACCTCCAAAGGATGATGTATGCGGCACAACTACGGACACCACTACTGTACACATTTGCATACTGCATACTCAGGGGTGACCTCTGCTGAACATACAGGGCCCATGTCCACAACAATATTTATGGATATACTCCACATAAGCAACATAAGCAAAAGCCACTGACAGCAACATGCTCATGGATATGTGCACAAACGCAATGATGAGTGGGACGTGCTTGAGGGATACATTCCTGAACCAGACACTCACCATGCTTTGGAACATGATTCCTATGTGCAACAAGCACGGACACTCACTAGCACTCTTCATGAGATACCTCGATGGGTGGATGGGAGACACACATGTATGCCAGGGATCACTGCAGTGGCTCTACTGTACACAGGTGCAGGTAACACATGGCTCTGCTGTTCACAGACAGGACACTACCCTAGGGAGTTGCCACCGGTGAAAACACTGTTGTTGGGCTTACACATGGACTTGGCCAGACAGCATAGTACCTCACTATGAACCTGTGAAACTATTACATGTCCTTTGTGCATGGATAATTGAGTAGCTCTTCCATTTCAGTTAGCTATCATGCTGTTACAGTGTCCCGTGACTACAAGCCATATGTATCCTGTTATTGTGTATTGTACATGCCAATAGATGATACCTTTTGTTTGCATGATATAACAGTTATGATGTGTAAAATATCTGACATATCTACCTACAATACTGTACATTACACATATTTTAAACATTATCCATTAATGCAAAGCATACTTGCACAGCAGGACCACCTTAGGCATGTTATTCTCATTATATGCCCATACACATGCCTACTGTGACAGTATATCAACATATACTATCCCCTGCTATGGCACGTACTTGTTGGACAAACCCTACCACTGATGGCGGGTGGTGTGGAATTGTTGTGTTTAAAGCCCTCATGTAGCATCCCTTATGGTGTATGAGATGTTTACCTTGTGGCCCACAGCAGGACACACAATTTCTACAAGCATTACTATGCTCAACAAGACATCACTACATAATACCTTTTCCCACTTTATGCATTGCGTACACTTTAATTAATACAAAACAGGCTCCACATACACTAATATACTGAGTGTTCTACATACCTTGTTAGCGTTCTGAGTCTTCCTAAATATCTCTCTTACACCTTTACTGTTTAAACAGTTCTATGGTATGAGCATACGGTTTGAATGTATGGCAAGGCATCCTTATATACATCGATACCTGTAACATGTGGTATCCTGCCACCAACTGGTGTTCCCGAGTAAATTATTACATGCAGATCAGCTGTGCAGCTACTCCATTCACCAATTACGTGGCAACCGTGGGGTATAATTGAATTCTCTACTTGGGCATTGCCCTTTTACCCTACCTTCGCGGAGATGGCCTGTATGTGTTTTGTTGTGAGGAATTGCAACTGCTATTTGGAGAGACATGGATATTTTGAATTCATGTCCCCCGTGGATTGTGTGTGATGGCTAGAGTATGTGGTTCTACATGTGAGTGTACCTGTCATCTCAACCGTCTGATAAGGGACTACTGCAAACAAAACCTGTAACATCGCCATCTGTTCCATTATACAACAGCTACGATTTCACATGGCGCCATTACAAATGTGTCTCTCACAAGGTATGTTAACGCTTCTGCAGATGTAATTGAGTGAGTGGATGTTTGTGATGCTATTACAGTCTGTATTGCAATTGTTTCGGGTGCGGGGAAGATGCAGGTGGGTGTACATGGCATATACAGGTTTGTGGGGACTGCATTTCTACATATTCCATATATGTGTGTGTGGGCTCCTTCCCTAATTGAAGACCTATCATTTAGTAGACTGAAACTATGGTTGTTACGGGCTTATACATTGAGGCATTGTTAAATGGTTTCTATATAGCATGCAGGTGAGGTTGATACTTCAATACCTCTGGAAATACATCGATATGTAACGGAATGTTACTAAATGACAGCTGTCTCGTGTATTTCTGTCACAGATATTTGTACTCATTGCAGTTGTGTTGGTGACTGAACCTCTTTGGCATGGCTTGCCACCTTTTCAAATGGCCATAGTGGGACATTTGTAGGACACACATCGGTGTTTACAGGCCGACACATACCCATGGTCAGTACACAGGATAGAACATACTTTTATCCTGAATACATACTTATTCTTGTAGCACTTTAGCTACTTATCATGTTTCATGTAACATTTACGTATTTTAGATACAGGCATAACTATTTAATGCAACTATTACATAATATATGGGACATAATTATGTCCTACAATCTCAGACATTTGCCCTTTTTAATATTTTTTGTCAGGACACAACTGCCCAGGGAGGGGCTGTCCCTCTTAAAGTGGGACAGGTGGTAACCGTATGCCTACGGCCAGCTATGACCACACCTACCATAATGATCTACCTCTAAGGTAGCACTAATAGACACACAATGCAAACACACACACACACACATTACCGTCCCACGGAAACGCACACGGCACCCTCAACACACACATACACAGACTACAGCTATCACAAGCACAGTTGAACACAGCACCGGCAGCGATAACTAAATGTCCCTTAACATTGTGATAATATTACTCTCGGTTCTAGTGTTTCGGTACTGTGGTCTTTCTGTCTTTAAGCCTCGTGATTACGCATGTCGGCATGTGACACATTCGATAGTTGGCAGTATCCTATTTATTTGTACCTCCATGGTTGTGTACATGTTGTTGACCTATCTATATATTTGCAGATATAGGTGAATACGTATATATCAACATATATCTCACTATCACTCTTTCTATCTTTATTTTATATATATATATATATATATATATATATATATATATATATATATATATAGATATAGATATACAGAGAGAGAGAGAGAGTGAGAGGGAGAACACACCTTTCGTTGTGTACATGTCGGTGTATACTGTTTCCTGGACTATGCACTTTTGTGTTTTAACCTGTCACAATACACACTTGCCGTTGGTACATCTCGGGTAGCTTAGCTTTAGGTGATTGTGTACATGATTGCGTGTTCTACTCCTGGCAGTGGTCATTTTACCCTTCAGAGCAGGCACTATTAGTACAGGGGTGAATAATCCTAGTTTCACCTGTTCTGGACATCGTTGACCATGATCTGCGCGATATTCAGTAAAGCTTAGCCCTGTTCCGCGCATATCCGTATAGTCATGTTTAAATGACGCTTACCAGCACTTGCCAACGCATAATCCCACTGACATGTGCTAAACCTGATCTGATGACCTGCATCCAACATCCATTATTCGTGCCTTCGGGATTACATAACGTCCCTTGCAGGACGTGGGCCGGGAACATGCACGACAGTCAGTACATTTACCACTTGGACATCTGGGATTTGTACACGTGTTATGGTGTTTTGTATGTGGACTGTACTACGGCTGTTACTCCATACTGCAATCAAATGTGTAACTCAGTTAGTTTACATATGGATGAGACCTATTAATGGTATGTCCAAGTGATGTTTAATGGATGTGCTCCAGCATTGGGAATGTATGTCACAGTGAGCCACACACTATAATGTGCTACAACTTCACTCAACCATAGGTGGAGCATGCTGCCGTGACAGATACCTGTCAAGGGTACTCCCCATACTTTGCCACTACATCCCTGATTACATTATATGGAGCCCCTCATTAACACACCAGGTAAGCCATGCAGAGTGTGTGGGGAACAGTGATTACACACATGGATCCCGCAATTGGCTCTGCTCCACTGAGGAACAGTTGGTTAATCGATGTGGTGGTGACAGCAGACACTGTTTGCCTCGGTTGATGAATGGCCTCTGACAATTGGGCATGTACCTACCGATGTACCTGGGAACCTATACATACAGTATCAACATATGCTGTTAGGTACGTGTACTGTTCAGGTGTTGACAATCCTTGTTCCAATAGCTGTTGTGTGTGCAATGATTGAGGGCTGCCTATGTAGGATTCACACAGTAGGCCACCTATACATTACAATTTACAGGTGGTCATGTGTGTGTGCCATCCAGTTTACTGTGTGTACAGGTGGAGAGGTGTGTCAGTCCATATGGGCCTACACTGTCAGTGTATGTGCTATACGTTCCCTCTTTGCCGAGGCTTAGGCATATTGGGCACGCCTTCGCCTGCCTACTGGGGCTGGCACAGGGTGTTCATGGTCAGAATCCTTCTATGCTTGTGATGGCCTTGGCAATTGAGGTGGACTGTGAGGGCCTTCACCATTATGTCCCTGCTGCAGCTGTTTCCGCAGGATTATATTATGTAGCATGGCACATACTATGAAGATGTGGGCACACATGCCTGGAGAGTACTGCAAGGCTCCACTAGATATGTCCAAGCAATGGAACAGTGATTTCAGCATCCCAAACACACACTCTATAATGATTCTGGTTTGTGCGTGTGCCTCATTATGGCGTTCTTGCATGGGTGTGTGTGCATTTTTGATGGGAGTCATCATCCACGGCTCCAGTGCATAGCCAGCATCCCCCACAAGGTGGCCATGTGGGATGTCCCCCCTGACAAATACCTGATACAGCTGTGAGGCATGCCAGATGTGGGAGTCATGGTAGCTTCCAGGGCTGCCAGCACACACATCCATAATAATGCCCTGGGCATTGCACACAACCTGGTAGTTGATGGAGTGGTATCCCTTGTGGTTTATGTAGCACCTACCATGCTCAACGGGTGGTGACTTGATATGTATGTGCATGCAGTCTATCGCACCCAGTACCTCCGGGTAGTGTGCAACCTGGTGGAAGAGACGCATATTGCTGGCCAACTCCTCCTGTGTTCAGGGGAAGTATATATGCTCATTGGCATGTGGTAACATAGCATCCAGGAACTGGTGTAGTACCCTGGATGCTGATGCCTGTGAGATCCCCATTATATCTCCAGTTGGCCTTTAAAAGGTACCTGTGGTTAGTATTCGCAAGCTTACACATACCTTTGTGTCCACTGGGATGGGTTCCCCTCTGTTGTTTCTGGATCTCAGGCGTGACCGGCACAGCTCAACTATTTGCTGTAAGATGTCCCTGTCCACCCTGTAACGCTCTACTATCTCCAGATCATGTAGCCCCTGGTAGGTTACCCTTGGTCTGAAAACTCTTCTCCTCCTCCAGGGCCTGCGGTGGTTGTCAACATCATCCTCCACAACACCTTCAGTGTCTAACACATGATGATGAATCACAGCTATGGCAGCTCCCAACATGTACATTGTAAAAGTTCCCCATCTGTTTACACCTATGGTGCAGTGTTTGGGAATACACAGGTGTGTGTGAGGTGCCTTCACACTTTATACTATTGTACTGTGAACACTGATGATGTCATAGGGTGTGTATGTACCATCAGAGCTACAGGGTATCTTATGTGTTTTACCACAGGTACTGCTATTGTGGTGCCTTTGGTGTTGAATTACATTTGACTGCCATGGATTACCTCTTGCCCTTCCCTTAAAATTTCTTAATGTTTCCCCTCCCATTTTCTGGCATGCATCCAGCAGCCTGCTTTCATTTGTACTTTCCAAAACCTGGCTTATCTTACGAAATGTGTTCTATGGCCGATCTACTGCAAGTTTGTTTTGCTCTGCTATGACAGCTCTCTTTTCTTTGCAATCCGACACCTCCCCTATCCTGTTCTGCAGGTTGCTGCGAGCAGACTTGTTAGCTGCCGTCGATTGCCCACTGTGAATTAATAGGTGTTAATTGCTCAGTTGTACTTCAATTACCCTACTGCGGCATTTCCTTATTTTCTTCCCCTAACCTTCCTGTTTGAGCTATGGTGCATGGCGTGTGCGTCCGCTTACCGGGTTTCGGGCACATTTTCATCCGCATACACATGCGCTTTCGGGCACCATATGCGCTCTCAGCTAAATGATGCTATACCTACATCCACACCCCTATCCTGCAGCTTTGCTTAGCAACAGGCAGGCCGGATTTGCATTGCTCCAATGTGCTTACAGCTACGGTGGCACACCCCACTGCCGATGTCATGTATACCTCCAAACCACTCTTCAGTCTTGTAGCGCTGCGCAGTATGGTACAGCCTTAGTCCGGCGGGACGTTTGCGATTGACTATTACTTGCCTCATTTGCATTGCATTGACTACTAATTCATAGTTACTGTGTCAAACACTGTCACAGATGCTTAGCAACCCTTGCAGCTTGTTTGTGGTGTACCATGCATACCATTGAGTATTATGGTGAAATCATGATTTGTATTACATTGCGATTTTATATTTGTGTATATTTTCCTTGTGTTCCCGTTTGTGCACACATGCCCTGCGGTTGTACTTTGCGTTACTGTTGACATGACATTAAATGTTGTTTTTTAGGTGTTGTGCATCTTTTCTTATGCCATTGGCTGTATATTTAGCCATTGGCATATGTTAACTTTGTAATACATGAGTCTGGTCCACTTTCATAGCTCCGATGTTCTGTTTGGAAAAATGTAAACCGTTTTTTTTTTTTTTGGTTTACATTTCTGTGGGCTTTTGCTACGCTTGCACCACTTCATGAATCGCTATGTACCTTCATTTGCATGGTGCAGTACTGCACATGGGGTGATTAGCATACTTGAGCCGAGGGCTGCACAAATCTGGCATACGCTGGTAGTGCATGTGGAATTGGATCGTACCTGAATCGCTCAGTGGCCATATTTGGCATTATACTGCCTACGCTACACCTGCGCCTAGTGCACGCTTCATGAATCCCGGTGCTAGTATAATCAATACTTTAGTTAAGGTAAAGAATTAATTAAATAAAGCCTGTAAAAAATGATTGATTCCATTCCAATATGATTTAATTTTATTACATTCATAAAAATATGAATCTAGTCTGCTTTATTTGACTTTTCACACCTCTAGCAAAAACCATTTGTAGTAGTATTGATCTTTTTAATTATATCTGGTGTTAAAAATGCTCTATGTAAGTATTTCCAGTTAAATATTTTCCAGTACTGTGTGTTAGAGGTGTAATTAACTGATAGTAAGATGTTAGTTTTAATTTCTTCTGTTAACTGCAATGACTGACCTTTTGTTAAGAACTGCCAGTATGATGGTTTGGGAATTGTTTTATATGTTATTAACTCTTTATATAGATTTGAAATGGAATTTTTCTTTTCACAACTATTATATAGAAATTCATACAGAAAACTTATTAGATTTGGAATATCTTTAAATGAGGAATTATAAAATAACCTGCATAAATCTTGAGTGCACATTAAAGTGCTTTGTAAGGTTAACCAGTGCTTTGTTGAATATTGTAAGCAGTTTTTATCATATGTATATCTAAAACATTTAATTTATTTACACATTGAAACCAGCATAAGAATCCATTTTGTTCCCAGGAGGTTATTGTTTCCCTATATATATATTTTTTGAGGAAAGTTCTTAGTGATGGTAAATGTAAGTAATTGCTATGTAAATTGTTAATCGCTATGTAATCCAATGTAACTACTGTCTGTTTATTTTAACTGTGGAGCTTTTCCCCCCGGGCCTCCGCTGAAAATGGACCTATGTCCAGCCAGACACTCCCGGTCAACAAATATAACTAAATAAATAATAAATAATAAATAAATGGGGTTAAAAGGTCAAACCAAAGTTTTAGATCTATGTTTGCATTGAAAAGTTTCCTAAAGGAATTGATGTAATGATTAATCAGTGTTGTTTTAGAAGGTTTTGTTATATTACATCGTATACTTATGCATAGTATGTACCAGGGTTTGTTGGATTTGTCTACTATTAAACATTTTTTTAACAGATTAAACTAATTTGTTAATATAGCCATTGTTAATTCTTTCCAGTTGGCAACATAATTTGGGTTTATCCATTCTATTGTAGTTTTAAGCACAGATGCTTTTATATATGTTTCTATTTCTGGGAAGTTCAATCCTCCTTGTTTCCAGGTTCTAAGGTGATGAGTTAGAGCTACTCTATTCTTTTTGGGATACCATAAAATTATATTAAACATGGATTTATTTCTTTAAGAATGCATCTCTCATGAATTAACTGTATTGCTAATGCTACATATAGGTTTTTTGACAATAAGACCATTTTTATTAATTGCAATCTGTCTTCAAAAGTTAATATAATTTTGTTCCACTTTTCTATACATATTTTTATTGTTTCAACAATGTTTTTATAATTTATTAATATTGTTTCATTAATATTTTTGCATAACACTATTCCTAAATAATTTAGCGTAAGTTCTTGTTTTCTTATGACGGATTTATCTGTAACGTGTAGTTCTTTTTTCTTATTTAAAAATAGAAATTTTGATTTTGATCTATTAAAGTGTAGATCTGGAATCTTATAAAATGTCTCCATTACTTCTTCTAGCTCTCCTAATGACTCCCTGGAATTTGATAGGGTTAATAAAATATCATCAGCAAAAAGCATTATTTTAGATATGTACTGGTCATAGACTTCTATTCGTTTTATTCTTGGATTATTGCATATTATTTCTACAAGTATTTCTATAGCCAAAGCAAATAAAATAGGAGAAATGGGGCATCCTTGTTTAGTACCTTTCATTATATGGATAGATTCTGAGGTGAAAAGACCTAATTTAATGTAGGCTAAGTTATTAATATAAATGTTTTTAGTAATAAGATGAAGGGAGGAGGAAATTCAAATAATGCTAAGGTTTTAAACAGATAATCCCAGTTGAGGGAATCAGATGCTTTTTCTATGTCTAATCCAAATACAAGTGTCTCTCTATCTTCTTTATTCACATAATCTATAAGAGTAAGTATCCTTTTAATATTATCATGTGTGTGCCTGTTATATAAAAATCCAATTTGATAAAGAAAAAAATGATCAATTTCAACAATTGGCTAAGCTTCTGGTGTCATTCAAAGGGGATCCAGTGTCTGTCAGCCTGGGATGACATGTTCGACAAGCCGCATTGCTTCACAAGAGACTGCTTGCACCTGTCACCCCTTGGCTTTCAAATACTGGCCAGGGTTCTTGCTGCCCCCATAGTGCCTTTTTTAGGCAAGGCTCAAAATTCAAACCCACTCCGTAAACAGCACAAGTAAAAAAATGAGGGTTATGCTACTCAACGCCAGGAGTTTAAATCTCAAAATGCATGCGCTCGAAGCACTCCTACATATGGAGAACGTCGACATCTGTGCAGTAACTGAAACCTGGTTCAAGTCTCCAGAGACCACTCCAGCACTACTGGGCTACAACTCATACCACACATTTCGGCCACAGAACATGGATCAAAACACAAAAGGAGGGGGTGTATCCATATTCATCAAGGATACCCACTCCTCCAGGTTAGTGGCGCAGCATGAAACCTCTGAGATCATCCATGTGCAACTAACATCGGGCAAATCTGCAATGCAAATTGTGGCCTGCTACAGATCACCCTCCATGACCCAGTACCACCACTCCACCTTTCTGGAGACACTGGAAAACATGAAGGTCCTACCGAACATCCTGATATTGGGCAATTTCAATTACCCTACCATTAACTGGGAAAACTACTTGAGTACAAACTCCCAGGCTCAGTGCTTCCTGAAATTTATCAACTCAAATGCCCTGGATCAGCTGGTAAACTCCCCTACCAGAGGCCACAACATATTGGACCTGGTCATCACCAACATGGGCGACAGGTGTTCCGTACCATAGGTCAACCCGTCACTGGTTAGATCAGACCATAAACTAATCAACCATGATGTCCACACCCCACCACCACCCCCATCCAAGGAAACCACAGTGAAAAACATTTCTAAAGCAAACTTCACCTTACTTAAGGCATAGGTGGTAAGTTTCACAGCCCCCACGCTAAAGGATAACACTGCCCAAGATGCAGAATATTTTACAATTGCACTCTATGAGCACCTACAAGGATGCATGGATTCACAGATTCACAGATTCACAGATTAGTACTAAGCTGACTGCCCTTGTGAGCCATTTTAAGCCTAGCCAATTATCCCTTGTGAGATTCAAACCCTGCACTTTGTGTTTGTAAGGCAAACACCTTAACCATTAGGCCACCCTCCCAATCGTGCCATCCCTAGTAAAAACCAAGACTCACTCCCCTAAGAGAAGCAAACCAGTCTGGTAGACCCCTGCCATAAACAGGTTATACAACAAAAGGAGGAAACTAGTTCAGAAAAAAAGCAAATCCCAAGAAGGAAAGACATCCCTAATCAGTATCAGTAAGAAACTAAGGTCCCTCATAAAATCATCCAAGGCTAACTTCGAAAGTAAAATAGCCAAGGATTCGAAAGTTAACCACAAAGCCTTCTTTAGCTATGTCAAGAATCTGAGTGGCAACTCGCAGGTATGCTCTGAGCTAGTGCAAAATAGAACAAAATATACTGAACCTACTGATATTGCCAACATCCTGGCAGATAGATTCAGTGAAAACTTCACCTCCCTCTCACCTTCAAAAGGGCCCACAACAATACCGGAAAAGTGTAGTGTCCCGGAAATCACAGAAGCACAGGTGAAAACAGCCTTTTCAAAAGCCAAAAACACAGCATCAATGGGGCCAGATAGTGTCCCAGGCTGTTCAACCTCAGCCTCTCCACAGGCTATGTACCCATAGAATGGCACACAGCAACAGTTATTCTGCTCCACAAAGGAGGGGCCACAACTGACCCTGGTAACTATTGCCCCATAAGCCTGACTAGCCTGGTCTGCAAGGCTATGGAGTGCATCATCATGGAACTCATTAACAAAGACAGTGGGAACCTCCAAACACTTGACCCAACCCAGTTCGGCTTTGTTAAGGGCAGACCATGCCTACTAAACCCGGATGACTTCTTTGAGACAGTCACCAAGGCCATAGACGAGGGAAAGGTGGTTCACACAGCCTACCTTAATCTCACCAAGGCGTTCAACACCATTCCTCACTCGAGTATTATAGAAAAACTCACCAGCCTGAACATAAACCCCTACGTCACAAGATGGGTTGCCAACTGGCTTACAGACAGAACTCACATGGTAAGAATAGCAGGCTCCAGGTCCGACTCTAAACCAGTCACAAGTGGTGTCCCGCAAGGCTCAGTTCTGGGACCCCTACTGTTCGGCATATATTTCTCAGAAGTACAGGCAAACACAGGAGGACTATGGCTAACCAAGTTCGCCGATGACTGCAAACTGGGAGCCATAATGGACTCTCTGGCTGACACGGACATCCTTCAAAAAGGCCTTACTGAGACAGACACCTTGTGTCAAAGTCATGGCCTCAAGCTAAATGCCAAAAAATGCATAGTCATCCCGTTTGGGAAAAACAAAACACCCACGAATTACCACATAGGCGGCAGCCCCCTTAATACAGAAGAGGTAATAAGAGATCTGGGGACCCAGGTAGACAGTAATCTCTCCTTTGACAATCATATTGCCAAAGTAGTTAGGAAATCCTTCTATGTGGCCCATCTAATTACTAAGTGGTTCACATTTAGAAATAAAGAGGTTATAGTGCCCCTCTACTCGTCACTCATCAGACCTATCATAGAGTACAATGCCCCATTTGGGATGTACCTCACAAGACACTTCCAACAGCTGGAAAGACCACAAAAGCACCTCACCAAGATGATTTCTGGCTTCAAACATATGTCCTATGCAGCCCGACTGAAAAACTCTGGCTGTACTCAGTGGCTTATCGCTTACTCAGAGGTGAGCTATGCCTGACTTACAAAGCCATGTCCAACTCAGAATTGATGGACATGCTCCACCTAAAGAAATCCAAGTCACTGCGAGTCACGCGCTCTAGTGAGCTAAACCTCACCACAACAATAAATAGAACATGCTGAAGGGATAGATTCCTGTCACAGAGACTCCCCATGCTTTGGAACAAAATTCCTAACTACATTAGGCAGAGCCACTCACTAACACTCTTCAAGAGAAGCCTTGATGAGTGGATGGGTAACAGAAAATACACCCCTGGGATCACGTCATTGGCTCTGCATGACAGAGGCTCAGTTAATTAATCAATGGGGTAGCGAAAGCTGACACACTCTGGCTAGGCTTATAAATGCCCTCAGGCAGGTAGCCTAGTACCTACCTATGAACCTATGATCATTATCAGTTGTCTTTGAAAGTGGGATTTTCATTCTGTTAGCTAGGATTGACATGAATATTTTGTAATCATTATTCAGTAATGATATAGGTCTGTATGAGGTGCAAAGGTCTGATGGTTTATTATCGTTTAGAATTGGTGTTATGAGAGAATATTTCCATGAGAGTGGTCTTTTGTTTCTGACTGGGCTTCTAGAAAAGTTTTATGAAAAAGGAAGATTACTGTTGAAGGGAAGAGTTTGTAAATTTCCATAATTATACCATCTATCCCTGGAGCTTTGTTAGATTTACTTTCTTTTATCTTGTCAACAATTTCTTTGTAGGATATAGTTTTTTGTAGGTCTAGTTTTAAGTTTTTGGGATTTTTTTATATTGACAAGGTTTGTATTTAAGTTTATTTGGTTGGTATCTAAATCTTCTTTTTTGAAGTGTTCCGTATAATGTAACCGAAATGCTTCAAGGATGTCTCCTATATCTGATACTTTTTCCCCTTTCTTTTCATGATATATACTACTAATGTTATTTGCTTTAGATTGCATTTTAATTCTTGTAGATAAGTTATGTAGATATCTGGGGGAGGTGGCTAATGAGTTTATTTTTAATTTTTCCAAGGCTAGACAAGTTTTGTCTGTTAGAATTTCATTATATTTTTTATTTAATTCCTCTATTTCTTTTTTGACTTCTGGACAATTCAGATTTTTTTTAGATTTTGCTGTGAAGAGTCTGGTTTGCAAGTCTAATGATTCAGATTCCCACTCTCTGGCTTTGTTTTTGTACCAGCTAAGTGTCTTACCAAATAAATATGCTTTTAATGAGTCCCAGACTATGATTCTACTGATTTCTGTTGTATTATTAATTTCAAGAAATAATTGTAGTTCTGCCAACATCCAGGGTCTGAATTCTTTAATTTTCGTGATATATGATGGAATTATAGGTGAGAGGATTAAAGGCTTAAACTCTATTTGGAACTTTATTATCAGAGAGTCATGATCTGAGAAGGGGCATGGAACTATTGAGAAGTTGAGGATTTTTGTTTGTAAATCCTGAACTAAGAATAAGTTGTCTATTCTGATTTATGTTCCAAATCTATGGTCTTTATGGGAAAATAATAAGGATTTATCATCTTTTACATTAAAAAGTGTCTATTAAATTAAATGAATCAATCCATCTTTTTAAGGATTGTGAAATAGTTGTTATGCGAAAAGACTTTTTGGTGGTTTCAGAAGCTTCTATGGTACAATTAAAGTCTCCTCCCAGTATAAGATTTCCTTTATAATTGTTGGAAATAAAATCTAGGTGTCTTTTTAACCATTCCTGCTCAATTTCCTGGGAAACAATATAGATTAGCTAAGGTCCATATTCTGTTATTAAATTTAATTATAACAAATGCTAGTAGACCTTCTTTGTCTTCATGTTTATAAATAACTTTTGGAGTGATTATGTTTTTCTTCCAGATAATTGATAATCCTTTTATCATTGTTCTATAGGAGGATTGAGCTAAGACTGTATAGTCCTTAGGGTTCCAAATAAAGCTATCATTAGTCTTAAAATGTATTTCCTGGAGAAATACTACTTGTGCCTTATTTAGATTTAAATATTTTAGTAAGTTTGCTCTTTTATTTGCATTATTTAAGCAATTAGTATTTAATGATAAGAATGTTAAATCCATTTCAAGTTATTGTTGGAAGTAACTTTTTGCTTCTTTTTTTATTTTGATTATAGTAGTTATACTGTATTCTCTGATAACATTGAATGTTATTTTTATGTGTGTAAACTTGGAAGTGTAATTTAATGTTCTTTCTTCTTTAAATATAATTAGGGTAAAATTATGATCAGGCTTTAAAAAAGTACTTCTATAAAAAACATTAATTCTAAAGTATCAAATACAAGTAAATATGAATTTCCTATTAAACATGGAATGAAAGTAATTTCTAATCCAATAGATAAATATAGATCTATTGGATTATCACTCATACCTTTAACCAACAATATCTACTGAGCTCCATATGTTAAATTATTATATGGAGAATTTTCTTAAAAGAAATATGAAATTCTATATTATTCTATTATTGTTCTATAGTATTTTATATATCAGGATGGAATGTTAGTAGTGTAAACAATTATTACGTTGACTTAGAAAGTATCCAGTATTTAGTCACCCTTAAGAGATCCCAGATATGTCATTTTGGATAAATTAAATGCAACAGATGAGCATAAACTAAATAAGCCAAAAACAAATAGATTATTACTAAAATAATTTGACTAAAAGGACTCTGCAGGAGACAATGAGTGATTACCAATAAAATATGAATTTATTGTAGGTGTACTGTCTTCCTTTACTTTTCCAATCTTCAGCTCACCAACTTCAACTTACACTTATGAAAAGACATGGCTTATCAGTGGTATCCTGACTCTAAGTAGAGGTGCCCTACATTCTAGTGTGCAGTGCTTTTACATATTTATAGATTTACAAAGCAGAGTCTAAGAATGAACTATAATCACCCTGACAATTCCCATCCTGCGTAGGGCACCTCCTGCATCCAGAATGGGTAATCTCATCAGGTCTAGAATGAATGCAAAGGTACCTATAAGGTAATCAAGACTTACCTTAGGTAAGTATTAATCAAATAGTATTTAGAGCTTCTTAGAGAGTTCTTGGGGCAGTTAGAATACTCTTAAGCCTCTCCTCCCTTGACCAAAAGCAGAGATTTCCCTTCCCTTTCTTTCCCTTATTTTAAATCAGTACTAATAAAATAAATTCAGCAAACATAGGTAAACAGAAATAACATTCAGTAGTCCATCTTGTACATGACTCGCAATCCATTAAACAAGTCAGTGACTAACATCACTTTAGTAAACATTATAAAAACAAATAAGAAATAATTTCCTAGCTTTTTATATTTTCTGATAAAGCAAAAAGTTAACAATAAGCTATTTTAACTAAAAGTATAAAGCATTTCAATTTTTCCTTGCATGTATACATTTGTACGGTACTTGCGTATTATCGTAATCAGATTTTAGTGGTTGCGAAATTCACATGCTGCAATGAAAACCGGTGCAGGAAACACCATAGGGTGTTATTTTAACTCCTTACTGATGAGAAATCAGTTTGGCTTACATTCAGGAAGAGAAATAATCCTGCAAGCTGTCTTCCTGTTTTGTGTGCATTACACACGTTCGCTTCAATTGGCAGGGAGGAAGGAATGCTAAAGAAAAACACGGACATATGAAATTGATTCAAATTATTAGTGTAATTCCTTCGGACTGCCCAAAAAAACTTTACATTACAAATTGCTCCTTTTCTTAAAAGTGATGTAAAGTTTTGGGGCTATCCTGAGGAATTAGAATAACATTTTGAATTATAATTAGGTCTGCCCTGTCATCATGCATAGTTGGTATTTCTTCATGACAAGGATATCAGAAATTGCCTGTTCGGCTATTTAGGGAAACACTACCATTTGAGTTTTCATGCAGCATCTTCCCCCAACAATCCAAATCCTACAATGGGTGCAAATACACTGGTGAGAGAAACAGCATCTGAGCTTGTATTTAAATTCACCATCCAAAGTGGGGCATTACACACTCTTATGTACTCATATTACACACACTTAAGAACCCAACCGACAAGACAATGGCAGGCATTACAACTCAAGTGTGCATCTGCAATGCACGCAAGACAGGGAGAGGGTTTCTCAAATTGTCCCTTTTCCTAAAAGTAATGTAATGTTTTGGGGCAGTTGGAAGGAAGTACAATAACAGTTAGAAGTGTTTCATGCACTCGATTCTGTGGAGGTATGCGGATCTTGCAACTGCAAAAATCTGGTTGCGATAATACGTAAGTACCATTTCTACTTATATTGTAGTGTCAAAAGCTGTCTTTGAAATCTGTACAATACTTCACTTCTTCAAATCATTCCTTTTTCAATTCAGGTTTTGTTTTGTCAAAATGGCAACAACATTTCAATGGCACAATTAATATTTAGACTGATGTTTCAAATAAATAACTTGTCAGTTGCCAATTGAGTTAGTTTAGAATGTATGGTTAGTGCAAATATAGCATGTTGCAAAAATAATATGTATTTTTTGTGTGCTTCTAGAGCCTGTCATATGCAAGTGACATATATAATGTAGCATATATAGAGCAGATAGCCTATGGATTCAGGTTGTTAAAGTAAGTTATGCTTATTAATCAGGCAGTTTCATTTAAATTCACAAGTAATTTGGGGACATTTCAGCTGTGTTTCCAGGAATGTGTAGTCCAATGTGTGTAACTGAGTCCACTTTTCCTCATAACCATATGTCACAATTCATTAAACTAAGCAAAGTCTAACATCTGTCTAATAATCATTATAAGGACAAACCCTGGGATTCATGAAGCTTGTGCCATACGCCGGAGTAGTGTCGGTGATCTAGCGCCAATATGGTCATCAAGCGATTTAGGAAAGAGCTGTTTCCACGTGCACTACCAGCATACGCCAGAGCTGCGTAGCTCATGGCACTTGTATGTTAATTACCCCATGTACAGCAGTGTATGCAAATGAAGGTATATAGCAATTCATGAAGTGGTGCAGGCGTAGCGTAAGCATGCAGAAATGTAAACCAAAAAAAGGGTTTATATTTTTTCAAACAGAACATCAGAGCCATGAAAGCAGACCAAACGTATGTATTACAATGTTAACATATGCCAATGGCTAAATATACAGCCAATGGCATAACAAAACATGCACAAAACATAAAAAATATCATTTAATGTCATGGCCACTCTAACGCAAAGTACAACTGCAGTGCACGGGAACACAAGGAAAATATATTTAGATGTCATAAAACTGCATTGTAAAACAAATCATGATTTCGCCATAAGAGTCAATGGTATGCATGCTACACCACAACCAAGGCGCAGGGGTTGCTAAGGGTCTGTGATAGTGTTCCGCGCGGTAACTAGGAATTAGTAGTCAATGCCATGCAAATGAGTAAGTAATACTGAATCGCAAATGTCCCACCAGCATAAGGATGTACCACACGGTGCAGCGGTACAACACCGAGGAGTGGCCTAGAGGTAAACATGACATCATGAGAGGTGTGCGCCGCCGTAGCTGTAAGTACATTGGAGCATTGGTAATCTGGGGTGCCTATTGCTAAGCAAAGCCACAGGATAGGGGTGTATACCTAGCTATAGCTATGCTTAGCTGAGAGCACACAAGGTGACCAAAAGTGCATGTGAACGTGGATGAAAACGCACTCAAAAGCCGGAAACCAGGCACGAGTGGTGCACAACTTAGGTGAAACAGGAAGGTTACGGGAAGACAATAAGGAAATGCAGCATGGTAATTGGAGTACAATTGAGTAATTAACCCCTAGAAACTCACAGTGGGCCATAGACAACAGCTAACAAGGCTGCTAGCAGCTACCTGCAGAACAGGAAATGGGAGGTGACGTACAGCAAAGAAAAGAGACCTGTCACAGAAGGACAAAGCAAACTTGCTGTAGATCAGCTACATAACACATTTCCCAACACAATCCTGGGATGTGGAAGCACAAAACAAGAAAGGTGGCAGCTGAATTCATGCCTGACAATGGGAGGTGAATCTGGTTGAAAATAGAAGTAAAGGGCGATAGATGAATCACGGCAGACAAGCGTAAGTCAACACCAAAGGCCCCACAATAGCAGTACCCACTGTAAAACCAATAATTAAGATACCTTGCAGCTGGAATAGCACAAACACACCCAATTACACCAACATCATCCATTGCACAATAGTATAAGGTGTGAAAGCTCCACACACACACTTGTGTAATCCCAGACACTCTGCACCATTGGTGTATACAGATGGTGAACTTTTAATATGTATATGTAAGGGGTTGCCATAGCTTTGATTCACCAGGATGTGTTGGAGACTGACGGTGGTGTGGAAGATGATGCTGACAACCATCTCAGGCACCGGAGGAGGAGACAAGTGTTCAGACCCAGGGTAACCTACAAGGGGCTACACGATCTGGAGATAGTAGAGCATTACAGGGTGGACAGGGACATCATACAGCAACTTGTTGATCTGTTCTGGCCACGCCTCAGAGCCAGATGTAACAGAGGGGAACCCATCCCAGTGGACACAAAGGTATGTGTAAGCTTGAGAATACTAGCCACAGGTACCTTTCAAAGGCCAACTGGGGATATCATGGGGATCTCACAGGCATCAGCATCCAGGGTACTCCACCAGTTCCTGGATGCCATGTTATCACATGCCAATGAGCACATACACTTCCCCCAAATGCAGGAGGAGTTGGCCAGCAATATGCGTCTCTTCCACCTTGTGGCGGACTACCCGGAGGTACTGGCTGCAATAGACTGCACACCCATACACATCAAGTCACCACCTGGTGAGCAGGGTAGGCACTACATAAACCACAAGGGATTCCCCTCCAACTGCGAGGTCATGTGCAATGCCCAGAGCATTATTATGGATGTGTGTGCCGGCAGTCCTGGAAGCTATCACGACTCCCACATCTGGCATGCCTCACAGCTGTATCAGGTATTTTCCAGGGGGGACATCCCATATGTCCACCTAGTGGGGGATGCTGGCTATGCACTGGAACCGTGGATGATGACACCCATCAGAAATGCACACACAGTCACGCAAGAATGCCATAATGAGGCACACGCAGAAACCAGAATCATCATAGAGCATGTGTTTGGGATGCTGAAATCACGGTTCCATTGCTTGGACATATCTGTTGGAGCCTTGCAGTACTCTCTAGGAATGTGTGCCCACATCTTCATAGTATGTGCCATGCTACACAATATGATCCTGCAGAAACAGCTGCAGCAGAGACAGAATGGTGAAGACCCTCACAGCCCACCACCATTGCCAAGGGACCCACAGGCACAGGGGGGCTCAGATCACGAACACCCTGTGCTAGCCCCAGTAGGCAGATGAAGGCATGCCCAGTATGCCCATGCCTTGGCAAAGAGGGAACGTATAGCACACACACTGACAGTGTAGGCACTCCTGGACTGACACCCTTCTCCACCTGCACACACAGCAAACATGGATGGCACACACACACAACCACCTGTAAATTATCATGTATAGGTGGTCTACTGTGTGCATCCTACATAGGCAGCCCTCAACTATTGTACACACAACCGCCGTTGGCACAAGGTAAGAAAATACCTTAACAGTATATTAAGCTATCAGTATGTGTTCATACTGTATCTACAGGTTCATTGATACATAAGTAGGTACATGGCCAACTGCTGAGGCCACTTATAAGCATAGACAAAATGTGTCTGCTGTCACCACCCCATCGATCAACTAACTGTCCCTCTGTGGAGCAGAGCCACTTGCGGGATCCCAGGGGTGTAGATACTGTTCACCACCCACTCTGCAAGGATTCCCCAGAGTGTTAGTGAGGGGTTTTGTATAATGTAATCAGGGATGTATTTCCAAATAATGGGGAGTACCCCTGACAGGAATCTTCACGGATGTGTACATGTTACATAGTATACCTCAAACACAGCTTGCATATATAGGTAGTTCTCCGCAGAATAATAAACATGTGGAACACACAACCGCTGAAATGTGTGTTCATCACCCTTGCACTACCAGTGCCTGCTCTGAGAGCTAAGATATCACTGCCAGGATTAGAACACGCAACCATGTACACATTCATCACAATATCATACCACTAAGCTACCTGAGATGTACCAATGGCAGTTGTGTATACTGACAGGTTAAAACACAAAAGGTAGGAATGTGTTGAAATAGGACAAACCGGCATGTACACAATGAAAAGTGTATGTTTTATATATACATATATATCTATATATATATATATATATATATATATATATATATATATATATATATATATATATATATATCCACAATCATATATATATAGAGAGAGAGAGAGGGAGAGAGAGATATGTCGATATATGGGGATATACATATATATATGTAGATATATAGATAGGTTAACAACATCTACATAACCATGAAGGTACATATAAATGGGATATCTACCACATACCGACTGCTTTACATACCGACGCATGTAATCCCGAGGCTTAAGGTCCGAAAGAACACAGTACAGAAACACCAGATGCGCGAGGTGTAATCTCACAATGTTAATGGTCAATTAGTCAGCGCTTCTGTTGTTGCAGTTTGGGTAGGTTACTGTGTGTACATGTGTTTCTTAGGGCTGTAGTGTGTGTAAGTGTGTGTTCTCTGTGTGGTGTGTGTTGTTGGGGGACTGTATTGTGTGGTTGTGGGTTAGCTTTGTGCATCTGTTTGTGTGACCTAGGATGTAGAATATTAAAGTAATGGGTGGTGTGTGGGGTGTAGACACCTACATGGGGTGTGTAGGGGGGCTTGGCCACCTGCTCATATGTAGTATAGGATGGTTTGTTTGGATGTGCTGGGTAGCAGTGTGTCTGTGCGTGCATGTGTGTGTTCCATGTTCATGTTACCTACGCGAGTTACTGTCGATGTCGGTAATGTGGGGTATGGGAGTCTGTTCCCGGGACTGTGTGCATCGGAACACTGTGGTTTCAGAATTCCGTATGTCTCCCGTATACAGCGGTTGAAGTGTTCACATATGTGTATAACATAGACCATAGCAATCACACATTCCGCCACTACCAACCTTTATGAACAAAGGATATGGAGAATATATGCCTATACACCATTACAAATATGTGCTATGGACATGAGCCAATGATAGTGTTACCACCTGTTCCACTTTGTGAGAGACACTCCCTCTTTGGGTTGTGTCCTGACCAAATATATTAAATGTGGGAAATGTCCTGGGATTGTAGGACAGAGTTATGTCCCATATGTACTGTAATAGTTGCATACAATAGTTATTTCTGTATCTAAAGTACCTACATGGTACAGGAAACAGGATAAGCTACTAAACTGCTACAAGAATAAGCTTATAATTAGGCAAGAAAGGAAAGTTCTATCCCTTGTACTGACCGTGGGTTTGTGTCGGCCTGTAAAATCAGATGTGTGTCCTGAAAAGGACCCACTATGGACATTTGAAAAGGTGGCAACCCTAGAAAGAGGGTCAGTCACCAACACAACTACGATGACTGCAAATACCTATGACAGAAAACAGCTATTATGTAGCAACACGTTATTCCATTCAGATGTATTACCAAAGGGATTCAAGGACTAACATCACCTGCATGCTATACAGGAACCACATAACAGTGCCTTAATGAATCAGCCTGCAAATACCATTGTAGTAGTCCACAAAAGGATAGTTATTCATATAGGGAAGGAACCCTTACGCACATAGCGATTATGTGTAAAAGCAGTTCCTACACACCTGCATTTGCTATGCACACCAACCAACATCACCCCCACACCCTAACATATTATAATACAAACTGTAATAACATCACAAATCATTCACACACTGTACGACATCTGCAGAAGCCTTAACATACCTTGTCAGAGACACACTAACATGGTCCTAAGTGAAATAGCGGCTGTTATACAATGGAACAGCTGCTGATGTAATAGGGTTTGTTTGCACTAATCCCGTTTCAGAGGGTTGTGCATACACCGGGATGTGTTAGCAATTAGTGAGTAACAGCACAGTATACTACACTTGTACACCAAATCAAGGATGTCTGGTGCGCACACTGTACACCACATAACAGTTCATGCATAGCTATACGGCCTTGAGCTGGCCAAACATCCTTGCCAGACTTAAACATCTGTAGAAGTATCAGGTACAAATAAACCCTGCATAAGTAGCACTGTTCCAAAATATAACAGCTGTACTCACATGTAGAACTGAATCATCTAGCCATTACAGACAGTCCACGGGGGTCATGAAGCTAATATATCTCTGTGTGTCTCCATATAGCTGTTGAAATATATTGCAATAACATATCTAGGCCATCTCCCATGAAAGTAAGGCAAACGGACAACCCCTAAAAGGAGTACTCACTTATACACCACTGCTGCCATGGTATCGGCTAATGGAGTAGCTGCACAACTGATGTGCATCCAGTTAACTACTTTGGAACAGCAATTGGTGGACAGGATACCACATGTTACCGATATGTAACTAGAAAAGGATGTGTCATCACACATTCAAACCATCAGTATATACCAGCGGAACATTACAAATAACATTGAAACACAAACCGAAAAGGATTGAATCAACTGTTAACGAAATGTCGGGTTACTAATAAGGTATGTAGAACAGTCAGTATGTCTGTTTATGTAGTACTATTCTGTAGTATTTAAAGTGCACACAATCCATATAGTAGAAACAGTTATCTTGTAGTGATGTATTGTTGTGCATAGTCACGCTTGTAGTATTTGTCTGTACTGTTGTAGGTCACAAGGCAAACACCGCATACACCATAAGGGATGCTATATAAGGGCTTTGAACAGAAATACTCACCAGCCGACGTCAGTGGCAGGATTGGTCCAGCAAGTATGTGCTATAACAGGGGATATTATATGTTGATATATTGTAACTGTAGCCATATGTGTGGGTGTTATACAGAGAATAACATGTGGAAGGTTGGGCCACTGTGCAAGTATGTTTTGCATTGTGGGATATTGTGCCAATAACTGTGTAATGTACAGTATTGTAGGCAGATATGTATTACAAGCTACATAGCATTACTGTAATGGTAGGCAAACATTAGTTATGTCAATCAGCATTTACAATACACAATAACAGGATACATATGTCTTTTAGTGAGCCGACACTTTATCAGCATGATAGCAAAGTAAAATGGAAGAGCAATTTAACTATCCATGCACATAAGACATGTAATATATGCAAAGGTAGGTACTAGGCTGTCTTACCAAGGGTATCTGTAAGCCTAGCTAGCGTGTGTTGTCTTTCGCCACCCCCATAGGTTAGTTCCCTGTGCCTCTGAACAGCAGAGCCAATAGTTCCCTGTGCCTCTGTCCAGCAGAGCCACTGCAGTGATCCCCGGGTACATGTCTGTCTCCCATCCACACGGCAACATTTCCCTTGAAGAGTGCTCATTTGGGGCCCTGCCTGATTTACATTGGAATCACGTTCCAAAGCATAGGAAGTGTCCGGGTCAGGAATCTATCCGTTCAGCATGACCTACTCATCGTTGTGGTTAGGTGTATATCCCTAGAGCATGTGGCTCTCAGAGGCTTCTGTTTAGGTGGAGCATATCCAGCAATACAGGGTTGGACATGGGCCTTGTATGTCAAGCAGAGATCACCTGTGAGTATGCGGTATGCAACTGAGTACAGCTGGAGTTTCGTAGGTTGGGCTGCATAGGTCATCTGTTTGAGGTCAGTAATCCTCTTGGTGTGGTACTGGTGTGGTCTTCCAAGCTGTTGCAGTTGTCCTGTAAGGTATATCCCAAATGGGGTGTTGTATCCGTTAATGGGTCTGATATGACATGTGTAGAGTCACAATGGTCCCTCTGATCTGGATGCGAACCGATTAGACATTAGGGGGCTATGTAGAAGGATATTCTAACCACCTTGTCATTATGGGTATCGAAGGAGAGATTGCTATCTACTGGTGTTTCCGGATCCCATAATACCTTCTTTGTATGTAGGTGACTAGCACCTATGTGGTAGTCTATGGGTAATTAGTTATATCCAAAGGGGATGGCTATGCACATTTAGGCATTCAGCTTGATGCCATGATATTAACACCAGGTATCCGTCTCAGTGCGACCCTTCCAGAGGGTGTCTGTAACAGCTGGGGAAACAATTATGTCCCCTAGTTTACAGTCGTCTGCAAACCTTTTCAGTCAAAGCCCTCCTGTGCTTGTCTGTACATCAGAGAAGTATATACTGAACATGAAGGGTCCTAGGACTGAGTCCTGGGGGATGACAGTTATAACTGGTATACAGTCAGACCTAGGGTATGCAACTCCTATTGTGTGTGTTCTGTCCATGAGCCACTTTGCAAACCATCACATGATGTAGGGGTTAATGTTCAGGCAGATGGGTATGTTGATAATATCAGAAGGAGGAATGGTGTTGAAAGCCTATGAGAGATCTAGGTAGGCTGTGTGGACCTCCTTACCCTCATCTAATGCCTTGGTAACTGTCTCTAAGAAGCCCACCAGGTTTAGGAGGCATGGTCTGGCCTTAACAATGCCAAACAGGGAGGGATCAAAGGTTGTGAGGTACCCAATCTCTCTGACAGTGATCCATGATGTGCACCATAGCCTTGCAGACCAGGCTAGTCAGGTCTATAGGGAAATAGGTCCCGTGGTTCATTGTGGCACCACCTTTGTGGAGAGGGATAACTGTTGCTGTGCGCCATTCATGGGGCACTATGCCTGATGTGAGGCTATAATTGAACATGGTGTGTAGGTGAGGAGACAGTACAATCCGAAGTCCATGTAAAACGCAGCCTGGGATGTTGTCCAGTCCCATGGATGCTGTGATATTGCCTTCAGAGTGTGCAGGTTTGAGAGGGATCTGCCAGGATGTTGCCAATATCCATTGTTTCTGTAATGTCCTTGCCTTTGTGCTGTAACTCAGAGCAGATCTGGTTGTTGACATCGAGGCTATGTGGTTGTTGCTGGTATTAGTTGCATTAAAGTTTTCGTAGCTATCTTTGGAGAATCGTATAAGGGATCTCACCTTCTTACTGAGGCTAGCCAGGGATCTCCTCCGTGCATGGTGTTGTACTCTCTTTTGCAACAGTGTCTTCCTCCTGTAGTACAATATGTTTATGGCAGGGGACCACCAGATTGGTTTAGTTAATTATGAGTATAACATCCTGGTTCTGTTTGGGATAGCACAAGCCATGCACTCCTGTAAGTGCTTATAGAGTGCATTTGTGTAGGATTCAGCAGTTGCAACATTGCTATACATCTGCATGGGTGTCATGACGTCCACCACATCTGCCTTAAGAAGCATGTCATTGGCCTTGTAGACATATTATACTGTGGTTCACTTAATGTTGGGTAGGTGCGGGATGTGGATATTAACGGTGTTCAGCACATGGTCTGATCGGACCAACGAGGAGTTGGCTTCATGTGTGGAGTACTAGTCACTCATTTTGGTAATGATTAGGTGTAGGATATTGTTGTCCCTGGTGGGTGTGTGGATATGCTGAGTCAGGGCATTGGTGTTTATGAATTCCAGAAACCGTTGAGCTAATGTGTTGGTACACAAGTAGTTTTCCCAGTTAATGGTGGGGTAGATACAGTGAGGCTTATGTGATGAGTGTGGTGTTGTGCGTCTGTGTACCTTCTCCACATGACAGTCAGGCTCAGGCTTGGTTGGAGAGACCTTTACCTCCAGTTTGGCTAGATGAGTGCATCTCTCACAGGTTGTAGTGTTGGGTGGTAGGCAGAGAGGCTTGTCTGTGTACATGAGGCAATGTGTACATTGCCTCAAGATGTCCAGATTCATCAGATAGATAGGTGAGAATACTGGCAGTTGACTCTTGGACATGCCTGAATATAGAACTACATTCACCTAGATAAGTGAGGAAAGTGAGTACAACAGATACATTACTCTACGCAAGTGAGAAAAGTATGTACAAAACCTGTTCACCCTTACCTGTAGGTGATGTGGAAGATTGAGTGCTATAGTAATCATTAGCTTACATACTGTTTACAAGTCATGAACAAGTGCTTAGCATGAATAAGCAATCCAGATAGGGTCTTGGATAATATAAAAACATGACACTGTCCCCCCAACAGGTACACAAGCATATATCCATGTACACCACATGGCCCCTGTACCCACAACTATGCAGGTACAAGCTGTACTCAGTCTGCATGGGACCTGCACACATCACAGGTTGTATCATAAACATATGGCAAAACAAGATGTTCTCCACGTACACATCATGTAAAACATAGCTCCATGTCAGGTTGTGCACACACTGAATGATGCACACCAACAGGTATCACAACCCAACAAAGGGGGAGACACCACTGATAATGGGAAGTATTGCACTACTACCCTGCTGAGTATGGTCTGGAAGGCCATGAACCTTGATCACTTAAGTGATGTCAGCAGTACAGATGTAGATGACAGTATGGTTGATGTCACATTGCATATCATAACCTTGCCAGGTCATAGGACATAATCACCCATACTGTGTACCACCTACACTCGGTATACTAGATGTACATTCCTATGTCACAGGAGTGTTTAGCAACAGGACTGCTGGCAGAAACAGCACTACAGAAGGTGTCTAAATAATACATGATCATCACACCAGTGGCAGCTACAGTATGTCAGGGTTAATGAATTCTATTTCCCCCTCATTGTAGTCCATACCTCACAGACAAACAGAAGGCATCTGCATATTGAAGTATGTCAATGACTATGACCTTGGAGCAATAGCTGACTCGCATTGTCACCCTTATGTTAATAACCCTGTACCCATGAACTACCACCTAGGCAGCGGTCATCATAATGGACACTTGTGTGTGAGGGATGCAGCTGGGCAGTTATCTTTCCTGTGATAGCTACATCACCACACCCATCAGGGAGTCATATGTGGCAACCCTAATAATAATATGGTGCCATTCATGAATATAGAGATCATTGTCCAGCCATACAGACCACTCAAGTGACCCATATCAGATCACATATTTCCTTTAAGGGGTATTGACCATGTGCAGATGGCCTACACCAGCCTTCCCATTCCCCATCTCCACTATGTAGGATGATGCATACCCTGAATAAATCTATGTCCAACCCAGTGATATTGGACATGCTACACGTACTCATCCTGATCTCGAACACATACTTCATGGACATCCACCTACCACATGCTGGACAGATCCTTGTCCCATACACTTGACATAGTCCTGCCATACTATGCATTCCTGTCCGTCAAAGCTGCACATCGCTCCCCTCTCAGACATGGTGTGATGACCTCATGTTAACACATGGTATATGTATCATTAACCCTGTAGATCAGTAATGTGGCACTGCTACACCTGGCCTCACAGATCCACCTGTCGGCTACTGCCAGGTAACCTTTCATCCTAGATGCATACATGGCCCATGGCATATAGCCCACTAGTTGACTTTGACTGTACATGCCATAGTTGATATCCATCCCTGCAAATACCATCTGGTTAGCCAGTGTCCCATGTGTATCACATGTGCAACACAGGTGATACGTGGCAGGAGTTGAATCGCTGTACAGTGCCGTGTAGATGTATATGGCAGAACACATACATGTAAAACCTTATGTGAGCATGTCTGCAGGGTCACAGGTCATGTCTGTTAAGGCAGTGTAAGTCCTTATACACATATGACACATGTGACATATACACTGCATCAAGGTTGACTGCATTAATGTGGACACATCCATCCATGTGCTGATAGGTGGGAACACCAGTACAGGCAAACAGACATACCCACATCAAGACAGCAACTACATGGAGTATGAGCAATGTAATCAGGTGACACACACACACATATATGGTGATAATATCCACTCAACATTGAGTGTCACATGTGTGTGACACAAACACGTCAGTGTCATGTAGGTTTGCAAATACAACTATTTAAACTGAAGTAATGTGATGCACATGTATGTTCAGCGGTAGCTCTGTATGTCTCTGAGGTACTGTGACCTCCATCATTATGTCTTCCAGGTATGTCACGTGCAAGGCTTCCGCCTTTTACACGCTTGGAGGATGAGGCCCTCATCCCATACCTGCTCGATAATCACGACATCCTGTTCAGCCATGTGCCACAGGATGTACAGCAGCAGGATGCCCTGTGGATGGAACTTCGCAGGAGGGTTAATGATGTGGGTGGCCACAACCGCACATACCAGCAGGTGCGCAGACACTGTACAGACCTCATTAGATGGGCGAAACAGAGTGCAAATGCAATTGCCAGGGAACAAGGTGCAACAGGTGGTGGACCACCAACCCAGCCCCCACTCACATGTACCGAGGAGCTACTGGCCAACCTGGGGACACCTGCAGAACCAAATCCACAAGCCTTAGCCGATATTGTGGAGGTGGGTGTCTCTCAACCACTGAGCCTGGAGTTGCCTGGTAAGTCAGTACTGCACCTATAACAACTATATTCCATATAGCTGCATGTGTCACTGTACAATATGTAATGTAGCATCATATGTAAGGCATGTAAACACACATGCCGCATACTATAGTATGCTACTCTGTGTATGCACACATGTGCATGCATACACCATAGTATAGTCTAATGTACTGTGTATGTGTTATACACATTGCTCCCTGTAGCCTTTATACAGGGGTGGATTATGCTCATACTGCTATATTACTCCTATTTAGGTACCTCTGGCATTCCGCGGTGACAGCAGCCCATTGCAGGTGAGAGTGTTATTATTTATCAGGAACTGTAATGCACAGATCTATCTGCCATGTGGCCATTCACAACATGTACAGATAATGTATGGTCCTGTCACAATATACAGGTCGGACTTGAAATGCATCACAATGACTATCCATGTGCCACACTTGCAAACTATGTGAATCATCTCACCGACATGAATCCTCACAAACTTTATTGCCAGACGTGTTGACAGCTGTGCATACAATGGTGGAGGTGCTGTTCAGTTTAGGAACATACAACAGATCTGATCTACACATGTGGTGATTACAAACAGTACTACACAGTGGGTTGGAGTATGGCCAGCACACAGGTTTCACCGGTGTGGATCATAGCCCAGCTATGAATGTCACACAATGTGATGTGCTATCTTGACATGTCCATGACATATATTGGCCTGGCTGCTACACTGCCTACCTAACCTGAAAACATATCCCACATACCACCCTTTATCTGCATAACCTGTTGTCAGTGGAGCATATATGTCATATGGGACAACACAGACATGTGAAATAGATGCCCATCACTATAATTTGGACAACACATGTACATACATGGCCATGGAGGATGGCCAGGGACATGGAGCAACACACACACTAGAAGTGTTGTGCTTGTGTGTACACCCTGTCGTACAATGGCTACACATGGTTCGGTCATGGTCTTTATATAATGGTCATAATGTAGATGTGGAACACTAGACATCCTACAGGCCTGTGCACATCTTGTGTAGGCATAACATCAATCCACCACATAGGATATGTTGAACATCTTGAGGGTGTTGCAACATGACAGCAGTCACCTGTACAATATCCACATCAGGCCACAGATACAGTACATTCCTGTTGCTGGTGATGGACATAAATGCCATACTAGCTCCTCGTGTGTGTGTCTGTGTGGTACACAGATGTCATGTGGGACATGGTGTACTGACGTGTTTGCCATGTCTACCCATAGTTGCCAGGCTGCAGCAATATGGTTACAGATGTGCAGGGGTGTCATCCGTATACCCATCAGTGACCTGTGTCACACCTTCCATATCATGGTTTAGTATGTATACACCTCAGTGATGAAGGTCACATTCCACAGTATATATGTATTGTATCTGAACACAGTCATGGCTATGAACCCTGTCTGTAACTCACACTGTATAGCACTAGAGACTCCTCATGATTCCCTGCAATGGCCATGCACATCAGCTAAATTTGCAGTATATCTGTAGGGTGGACAGACAATACTGAATTGGTACACCATTGCTCCACTGTATATTTGACAGGACACCATTGTGTTAAACATGTATGCATGTCATTGCACACATCAGCAGATCACATACTACATGTGATTATCAAGGCCATATGCCACACATCAGGCAGGTGTACTGTTAACCTGTGCTGGTCCACATGGTGTAACACAGGGATGTATGCTAACGGCTACTATGATTGTATAATTTGCATGCCGTCTGCTATCACACATGCATGCTGTGTGCAACCTAGGGATGTATGATAACTACCAGTATTATTGTCTGCGCTGCATGCCATCTGCCGTATCACATGCATGTTGCATGCCTTCTGTCATATCACATGCGTGTGTGTGTGTGTCTATTGTATAGATTGCAATGTACAGTTCTTGTCTGCCCTCACAGCTGATGTAGGTGCATTGCCCTCCTGCGGCACATCAGATGTTAGTGTCCCCACAGACAATAGCAGTGATGATGAACATATGATTGGGTCACAGGCAGAGTTGTCAGGGGCTGAAACTGTGCCATCGGTTGCCATTCCATCTATAGCCACCTCATCCCTGCACACAGATGCCATATCTGCACATACCCCATCACCAGTAGCCATAGAGGAAGGACAGTTGGTGCATGGTAGCTTGGAACAGGAAAGTGTGGGGGCTATGGAAGGTGTGCCTGGACACCATGGTGTCAGCCAAACTACTGGTGGTGCCCCACACAGGCACGTTGCCAGTGCTGCTCGTAGGAGGACTTCTGGCCAACATGTTCCTGCATGACAGAGCACAGCAGCTGGTGTCACCAGATGCATATTTCAGGCTGTAATGGTGGCCCAGGCATGTGCTGAACGACGCAACAGAGAAGATCAGAGGCTACAGAGGGCTGCTGTCCATTCTTTAAACAACAGCATCCAGGCAATGGTAAATGCTCAACAGCAGATTGCTGATGCTTTGGATAGATGGTTGGGTGACATGGTTGGAGACCTTGACCGTGGCATGACAATATGCGAGCATGAGCTGTCTGTGTTGGAACATCTGGTAGGAGTGAGGCATCGGGCACGTGGACGTAGGCCTGCTACATCACCTGTGTCAGGTATACGTGTACGAGCTACCTCACATGCCCGCTCCCATAGTGGCGGTAGCAGCAGCAGTGCATCTGATGCTGTGCTGTCCACACCATGACACAGCAGGCCATGTGCACGTGGTCCAGGATGGTCCCAATAGGGACATGGTTCCAATGGACTAGTGACATCAGACAGTACCCAATCTGCACCTCTGTCTGGTAGTGCCTGTGCAACCCCTGGCAGGCACAGGTCACATGTCTGTGGTTGGACACTGTGAACTGTAAAACTTCACCCGTACAGTCTGCAGCTGTCAATAATACCCTTGTGTAGGCCAGACACATGGGAGAACTGTGTGCAGACATACACACACACACACACGAGACACATATGTAGGGCACCACAACACACACATGCATAACATCCACACATGCCCAATTAGATCAAAGGCCCAAACCCACACACATGATGTCATCCAATGGTGCAGCCTAGGCCTTTGGCAAACATTAATACCCTGTGCATATGATGATGCATGTGCCGCATCCCTGACATCTGCACCATCGGTGCAGGGAGATGCTCATATGGTCTGATGCACATGGTGAACAGACTAGGATGATATGTGTAGTTTACAAATGTTGAGGACTGTTGACAGTCAGCAGATATACCATGTAGTACAGGTGTACAGTACTGTTAACAGTATGTGTCTTGTGTAACAACAGTGCAGCCTAGGCCTCCGGCAAACATTAACATCCTGTACATATGATGATGCCTGTGCCGCATACCTGACATCCACACCATTGGTGCAGGGACATGCTCATATGGTCTGATGCACAGGGTGAACAGACTAGGATGATATGTGTAGTTTACAAATGTTGAGGACTGTTGATAGTCAGCAGATATACCATGTAGTACAGGTGTACAATACTGTTAACAGTATGTGTCTTGTGTAACAACAGTAAATGCATGTTGGTCATGTTGTTCTGCTGTCCTTCTTCAGGTCTAATTGCACATGCCGGTGGATGTCAGTGTTTGCAGTTAAGTGTCCCATATGTCAATGTGGACTACTCACAGATATGTATGAATATACCAGAATACCGGCATGCACCGTGTAGCTGCCACATACCAGTGAGAGTGCCCCATGTTACAAACACATCTACAGTTCCAAGATCATGATAGCTGTGTATTAAGCTACTGTGGCCACAGATGTGACATCCATAAAGGGTGACATCACAGGTACAGTTACATGGAGTGGTGAGGTAAGAGAGTGGTCTAGCTGATTACAAGGGTAGAGGCCAGAGGGAAGTGTGATGCCCCAATGGGAATCAGTAATACACGTTCACATGACAGGATGCCAACACACAACTGCACCCACACACTCAGGTATTGACACACATGTATTCAGTGACACTGTAACATACACACACACACACACACACACACACACACACACACACACACACACACACACACACACACTCACGGCTTCACCAACACAGTAACACACACTCGCACACAGTTGCTACTGGTGTGCTGAGGACCCCTGCTTATATGCAAATCATCATTACAGTACTGTGCACATACATGGCGCGCCACAGAGAATACACATGTACAGGTAGTCAGTATGGCCTAAGATCGGGGACATCAACACGGATAGTTGAATGCGTCACCTGGATGGTGGGAGGGGTCCTATCAGTTCGGTATGGTAACATACATCCTCACCCCAGGGACCAGTCAGCCCTACATACACACACCGTGGCATTCAGTAATTAATACACCTATTTCATGCACATACAGATACCTCACATGTGTGAAATACACACCCCTGCCTATGTCCTGCTTTATACATTGCAGTCTGTACAGATGTGTACACTAGTGTACAGGAGAGTGAGTAGCAATTGAGATGTATTCCCCACAATACATGACAAATATGGACACAAACGCAACCACACATGCCAGTACTGTGAATCTCAGACCTGCCTAGCTCATGATATGTATGTCAGACGTACAGCAGTATCGCATGCGTTACAAACTGTACTGATGCTTCCTGTGCCAACAGTGCTGATATATGCACTAGGGATATCCTATCTATTAACAGGTGTCAAGTAATTTACCTTCGCTATCATCCTGACCACTGTCTAAGTTGTGTGTTATGTCCTTCAATTAATGAAACCATTGCTTACCGGTTACACAGGGTATTGTAGGACTGCTTGTGACACACCTGTGAGCTGTCCACAGCAAACATCCATCTGCAAAGATGCCCCGCCACTTACTTATTTCAACACATCTATCCATACCTGTGGTACATCTTTCTGTACATTCAGCATATCACCATATACAGTTTGCAATGTTGAGGCTGCATTGCAGCTGCATGATGTACTAGGATACATGCCACCTGCATACATCAGCAACTGTGCACGCATGTTATCTGAACACACAACACTATGTGTACAGGTGTGTAGGTCCTACAATCCTGACATTTGGTCATGTTTGTAGGCATTGCAATTGGCGGATATGTGTAATAACATACATGACACATGGACTGTTGTATGATATGATGGGTGACCAGTACAGAGGGGATGTTACCTCTGTCAACATTGCTATCACACCTTATGTACTGTTAGCATTCAGCAGCCATGGACCTACATTCCATGTGCATGTGTGCAATGGCTGTAGCCACCTGTTTGCACAAAGGACTACAACAGCTATGCTATTTACAGGTATGTTGTGTGTGTGGCATGTACATACCCAGGGCAGGTACATGTATGTCATATTCATACATGAGGGTGTGTACTGTTGTACAGCAACAGGCATCCGCTAATGGTGGAGAGTACTGAGGGCCCTTGTTATGTGTACAGCTGACCTGGTCACAGACAGTGGTATCATTGCATTGCATAACACATGATGCAACTGTGTCGGTACATGTGTACTGTCTACAGTTGATGTAGAGCTTAGTACAGTACACAGGTCAAGGGTCACATGGTGACGTACTTGTCTGTCATACAACATGTATGGTTGCATGGTGGTGGTCTGAGGGCATGGTGGTGTCTGCAGTTTACATCCTAGAATGCAGCATGTGACACTGTGTCCTGCACATGGCTCAACTGTAATGCCTTTCATGGGAGGACCGGTCAGTACATGTGAATGGCCTTTATGTATGTGGGTACACCACCTGGAGCGGTCCGTACTTGTGTTATGATCCACATGTCTGGTTCTGAGGTATATGGTGGTAGTGCTAGGTTCTGAGGTGTATGGTGGTAGTGCTATTGTGCACTACAGAGACATCAGCCATGTGTTCCTCACTGTACAGATGTCAGTACTCCCCATTGTTGGATCTACAGTGGCCAGCTGTGAATATGGACGCTACACATCTAGCACTGGTTAAAATAAGAAAACAATGCAGTTGTCCTGTAGGTGTATAGGAGTTAACCTGTTTTTAGGACATTTACCTTGGAATGGCACTGTGTGTGCAGATTCGACTTGGGTAATATCCACACTCGCTTGTATCATGGATGCATGTGATATGTGTCAAAGGCCTGCCTACTGTCAGCCATGTCATCCCAGAATGACAGCTGATTTGTTAAAGACCGGTGTCAAATATATGTAGATCAGCGTTCCCGCTAACAATAACAACTACCAACACCAGAGCCCATTACAAAGTGTTACTTACATCTACCTGTAATAGCATGGCCACTGTGGCCCTCTGTGTTTAGCATCAGAGTGCATCCCAGTCAGCCCTGTGCTACTAGGAGTATGAGCATGCCAAGTATATCCTTGTGTAGATGGACACATAGTAGTGCATTCCAACCAGCCCTGTGCTACTAAGTGTATGAGCATGCCCAGTATATCCTTGTGAAGATGGACACAGTGAATTCCAAACAGCCCTGTGCTACTACATGTGTGAGCATGCCCAGTGATACCTTGTGTTGGTTATGTGCCTCTGTGTATGGGCATGGCCATTGTAACCCTGTATAGTGGTAGTAGTCGTCCATTCCACAGATGGACATACTCCAGGTCAGGATGGATTCATACTTTAAACACACAGGTTCACGTGTATGTACATCTTAACTGCCAGCATCCGTGTTGATGTCTGCATTCCAAGATGGTCATAATGACAGCCTTGACATGTGTAGTCTGTGTGGTGCGATTCGTATATATGTAGTATTGTTATAGTAATCTGTAAATAAGCAGGTGTTCCGTACCCGACACTGGTGTGTGTGTATGTCTGTCCTCGTTTGCTGGTGGACTCTAAATTGCTTTTAGACTGACCACATTCCATACATTTCTTATACCCACTGTTAATAAGGCCGATGATGTCACCTATCTACAAATACAGCTCTGTGAGGGCTGTGTCCCAATAATCTCAGTAGCACGTTCTGTAACTGCGTAATGCTGTAGTGTAATAAAGTAGTTAGGTTGGTGTTCTACTCTCATACTTGCCGTGTGTGTGTGTGTCTCTCCCCATTTGCCTGAGGACTGAGTAATACCTTTATACTGCCCACACTCCATACATTTCTTATACCCACCGTTAGCAAGGCCGATGATGTCACCAATCTACAAATACACCTCTGTGAGTACTGTGTCCCAGTAATCTCGGTAGCGTGTTCTGTAACTGCATAATGCTCTAGTGTGATAAGATAGTTAGGTTGGTGTTCTAATCCCAGCCATGACAACTTTGTGTGTGTGTGTGTGTATGTCTCCGTCTGCTTGGGCACAGAATAATGCTTTTAGACTGCTCACACTCCAATGCGTTTAGACTGCTCACAATCTATGTCGCCGTCTTTGCCAATGCTGATGATGTCACCCACCTAGAAGTACATCTCTGGGAGTGCTGTGTCCCCATAATCTTGGTAGCACATTCTGTAACTGCGTTATGCTGTAATGTGACAAGGTAGTTAGGTCGGTGTTCTAACCCCAGCTATGCCAACTGTGTGTGTGTGTGTGTGTGTGTGTGTGTGTGTGTGTGTGTGTGTCTCCATCTGCCTGGGGACAGAATAATGCTTTTAGACTGCTCATACTCCATACAATTCCTATCGCCGTCTTTGCCAATTCTGATGATGTCATCCACCTAGACGTACACCTCTGGGAGTGCTATGTCCCAGTAATCTTGGTAGTGCGTTCTGTAACTGTGTAATGCTGTAGTGTGATAAGGTAGTTAGGTCAGTGTTCTAATCCCAGCCATGCCAACTGTGTGTGTGTGTGTGTGTGTGTGTGTCTCCATCTGTCTGGGGACAGAATAATGCTTTTAGACTGTTCACACTCCATACAATCCCTATCACCGACTTTGTCATTGCTGATGATGTCACCCACCTAGAAGTACATCTCTGGGAGTGATGTGTCCCAGTAATTTTGGTAGCACATTCTATAACTGCATAATGCTGTAGAGTGATAGAATAGACAGGTAGGTGTTCTATTCCAAGGCAAGACAGGTGTGTGTGTTTGGCCATCATATCCTATGTGTTGGCGTCTGTGAGTGACTAACTACTGGATGTGTTGAGGAGCGTGTTTTGTTGTTTTCCTATATAGTGGCCATAAATGTCACAATCGGCCAAGAGACTGGGTTGGTAAGACATACACATACATTCGGCAATAGGTCTGGTGAGTAATGTCAGCAGCCCTAATCTTACCCTTAATACAGTCTGAACATGTGTGATGCACAGAAACATACTTGCCTTGATATTAACACCAGTACATAATGCAGGAGGCGCATGTGGTTTTCTTTTCATTCTTGTCTAATGCTTTGGTGTCACATGGTCCACTGTTGAGATATATATTTTATATCTACGTATGTGTGTGTGTGTGTGTGTGTGTGTGTGTGTGTGTGTGTGTGTGTATGTATATATATATATATATATATATATATCTATATATATATATATATATAATATATATATATATATATATATATATATATATATATATATATATATATATATATATATATATGTGGACATTAGCACACATAAATCTGCATGATGGAATACATGTCATATACTGTTGAATGCCTGTGCTGGATGATCTGTACATGATAACCTCAGATGTATGTATATCTGCCATGGCTTAGTAGTAAAGCACATCATCTGTGGTGTGCAGGGTCCCAGTTTCAAGCTGTGCAGAGGACCGGTTGTTTTGTTGCTGGGAAGAACAAGGGACATTGAATACGGTGATAGTAATGTGCTTTTAACCAGTTGTGCGCGGGTCTGTGCGACAGTAAGCAGTGGTTATTTTTGGGAGGCTTAGTATGGGTCATGTAACTATGCATTAGAAGACAATACTATGTAAATGAGGTGGAAAATTGTGAATCCCGTTTATCCCCAGGGTGTGATGCAGGTCCCAAAAGTGTATGTGTATAGATAGCCTGGTGCAGGACTCGAATATAGGTGAAAGCATGGGGTGGGTGTCAGGCATACTGTATGTAGATTGGAGCCCTGTGTCTCAGGATTGCTTGTAGCTTAGCACGCCTAAGCTAGAGGTGTGTCTATACCTGCCTAGTGCAATTGGGAGGGATAACAGCAGTAGGAGAGTAGTCAAGGTGAACAAGCTGTGCAAACAGGTGATATTTATCTGAATCAGCAGATTACAGGCCCAGCAGACCAGCCCGGCCCAGAACACTACAATAAAGTGAGCAAGCACCATCCCCTCGGGTTTTTCCACACTCTACACCACCGGTGTATATATGCAGGGAAATTTTACCAAACAATCCTACGAAATGAGAAGGGTTGCAGCAGGCAATATAGACCAACATGTACAGGAGGCTGAGGGTGGTGAGGATGTGAATGCTGCCGAACAACCCACAGTGAGGAGACAGAGAAGACTGTACAGACCCAGGGTAACTTACCAGGGACTACATGAGCTGGAGATAGTGGAGTGCTATGGGGTGGACAGAGACTTCCTACAGCAGATTTTTGAGCTGTGCTGGCCACACCTGACACATTGAACAGGCCGAGGGGAACCCATCCCAGTGGATACAAAGGTATGCGTAGGCCTAGGTATGCTAGCCACAGGTACCTCCCAAAGCACAACTGGGGATATCATGGGGGATGTCACAGGCATCTGCATCCATGGTATTCCAACAGTTCCTGGATGTCATGTCACCACATGCCAGTGAGCACGTACATTTCCTCAACACATGTGAGGTGTTGACCAGCAATATGCGTCTCTTCCACCAAATGGTAGACTACCCTCGGGTAGTGGATGCTATAGCCTACACGCACGTATGCATCAAAGCACCACCTGGTGAGCAGGGTAGGGCCTACATTAACCACAAGGGCATCACCTCCATCAACTGCCAGGTCATGTGCGATGCCCAGGGCGTTATACTGAATGTGTCTGCTGGCTGCCCTGGAAGCTATGATGATTCCGATATATGGCATCTGACGCAGCTGTACCACAGCTTTGCCAATATGGACATCCCCTATGGTCACCTAGTGGGGGATGCTGGGTACCCACTAGAGCCATGGCTGATGACACCCATCAGAAATGCACATTATTCATCAGCTACATGCACCCAAATTGTTATGGTATGTGCTATGCTGCACAATATGATCCTGCGGAAAAAGCTGCAGCAGGAACAGCATGGGGCAGGGCCATACAGCCCCCCACCAATGCCAAGGCCTGTACAGGCACAGAGTGACTCGGAGGAGGAACAACCTGAGCCAGACCCAGTAAGCAGAAGGAGGCATGTCCAGTATGACCTGGCCATGGTAAAGAAGCAACGCATAGCATATGCACTGACACAATAGGGACCCAGGGAATGTCACCATCTCTGACTCGCACAGACAGTAAAAGGCATGCCAAACATGACACTACCTGTGCTCAGCCATGTATAGGAAGTGCACTATGTGCATCTGACATAGGCAGCCCTCCAGCACCATCCTCAGGTCTGGCACATCCTCAAGATAAGTCAATCAGCCTACCAATTGGCAGTTGTATTAGAATGTGCTGGTACCTGTAGCTATGGTATGGATGTGAGCATGCAAGGAAATTTGGTGGCCGAATGTTAAGGCAGCAAACAGTAGACGTCCATAGTTGCACCATGACATCTGTAGCACATACGGGGGTCACCATAGTAGCCAGTAGTACACAGGGTGTCATAACCCACTGCGGGTAATGGGCTGAGAATCATGTGTGTCCATTTAGCCCACACAAGTCTCAACCAGCTGGACAGGTTTAGACCAACACAGACAAATGGTGTACTATGGCCTCTGAATATGCCCTATGGATGACCCCCCCCCCCCCACAGACCCACACAGACAGACTTCAGCAGGCCAGGCAGTTGGATGTAGGTTGTGAAGGCAAGGATGTCTGAAACTAATATGTTGGTAATTAAAGCTAAGATCTGGAGTACACTGGTATGTCTCTAGCCAGCACAATAGGTGGGTCTACACACTGAAATGGAGTACCTGACATACCAGTACAGTAGTAGTGAAAGTGTACAAGTGTCAGGTGTACCCCCCTTCCAACGTACACATACAGCAACAGTCAGGTGCACCCCCCCGGTGATGTGAAGGAATATGGATGCAGTTGGATGTCCCCCCACACTGTGCAGAAATGTAGCAATAGTCAATGCCACATGACCGATGGATACCCTGCAGACACAGCATGCCACCTGTCAGTGTACAACACAGAGGTCGGCACCACAGGACAGACTACCTGGACATGTAACACATGCGATACAGTTGGCCATACTGGGCATGCTCAAACACATGAAGGTATGACGGCAATTTCAGTCGACAACATGCAGAATGGTCATATTAGGCATGCTCACACATGTAAACACAAGATGGCCAGGTCTGCAAACACCAGTGGTCCTGACATATCTGCCAGTACATTTCTATACTGTTGGATGACTGTGTTGTATGGCATGTGTGTGGTACTGTCTATTGTCTGTATATTTGCCACAGTGTATTGGTAATTCACATTAGCTGTGTGCGCAGGTTGTTGCTACCAACACTTGCAAAGGACGGTTATTTGTTTGCGGCCAGAACAAGCCCACTGGATACGGAGCGAGTAAGGCACATTGAAGCAGTTGGGAGCGGTTGTGCATGGGTTTGCACAGTGTTAAGCACTGCTGATCCCTGGTTACAGCTTCTTTCACTTGGTTAGCCTCCACATTTCTTTACCAGTGCAATACTCGCATACTGGTAGCCAAACATGCTTACACCCGCTTGCTCCCTTACTTGCACATGCACTGACATTGGTGCTTGCATGTGTCACTCACGATGGGTGGGCATGATCCCTTGTGATGCCTATTACATCGGACTACATGACTACAGTATCGGGTATGGCTGACCATTAGGCAATGGCATGGCATTTGACTGCACGGAATTGGCTGCCTGTCCAGTGAGTTAATCATATTATATGCATGTTCCTCATACAATCTGCTCCCATCTGGCTGATACATGGGAACCGATACTCTGCAATGCAGACAAGTAAATGTGTTTTGGGACCCACATCCATCTGCTGGGTCATGCTACCGCATACCTATTGTAGATTTGCCACCTTTTAAATTAGCCAAGGTGGGACTTTAGCATTGACACCTGTCCCACTTTGCATAGGACAGTCCCTCCTTAGGCGGATGTGTCATGCGAAAATAATCAAGACATAGCAAATGTCTTGATTACAGGAAAATATTATATTCTACATTTCTCTAAAAGTTGCATGTAACAGTTATTGTATATATGACACTTCTATATGTTATGTGAAGTAGCATAAGCAAGTGGACTGCTACTAGACAAAGCTTTTATTTGTGCAAATGCGTATAGTTCTGTACTATGCACGGCTGTAGGTATGTTCTGACCTGGTACATCTGACATTTCTATGGAGCAGGTCCCACTTTGGCCATTTTGAAATGTAGCAGCCCTATAGGACCTATACGTAGAGATGTCAGATTTGGCAGGGCAACACATACCCACAGCCAGTAGAAAATAGACTACTTCACCAGTTTGCCTAAATAAAAAGTTATTCTAGTAGCATTATAGTTGCTAATACTGTTTCCTATAACATCTAGGTGTTTCAGATACAACATAATCGTTTTATGCAACCACTACAGACAGTATATGGATTCTTTGCCCTAAATCATAGGCCATGTGCCGTAATAACATTTATTTTGCAGGACACAACTGCCCAAAGGGGAGTGTCCCTTGCAAAGGTGAACAGGTGGTAACCCCAACCTATTATGCTATCATCTACCTAAGGTAGTTGGCGGAATATGAGCTTTCTGTCACTAGCAGACCTCACATACGAATGGGGGAGAATGAACACTGAATCAAGGACACTGCATAACACCCTCAGGGACACATTTAGATGATTGGTACTATTAACATGACACACTGACAGTCCCAGAGCATATGTATTCATACACATTTGTCGAGGTACATGCTGTTTATGACTCATACATGTTGTCATTAGTCATTATGTGCATTCTGCCACCTGTCCACCTAAAATCACTAGTTCTGGAAGGGTTTAGTTGGGACTGTGTAAGATTCTGATTTGTAATCACGGACGTCCATGATAATCGGGTACAGTTCACTGATATAGTCCCTATGCGTTCCCCCAATGGTTTACGGACTATCGAGTAGACGTTCTCTTAAGGTTTGGGAGGTATGGGCATCTGCTATATCCACATAGGAATATTAATTACTTCCACAGGGTGGGCCTAATACATCTCTGCCAACCAACACCTGCACACTTAGGCCCATGATTGTATACCCATGATTCACCTACCTGACACCCCACTACATCACTCATCCTTACTATGAGCGCAGCTGGGGTATGAACACACCCATACACACTGCACACTCTCCCCATGTCGGGACACATGTCGTTCATTTTATTAACCCATGTGTTATCAGACTTGCACAATCTACTGTTCCGTGTACAGCTACATGCTGGTCACGTCAATCATTACAGGTTTGCCTACAAGGCAAATTTTTGGTGTCCCACAAGGGACCCCGTAATCCATGTTTAAAGT